>NC_136486.1:119217335-119222335 GCF_053919585.1 Euprymna scolopes | reverse complement strand
AACCAATCACAACTTGACATGACCTTAAACTATATCCAGTGGTGAGGCCCAAGCTTGCGGGCTTTGGGGAGTGTGGAGCCACCCTTTAATTGTCATTGCTGCCAGGTCCATTCTGATCCGGAGTGGTAGTACCTGTTAGGGTCCCAATTATGGGTTAAATAGAAACCGACTTTAAAACAACAAATATATTCTATTAAAAAAAATTTTCTTCGATCTTTGTATTCGGCATTAAATAACCTGAAAAGCAAAACAACCAACCATCCAACAACTCAATTTAACTTTCAGTAAGAACATACGAAAATAAATTGGTTATTGTAGATGCGCTCCTACTTTATTTAATATATGAAGAAAAAATAGTTATATTTATGAAATATTTTTAATACATATCAGTTATCTTCTACAGGTACTAGTGTTTCATGATTACGCAATCATAAGTGTAGGGCATGATAATTACTATAAGTAGAATTCCAACCCATTTACAAAGTTACCCTTGACTTCGAAATCAAGCATTCTACGTCAAGAAAATTGGCAATTAACACAAGAATAAAAAGAAAATACCAAACAAATGTGACTTAAGCTTCAATCAGTCCCGTTTTGATTCAGCATTCAAATATTTCAGTTTTATAAATAAAAAATAAATTTCATTATTTCCATTTGAGAACACGATGCCTTCATTGGCTCATTAGCTCTATTATGTTGCCTGACGAGGACTTTTGGTTCTTGCAAACTAATGGTCGGAAACATAAGCATGTTCAGTGTAGCGAATTTCTAATATTTGTCAGCATAAATTAAACATATTTTGCTCTGTTTTTATTGAGCACTCTAAACAACCGCGTTTTAATTCATGAGATTTTCATCTTGAATAGCTTAAGCTTGCTATATATATATATATATATATATATATATATATATATATATATATATATATATATATATATATTCTCTCTCACACACTGACACACACATATGTATGTAGGTAGGTATATATATATATATATATATATATGTATATATACATATATATATATATATACATATATATATATATATATATATGCATATTAGTGGCATAGAAAGGCAAGAGGGGAGAAAAGTAAGCAATAAAAAAACTAAGCAAAATAAATCCCAAAGCAGCAAAACTAACGCTGGCCTGCCATGGAACTATATATACAAATGTAGGCAAATTTAGGCATATTTTGTTGGTTTGAAAGCATAGTTGTTTTTTTTTGTTTTTTTTTACAATCGTCGTGGAATTTTAGCCATAGAATATTATTATTATCTTTAAACAAAGCCTGCATATTTTTATGTTGGTTCGTTCTAGAGAGCCAAGTATATGAGCATTTCAATATTTCATTCGACTACGAATATATATATATATATATATATATTTATATATATACATATATATTATATATATGCATACATACGCATATATATATATATATACACACATGCATATATATACACATACACACACATATATATATATACACATACACACACATATATATATATACAATTACACATATATATACACATACACACATATATATATACACACAGACACATATATATATGCATACACATACACACATATATATACACATACACACACATATATATACATACACACATACACACATATATATACACATACACACACATATATATACACATACACACACATATATATACACATAAATATATATACACACACACATATATACGCATACACACACATATATATACAAATACACACACACACGTATATATACAAATACACACACACATATATACAAACACACACACACACACACACACACACATATATATATAGCTACTTTATTTACTTACATAACTTTAAATTCGAAAGTATAGATTTATGTGTAAACTTTAAGTATTTACTTCAAAAGTGCTCAATACGTAAGTAGAGCTAGTTAGTAATTTATAAAATATATATGGCGATTAAGCTACACTGAATATTCGGCGTTTCATCAACAATAGGATTCGTCAGGCTTATGCGCATAAGCCTGACGAATCCTATAGTGGATGAAACGACGAATATTCAATGTAGCTTAATCGGCATATATATTTTATAAATTACTATATATATATATATATATATATATATATATATATATATATATATATATATATATATATATATATAATAATAAAACTCAACTGCTCTTGTAACGATGTATGTACCCCACTTTCCGGTTTACGACATCCGGTTGCACATGCACGCATGACATGCACACTGAAATATTAACGTTATTATTTCGAAATTATTATTTAACAAGGGATGAGGTGGATTTAATATAACTTAAACGTAATACAGAAATGAACGATGTAAAAAAAGCAGACAGTATTAACAATTGTTTATTTAGATAATTTAAACGCGAAAAACAAAGAATAATTAGACGCTGAAATATTAACGTTATTATTTCGAAATCATTATTTAACTTGAGAAGAGTGGGGTTTAAAATAAAAAAAAACAAAATAAACAATTGGGACGCTAAAATATTAACGTTATTATTTCGAAATCATTATTTAACATGGGAAGAGTGGGGTTTAAATAACTTAAACGTAATACAGAAATGAACGATGTACAAAAAAATGCAGATATATCAAAATTTGAATTTAACTATAAATATTATGGAATCTGTTCAGTGAACATTTACCTATAAGTATGTCCAACCACTTATAATTCAGTAACTTCAATTTTTTTCAAGGATAATCGATTATATTAAGCAGAACGATTCATAGAAATCTATCTATATTCTTTTTTTTTCATTTTAATATACTTTCATAGAAATCTTTCTGTTATGTCAAAAAAAACTATTTTCTTTACGTCACAAATTTCATGCTCATACATGAATTCCGTAGCTAATATAACACACTGACCCAACGGGTCACGGGTAGTCTAGTATATATATATATATATATATATATATATATATATATATATATATATATATATATATATATTGCGTGTCAAATTATTGACGAGATAACATTTTCTGAACAGTTTCAGAAACTTACCGGTAGTTTCGTATCAAAAGCTTCGGAAACGTTGGCAATACTGGGCCGCGCGTATTGTGAAAATTTCGAACTGTTCCGCGTAATGTAAACAACTATATGCGTTTGTGTATGTGTATACATCTGTATGTAAGTGTGTGTATATAAGTGTGTGTATAATATATATGTAGATAGATATGCATATATATATATTAATATGTGTATGTATATCTAAGAATATATATATATGAATATACATATAAGAATATATATATATAATGAATATATATACGAATATTTATATATATATGAATATATATATATGAATATATTTATATATGAATATATATATATATATATATAAATTCTTAACAAGGCAGTTTATTGCGTCAATATAATTGGTCGTAAAGGGAGTTTGAGTAGTCCCGAAAAGAGCACTATCACAAAACAGCTAGCAAAGTCAAAACTACCCTCGAAATATCGGAAATGATAGGAAGGTACCATCAAACTGTGAAAATCCTTGTCAAGAACCCTACAAAAGTACGTAAGAGAGCTGATAAAGGTAAATCTAGAGTTGGTTTACACCGTTCTCTACTCCAAGATTTAACATGACGTTGTTAAGAACCCTAGGCAGAAAAGTCGAGAAGTCTTGGACCAAACTGGATTGAAGAATGTTTCAACAAGTACTCGATATCACCTTCTGAAAGAAGTGACAAAGTCTGTTAAGCCTGTGATAAAGCCTCAATTAAAGCAACATCACATAAAAAAACCGATAGAAATGACCAATCTTTGGAAGACCTTAGGAGTGACAGTTATCGAAGGAAATCCCACTAACACGGAGGATTGGTGGGTGAGGCTTCAAGAAGAATGGTCTAAAATTAGTATCGAGGATTGTCAAGAACTGATACGTACTTGTCGAAGGTGTGCAGCTGTCATGTAGAGCAAGAGCCCATTTACTTAAGTTTACATGCATTTTTATTTTTATTTTTTCTTTGCCTGTTTACATGTTTTTCTCAATTTTGTTCCTTACATTATGAGGCTCCTATTTTGAAAATTAATAATTTTTGTAATTCTTTTTTTCTATATTTGCAAATGATTCAAATTTAAGTATATTATTATGGATGATAACGACGACTAGTTGTCAACATTTCAGATTTTCACAGTTGTTATTGCTAAGAAATATTAGGTGTTAAAATGTTGTCCCTGAGTTTTGGACGCTCATGTATATTCATAGCTATATATGTATGTATGTATATATATATATATATTTATATATATATGTATATATATATCTTAATATACATATATATTCATATATATATGATTATATATAAATATTCATATGTATATGAATATATGTTAATATATCTATATTCATATACATATATATATTCATATATATATGATTATATGTATATATACATTATTCAGATAAATATATTCATATGTCTATGCATATATATATATTTATATATACATATGTTCATATATTTACATAAATATATATATATTCATATGTATATTATTCATATATATATTCATATATATATATATTCATATATATATATATATGTTCATATATTTACATTAATATAAATATATATATTCATATGTATATGTATATATCATATATATATTCATTATATATATATTCTTATATTTATATTCATATATATATTCTTAGATATACATATAGATATTGATATATATATATGCACATCTATCGACATATATATTATACACACACTTATATACGCACACTCACATATACATGTATACACATAAACAAACACACACACGCATATATATATATATATATATATATATATATATATGTATGTATTACATGAGAACTTGTTTTAGCAGGATAAACAAAATAAATACCTGCATTCGATTTAATTTCAAGTTCTAATTATCGCATTTCAATGTGTAGTTTCTAAGTGATTAGTAATAAAAAATATTTAAACATCTCAATGTTC
>NC_136486.1:119062335-119212335 GCF_053919585.1 Euprymna scolopes | reverse complement strand
TTAGATAAGTACCTTTTCAGTTTACTAAAACAGCTACAACAATATCAGGTAGTCTCCGTTTACGCTGAGCATTGACAGAATGCAAACATCAACATATTAGATATGAAAAAGTCTGCGTTGAAATTTCCACAGGTCCCGCTAGTCATTATTATTGTGTAAGTGTTTTCCTTTTTTTAATAGAATATACTAAGCAGATTACTCCAAAAGATTTGTCGCTTTATTTACTCATTTGTTATTTATTTTGGTTTAAAATTTTTTACAATAGTGCAAAATAAGTGTAATATTGAAACAAAGTTTAAAGCAACATTATATACCATAAACTATTATAGGGTAAAATTAGGAAATTAAGTAATTGACAGGAGTATTTTACTCACAGCATACATTAAGAAAACTCATATTGGTTAAAACTCCTTTTAAATGGTTAATATCAACATTGTGTACGAATATATATCACATATAGGTGAGTAAAAACGAGTAATTTTGTGTGTACGTCTTCTAACTGTATTTATATTTAAAATCATTTATTTTGTTTCTAGTCAAAGGGGGTTGTAGGTAATTATATATATATATATATATATATATACATATATATATATATAGAGAGAGAGAGAGAGAGACACTGAGACAGAGACAGAGACAGAGACAGAGAGAGAGATTATGAAATGCGAGCACAGTTATAAATTTAATTCTTCACTTAATAACCGTGAAAAAAATTGTGTTAGATTTTTAAAGAGAGACTCTGTCAAAAAATACTTACTCCTTCCGTTTTGGCCGTGCCTATGTAATTCATAAAAATAAAACTGGGAAGATAAATAAACATCCGTGTCGGCATTTTTTTCTTTTCTAACATGAATATTTATTACCGTTACTCTCCGTCTAGACACCACTTAAAAGTTTCTCGCCATCGTCAATCTTATCCGGACTACACTATTCTTCTCCGAGCTTATCTGGGCCGTATCTAGCCATCCCTCTCTTTCGACTTTACACGCACATTTTTTTTCGAGGTCGACTATATTTCTATCCGGTAACGTGCATATTTTCTATTTTTTTTATTTTATTTTCTCGTACACTTCCTACTTTGCATATGCACTTTTCCAGCTGCTGCTGCTAATCTATTCGCAAGCCAGACATTCTTCGCTGCTGCTGATATTTTCCTATACGCTCATATGCACGCTGTTATATTATCGTGCGGAAGTTTACGTTAAATTTTCTAATCCTGTCACTTATTTACTTGGTTGTGACCGTTTATCGAAGCCCACATGCCGCTCTAGGATAAGGGAAAAATGAATTTTACATAAACAATGAGACATCACAGTAATGGTCAATGATGGGAGAACATTGGTAGGTTTTAATTATATAATGCAACGCCTCAACAAGAACCTGTTTATATTAGACCTGAAAACGGTTATTGTCAGCTAACAAAACACTCCACGAGATTATGTTCCACATACGGACAGTTCTAGGGAAAAAAAAACTTACTCATGAAGTTTTCGTTTCATCTTAGGCACAAATAGAACGCAAGCGACATGTTTAGCTAGCCGCGTTGGGAAGGCTAGGGCATATAAGCTCAGTTGAACACCTACTAAAAAACTTAGGATACGGCAGATATAGGTTTGCAACGTCTATTCTGTGACAAAAAGAAAGTAAAAGGGGGTGCAGAATATACTCTTGTCGATTAGATTCTGAAAAGAGAAGTTGGAACTTAATTTACTCAACATTTTTATAAGTTCTGTTAGGTATCCAAATAGTCTATTCTCATTCAAAAAAAAAAAAGGGAAATATCTGCGTTTAATTATCACAGTGGTTTTTACAATTGTCGTCCATACTTTCGTAATTTTTTCAGGTTTCTCTTTACATTCGCATTCTATATTATCACGCCTTCTAGTCACTGTTGTCTTCACCGTATATAATTTTCCTTCGCCAACTTCACCATTATCGGACTAAAGATTTATCAGTGAAATGATTTTGCAGAATAGATTTTCAAGTACTCTTTTGTTGTACTTAGTGTCATCTCACTAAAAACAACAATACATAGAGTCAAATACTTGTCAAAATTTGAAACACGCGGTGCTATAAATACGTTCCAGACTTTTCTTTCTACAAGCATTTTAAATTATCGAAGATTCTTGAAAATTCAATACGTCATTGTTATGGATCTTATGAGATGACTGAATCTTTTTTTATGATTTCAGGTGCAAATAAACGATTACAGCAGAAATTTGGGTGCACACTACTACTAAAGCCTAATTGCCATATGGAATTTAGAAATTCTATGGACGTGAGAACTGTGTATAAGAACGAAATGAAATAGAATACTGCTATAAACTTGGAAAAATGCCACACAAACTATGTTTATAAGTTGCATGAGAATCGAGGGAGTTAGGGAGTCTGTGAAGGAGTTAAAAAGGCGTGAAAGGAGTAAGAAAGTCAGAAGACCAGAGTTGATTGGCCAAATAAATAAGTTAATGGATAAGGACCGTTTGGTCTCTATGGGACATCGGAAATATAGACGTTGACCTTACAGCAAGGAGACTGTCGAACTGATCAAATCAGATTCGGCAGTTTTTATGCCCTGGTGGCCTGCAATGAAAGCTGGATCTACTGCTTTGATCCAGATACCAAGACACAAAGTTCCCAATGACCGAGGAGGACCGGAAAGAGCAACTCCACCCAGAAATTTATGATGGTCCCTTTTTTGACAGTAGGGAAACGATCTATATGCATTGGATTCTCAGTGGACAGACAATGAACAAAGGATTAAGGTTGTTCAGAAATAGATTCCGTCGAAAGAGGATATCACTCTTCAAATCAGGTCATTGGTATTTCCTCAAAGACAATGCACCAGTCTGCACATCCATCCTTGTTAGAGACTATTCGACCAAGACCGTATCGCAACCTTCCTTGTCTCCTATGCCTTTTTGTTATTCATCAAGCTTAAAGAAATCATTAGAGGCTACTGTTATATCAGAACTGACAGAAAAACAGATTGCGATGAGGGCCATTGACATGCTCTCAAAAAACAATTCCATGAAGGTTTCGAGCAGTTGTTGGAATCGTATAACAGGAGCACTGAAGACGGAGGAGATTACTTCGAAGGCAATTCAAGTTCTTTGTGCGTACTGTTAATAAAAGTCCCCATACGATACGAAAAAATCTTAAAACGTATTGGAGATACCTCGTATGATCGTAAAATACATAAGCTATAATATTATCGTGAAATCAATAAGCGATAATATTATCGTTAAATCAATAAGCTATAATATTATCGTGAAATCAATAAACTATAATATTATCGTGAAATAAAAACAATAATATCATCGTAAAATCAATAAACTATAATATTATCATGAAATCAATAAACTATATCATCGTGAAATCAATAAACTATATCATCGTGAAATTAATAAGCGATAATATTATCGTTAAATCAAAAAGCTATAATATTACCGTGAAATCAATAAACTATAATATTATCGTGAAATTAATAAGCGATAATATTATCGTGAAATCAATAAGCTATAATATTATCGTGAAATCAATAAGCTATAATATTATCATGAAATCAATAAACTATAATATTATCGTGAAATTAATAAGCTATAATATTATCGTGAAATCAATAAGCGATAATATTATCGTGAAATCAATAAGCTATAATATTATCATGAAATCAATAAACTATAATATCATCGTGAAATCAATAAACTATATCATCGTGAAATTAATAAACTATAATATTATCGTTAAATCACGACAGTTGACTACAACTTTAGAAAATTTATCTAAAAGTTATTAATAATATTTTACAGGCAAATCAATTAAACATTGTATGTAAAAATATTTTTTAACTAAAACTAAAATAAAAATATTTTTCAACTGTAGTGCACCGCAGTAGAAATGCACGCATTTTAGACATTAAACCTATATACTATAAAAGGTTAAGAGTAATGGAAAAACCATTGAAATATTTATATGAAAATTAGTAATAATCAAGAACAAGTTTTTTTTTTTAAATATCATGATAAAATTAATATGAAAATTTGAAATTTCAGAAAGTCTAAACAATATGTACTTTTTCCAGGTAAATAACTATTCTTTAACGTTTCAATGTAAATAAATATTTCTTTTAAATAAAAGGCATATCGTTTAAGCATTTATAAATTTAAAATTTTAATAAGAAGTACACTTTTCAAAACATAAATAGTTCATGCTTTACGATATTTCCTATGAAATCGATTGTCGTTTAATTGTGGGTGTTTCAATCGTAAATAATTCGTCGTGTTTAGTAAAAGAAAATGCTGTAACTTTTGGACTATTTTTGTAAGTTCCTCTATAATTCGGAACAACGCAACGAGTTTCGTTCGTGTTCTCCGACTTTATTCTCTGACATCGGTAAGTCACGTGACATTTTTTCAAGGGCCTTTAATAACTTACTGTTGAGTACTACGTACGCATGTGCATAAGTGTCTTAATACTTTACATATGTACAAATTATGATTTATAGTTGCGAACGCTTTAATTATATATGTCTGCTTGCAGCCTACTCCAAATCTGGTGGATGCCCACTTGCGTAGGAGAAATGTATATATATTCTAGCCTCTAAATTCCAGTCTATCTTCCTGTCTATCAATTAGGTGTCCATTTTTCTATTTTTTATTTGGAGAAACTTTTCATTTCCGCGAGATAATTCTCATTTCCGTTATAACACTCGTTACCGGTGAATGCCGGTCGATCTCATCGAAATAAAATAGGGATGATCTGAATTTACTATGTAGAATTATGGCAGTACTTAAGATGTCCATATACAGACTTGAAATATGATTAATAGATTGGAGAGGAAACTATATTTGAAGTCGTACTCTGACATCATCGACATTCAGCAGAGAAGGAAGCATACACTTACTAATTCCTTATATATATATATATATATATATATATATATATATATATATATATATATATATATATATGGGTGTGTATGTGTGTGTGTGTTTGTACATGTTTATATATGTATGCATATATATATATATATGTGTGTGTGTGTGTAAATGTTTATATATGTATGCATATATATTTTTTTTAAATTTTTTTTTCACACAGTGATCACCACTTATCAAGGCCCGGAATCCACTCAGGGATAAGGGTTATTGCAAGTACATTAAGTTAGTGTGGAGATTTGATGAAGTGTTTACTTAAGGGGGCGGTTCATTAGGAATTTGGTAACGTTAGACTTGAAGACATCCAAGTTGTAGTCTGGTGGGAAGCAGGCAGACGGAACAGAGTTCCACAGGCGTGCGGTTCTAAGAAAGAAGCTTTGGCAGGTTGAATGCATTCTAGCAGGCTACCCGGCATTGCCTGGTCGTAAAATACGCTTAAATATAATGTTTTGACCAATGCATATTTCGTATGTATTATTATATTATACATTACTCAATATATAATAATGATTTAAAAAGTTTTAAAAAAATGGTTCGTGCGCCACTACTGAGAATCAAATCCAAAACGTTTCCCTTACAATTTACTTTTTCCTGAGCTATGAAGACATATTTGCTGAAAGGCTAAAACTTTAAACATTAGCAAATAGCTATGAGACGTTGCTCATACCTATTCGTAAGGCTATCGTTCGACCTTCACCTAGAAAATTCCATTTTTTAGATTTTCACACTTTGCACTGATCCCCCCGCTACACCCCTAATATAAAGTTTTGAATCGGTTCGAATATCCTATATATATGAAGTTTCATGTCTGTATCCTAAAAACTCTAGGAGGAGTTTGGTAGGTAAATGTTTTTAAGCGAATATATATATACGCATGCATAAATCTATATTAAAAGATTTTTTCTCAACTTTAATCTTTCTAGGCAAATATTACACAACTATAAATCATGTAGAATATCTTACACTAAACATTTAACTAAAGATAATTATCCTATAAGAAAACCGAAAATGAATGTTTAAAATAATATGCAAATAAGATGGATGTTTTGCAGATAAATGCACTTCCATGGACCATATAAAACCTAATTGTATTTTCTTTATAAATAAATAGAAAAAGTGTTTACATATGAATAAGAAAATATACATACATAAAAAAACAAATTCATAGGAGATATTCATATACACGCATATACATATATATTGAGCAGTCTTGCATTGACCTCTTAACAACTAATTTATTGCTTTTCGTCTGAGAAAATATTAACCCAGAATTATATATATATATGTATATATATATATATATAAATAAATATATATATAAACAAATATATATATATATATATATATATAATTCTAGGTTAATATTTTCTCAGAGGAAAAGCATTGACCTCTTAGAAACTAATATATTACTTTTCCTCTAAGAAAATATTAACCTAAAATTATATATATATATATATATAAATATACATATAAATATATATATATACATAATATATATATATATATAATTCTAGGTTAATATTTTCTCAGTGGAAAAGCATTGACCTCTTAGAAACTAATATATTACTTTTCCTCTAAGAAAATATTAACCCAGAATTATATATATATATATATATATATATATATATATATATAATTATAGGTTAATATTTTCTCAGAGGAAAAGCAATAAATTAGTTTTTAAGAGGTCAATGCAAGTGTGCTCAATACTGACGTTATAGATATACATTGCATTTGTTTTACATAATAATTAATATGTCGCTACTAATTAATGACAAAATTCATATAAAATTATCAAATTACTAAAGTCATTTTAGGCGTCATATATAAATTATTATTTAGAAAAAAACAGCCACCGTTGACATATTATTATAGACTTATGGTCACAGTGTTTTCTGTAAAGCAAAGTACATTATTTTATGAAGAAATATGTAACTTATCAGATTTCAGTTGTTGTATTTAGGTTCGAATTAAATTTGAATTCACAAAGTCTATGAGACGCTAATCCCAAAATATTTAAAAGAAAAAATAACCTTTAATTAAAATAGAATCATGAGCGCATCAAAAGTTCTGAAAAAAAGTTAACGAAATGAAAATACCGATGTAAGATACATAAATGTTTACTATACACGCATATTTCTCTCATAAAAAGACTTTGAATTAGATGCATGTAGTCCTATAAATTCTCATCTTGATATTATCATGGAAATAATTACTGAATTAATTATCACCGAAACAAAGCAGCATTTATTTTATATTTTCATAGTGTAAATTCATTAGCTTCAGTAAAATATTACCACATGTAAAGTGACTCATTTTTCCTGAAGATATGGCACCTAAATTTTAGTTTGTACTCAGTATATAAGATACATACTTAACCGGTTACAAAATTTCCAATTAATTTTAAATTATTCTTCAAAACTTTTGTATTTACTGAAAAATTACGTCACTTATTCAATAAGAGCAATTATTCCACTATTATAATTTTTTATTTTTATTCTTTAAGTATTTGTATTGTAGAAAGTATTGGTTTATTAATGTTTTACTGACTGTTATATTCATTTTCATAGTTTTTGTTTGACCAGGTTTAAGCCAACTCATGTTCTGGTCTTGCTATGTACCAAATGTATCCAGAACCAAAATGAAGCGAAAGGATAATTAGTCCTGTGTTAAAATGTAATCATGCTGATCCCAACTTAACCCAATAGTTTTTTTTATTCTTACTGACACATTACCATGTAAAACATGAAATTAGTATATATATATATATATATATATATATATATATATATATATACTAGCAGAAGTACCCGTCGTTGACTAGGTTCGAAAACAGCCTACAGAAAATGGACTGTGATTGAGGAAAGTATGGTAGGTTATAAAAAGGCGAGGGTTGTAAAGAGATAGGTGTTGATACTCAAAAATTTTACCATAAGCAAATATGATAAAAGTAAAGATAATTCTCGCGAACACATATTTTTTTATATCAACTTTGTTTCTATTTGTAGCTAAGAGTGACCAACAAAATGATGTTTCCTTACAAAGAGAACATATTATATATATATATATATATATATATATATATATATATATATAATAGAAATATATAAGAAATAAATGTTACCATAGTCAATAAAAGTTACTTTTGTGGTAGAAAAGTTCATTGGTTTGTATTTTTAAGTAGTTTGTATCTTTTTTTTTAATTCACACACCGGTTTTTAAAAAATCAAAATGGCAGCGACTGTAAAATGGGTAGCCCCGTTTTCAATTTGATGAATGGGAACCTCAGCATTCTGTGTTAACAATTTAAGAGAGTTCCTTCAACGTAAGTAATATTTATAAAATTATTTTAATGTTTTCCGTTATTTTGTGCTTGAGGAATATTCGATTATGGCATGTGTAGTTTATATAAAAATTCATTTAAGTAGTTATCGCCTCAAATTTCGTTTAATTTCAGTTCGCTGAAATTATTTCAATTAAAGAGCATTAAAAGCTATTTCAAAACAAAAAAAAAACATGAATTGAACCTTTATTGACTATGGTAACATTTATTTTTTGTAAATTTATTTTTCGGGTAGTCGTTTGTTGGCTTTTCTGTTAAACACTCTAACGAAATAATATCGGCGAAATATCGAAAAATAAAGCAACAAAAACAGTTTTGAAAAATAATGAGGCTTTACTTACTTTAGTAAAATAATACGAAACAGCAAAATGGGATATTTAAAAAGTAAACACGTAATAAGAAGAAAATGGCGCCCTTTTCAAACAGAACAGCTTCGTTTAAGTTTTACAGTATTGAACGATGTAATATTGCGCTGTCGAATTCAGGGCTGTACTATTGTAATGAAAAGAACACACAGAACAGGTTGTAATCAACTGAATTCCTTCTAGTACACTGCCAAAACAAGCTTACTCAGATATATAAATAAAAATAAAAAGAGTTTAAATAGATATATAAATAAAAGTAAAAAGGTTATGTAAATATTTTTAAAAGGACACGTAATCACGTGAGCAGGATTTTTACTTCTTTTTACACAATAACTAGTAACGTAGTTATCTTTTATTACTTATCTATGTATCTATTTTCGAAAGAGTGCCACGTGCATGTGGAGCTATGCAAAAGTTGTGTCGAGAATTGTCTAAAGTTTCGACTTTTTTGGATTTCACTTTAATAAGAACGTGAATTTATGAGGTGAATTTATTGGACACAATACGATTCAACTCAAAAAAATAAATAAAAACTAACGTGAAAAAAGATTAAACTTAAGGTGTTATTGTGGACCCTCACCCCTTTTAAAAATCCTTGTTAAACTTTGTGACATATTTACATCTATGGAGATCAGGCGCGAACAAACACTCAATAATTTTATTATACTATATTTCTTCAAACTGAAACATAATTATGAAAGTATATTCACGCAAATAGATATGAAAAGTCTTTGTAAAACTTTGTGCCATGTTTCCATGGAGTACAGGCGCGAATGCAAAACTCACAATTTTATTATACCGTCCCTATTTAAGTTGAAACATACATATCAAAGTATTCTTATGTACATCTATATAAAAAACCATTGTAAACATTTTTTTAAATTTTTATTTCCATATTTTAGGGTCCAGGCGCGAACGCAGCCCCACAATTTTTATGAACCACCGTTCTGCGAGAACAAACATACCCATTCCTGATCCTCGATACATATTCTGTCATTATCTATAATCAGTTTTTTTTAATAGTCAACCATATAGGAGCCTATTCGTGACCAGACACACACACACACACAAAGACGTTCAGCTTTATATATATATATATATATATATATATATATATATATACGCATACATATGCACATGTATACATACATAAATACATACATATATATACATACATATATATTCATACATATATATACATATATATACATGCATACATATATATACATACACACGTATAAATATACTTATATATATGATGATTGCAATGTCTTGTCAGACGAGTGCAACTGCCTCAGACACTTAAAGTCCATGGACGCAATAATGACTTCTATCGCAGCAGGACCATCTTAATAGAAAAATGCCTGACGGAGTATCTATACACAGATTATGTTACAGAATCTTAGCTTTGTACGACAGCTGAATCTCTCTCTCTCGGTTCAAAATTTTGAGATCCAACAACAAGCAAGAGCAAGATAGCCAGCAAGTAGTTAAACTGCAGACCAGCTTAAAGCGGACACTGGTCTTCCGCCTTATGATTTTATGAATCAGAGATTTGCTTTTCTTAGAAATGTTGCCTTCACCACTGCATACAGGAACACTCTTCACCACAACACACATATACGTACACACAAACAGTTGGCCCACAAAAAAGGGTTCATTCCCCCTTTGGAAGGTCGTGTTTTTAATTCTTCAGGGAGATTAGCGGCCCTCCTCGCCAAACAAGTCTGGTGGGGGACCCAGTTTAGTAGCCGGGGACCCGATCATGAGGCAGGTAGTACTGGGTTACATGGTGCCAGTAGCATGTGACATGACCTAACATATGTGTATATATATATGTATATATACATACATATATTTACATAGATGTATATACATATATACATACAAACACACATATATATACATATACATACATATATACATGCATATACATATACATACATATACATACATATATATACACATATATATACATATACATACATATATATACACACATATATATATACACATATATATATACATACATATATATATACACACATATATATACACATATATATATACATATATACATCTATATATACATACATATATACACATATATATACACACATATATACACATATACACACATATATACATATATACACACATATACACACATATGTAAACCTATATACACATATATACATAGATATACATACATATATATACATACATATACACATACATATATATATATATACATACATATACACATACATATATATACAAACATAAATATATATACATACGTACATATATACATACATACGTATATATACATACATACATATATACATACATACGTATATATACATGCATATATATACATGCATATATACATACATATACATATAAATATATACATACATATATACATACATATATATACACACATATATATACATATATATATACGTACATATATATACACACATATATATACATATATATATATATATACGTACATATATACATACATACATACATATATATATATATCCGTACATATATACATACATATATACATACACACATATATACATATACAAGAATAAAAAAGCATTGGAAATGCAAAAGGATATAGGGATGGTATGCCAAAAAGTATACAAACAAGATAGCTATGAATGGCTAGGCACATGGAAATAGAATTGCATCCAAAGTATAGCCCTATAGCTTTTCTTCAATCTTCATTCCGTGCCATCATTACAGTTGTAAAAAGCTATAGGGCTATACTTTGGATGCAATTCTATTTCAATGTGCCTAGTCATTCATAGCTATCTTGTTTGTATACTTTTTGGCATACCATCCCTATATCCTTTTGCATTTCCAATGCTTTTTTATTCTTGTTAATTAGTATTTTTACTTACAGTCTTATTTTTAGACTTACATTCATGCTAGTATTGTCTTTTTTAGGAGGCGGCTCATTGCAGGTCGCTTCCTGCTTGGTTTTAGGTCTTTGGGTTTTGGGCCTTAGGAGTCTTTGGGTTTTGGGCCTTAGGAGTTGCCTCATCGGTTCTATATTACATAGAGAGTGATACCGCCTCTCTGATAAGACAGTTAGAGTATTATAAAGTTCTAAAATGTTCATACCTTCACTATTAAATTTTTCTTGACTTTCTTGCAGTTTCTTTTTCGGTTAATTTAACTTATTTCCTTTGGCGTTTGGTGAGTTCTTAGAAGAACTGGTCTGATCTACTTTTCTTAGCGAGCGAAGAGATTCAGCTGCATTTAACAATGGTTGCTATAGTGTATTTTTGCGCATGCGTGAGAATTTCAAGTTTCCTCCTTATTTGTCAATAGTTTGACAGTAGTCATGTGTCTTTCTGCCAAGAGTGACAGACGTCAGTGTTAGCCGTGATCGTCTAGAGGTTAGGACCCTACGTTGTGGCGGTGCTAACATAGGTTCGAATCCTGGTCACAGCATTGACATTTTGTACATATTGTACAGTCCAAAATCTGAAGAATTATTTGTTTTTATAACATTGTTTTTTGACGTCGTACTTGCTGATAGGTTACTCTTATAACAATTTTGATCAACTTAGATAAAGATTTCGTGGTTTCATTAACGCTGGTGGGTTACTGTTTAAAGAAAAAACCTTAACGTTCACCTCAAATATTCAGCGTCCAAGAAATATACGCAACTGGCAAACTGGAACGTCTGTGAGCATCCGGTGTATTATTTGGATCTGTCCCTTTTGAGAGAAGTTCCGTGTTCGAAGTGGTCTGTCTACATTGGGTATATAGTGTTTAAAACTTGTTATTACATGTAATCTTATTTAATTATGGAGTTAGCTAAAAAGCGATGGGTCACTGCACTTCTTCGTGTAAAGAGCAGTCGATTGATGCTTGAACTGTTGTCAGAGACCGTTCGTACACCGAGATACATCGTCTCAAAAGAAAGAAGAAAGAAGAAGAAAGAAGAAAGAAGAACAATTGGCCATTTTTGTACCCTTTTTTCTGCTCTCTTTTGACATTTTAACCGACGTTCTGACACTCGCTAGATTCCTAAGACACTTCTCTGTAAGAATATGTGCTTTTTGAAACTTATAAGTTGATTTTAGTTGAGATTTGGATAGTTTTGTTTTGTAGGCGTATATAGGCGTGTACGGGCAATCCCTATATAGAGAGTGCTACCGCCTCTCTGATACATACATGTATACATACATTTTTTTTTTACAACGCTCTGATCCCCAGCTGGAATCAATTGTGAGGCTCCGTGTTTTGACAAGCTTCTGGGTTTGACCTTTACTCCTGATTTGAAATGGAACACGTACATCAAGTTTGTTGCCAAGCTCGCTGGAAAGATGGTGGGATCCTTCTACCGCTCCAGAAGATATCTCACAACTGATGCAATTCTCTATCTATATAAAAGCCAAGTACGTCCAAGGACGGATTTCTGTTGCCATATCTGGGCAGCAGCTGCTAATAACAGCCTATCCTGCCTTGACAGAGTACAAAATAGACGTCGTGGTTAGTGGGGGATGCCCTTTTCTCTACCCTGCAACTTCTCTCCCACAGAAGAGACGTTGCGAGCCTGTCCTTGTTTTATCGTTATTTCCATGGCAGATGCTCGTCTGAACTCCAAACTCTGGTCCCCCTCGCCAATCTTTCACGAAAAACACCCGTCTAGCTGAATCCACTGTGAAAAATTTCCCCCACTCTATATCTGTGCCTAAATCAAAACGCGGATTCCATGAACAAAGCTTCTTTCTTAGAACTGCACGCCTGTGGAACTCTGTTCCGTCTGCCTGCTTCCCTCCGGACTACAACTTGGATGTCTTCAAGTCCAATGTAAACAAATTCCTAATGAACCGCCCCCTTAAGTAAACACTTCAGCAAATCTCCTCACTAACTTAATGAACTTGCAATAACCCTTATCCCTGAGTGGCTTCCGGGCCTTGATAAGTGGTGATCACTGTGTAAATACATATATATGCATATATACATATATATACATACATATATACATACATATATACACATATACGTACATGTATACATATATATATACATGCAAAGCTTCTTTCTTAGAACTGCACGCCTGTGGAACTCTGTTCCGTCTGCCTGCTTCCCTCCGGACTACAACTTGGATGTCTTCAAGTCCAATGTTAACAAATTTCTAATGAACCGCCCCCTTAAGTAAACACTTCAGCAAATCTCCTCACTAACTTAATGTACTTGCAATAACCCTTATCCCTGAGTGGCTTCCGGGCCTTGATAAGTGGTGATCACTGTGTAAATACATATATATGCATATATACATATATATACATACATATATACATACATATATACACATATACATACATGTATACATATATATATACATGCATATATATATACATAGATATATATACACACACATTTATACATACATATATATACATACATATATAGATACATATATATACATACATATATATGCATACATATATGCATACATATATATATACATACATATATATACATACATATATACATATATATACATATATACATACATACATATATGTATATACATATATACATACATATAAATATATGATGATTGCAACGTCTCTTGTCAGACGTGTGCGACTCCCTCAGACATTTAAAATCCATGAGCCCAAATGCCTGAGGGAGTATCTATACAAATATGATGTTACAGAGTCTTAGCTTTGTACGACAGCTTAGTCCTTCTCTCGGTTCAAAATGTTGAGATCAAGCAACAAGCAAGAGCAAGATAGCCAGCAACAAGTTAAACTGCAGACCAGCTTAATGCGTGTAATGGTCTTCCGCTTTATGGTTTTTTAAAGCAGAGATTTGCTTCTCCTAGAAAGGTTGCCAATACACATTCACACACACACACACACACACACACACAAATATACACGGTGCTAGTTGGCCATTGACCCAGAAAAAGAGTTCATTCGCCCTTTGGAAGGTCTTCTTTTAATCCTTCAGGGAGACTAGCCGCCCTCCTCACCAAACAAGTCAGGTGGGGGAACCAGTTTAGTCGCCGGTGACCCGACCATGAGGCAGGTAGTACTGGGTTACATGTTACCAGTAGCACATTACATGACCTGACATATACGTACATAGATACATACATATACATACATATATACATACATATATAAATAAATATATATAAATACATACATATACATATACATATATATAAATACATACATATACATATACATATATATAAATACATACATATACATATATACACATATACATATATACATCCATATTTATATATACATATACATACATATATATACATATACTTACATATATATACATATACATGCATATATATGTATACATATACATATATATACATATACATACATATATGTATGCATATACATACATATTCATATACATTCACATACATATATGTATACATATACATACATATTCATATACATGCACAAACATATATATATACATATATATATATACATTTACATACATATATACATATACATACATATACATTTATATCTATATACATACATATACATACATATATATACATGTATAGAAATTCATACATATACATACATATAATACAAACATGTACATACATGTACATACATGTACATACATATACACACACGCACACATATATATATATAGGGTGTCCCAATAAAATGTATACACTTTGTAAAGACAATAAAGTCAACATTTTTTATATTTAAGAAAGGTTTCATACATTAAAATACTATGAACAAATATAGAACTAATGCTAATTATCGAAAGTGTTCAAATTATTTAACGTTGTGGTCTATTAACAGCTGACAACGCTCAGTTGATTGAATCGAAAACGTTCTTAATCAGTTCAATTGGTATGTTGATACATCTCCTTTCAATGATTGCTTACAACCCATTTATTGTAGTTCGTTTTGTGATGTTGACCCTGTGTTAAGCATGCCCCCACCCCCGCCCCCCCAAAAGTGAAAAATCTAGATGGGTCACTGTTGAGCTTGGGCAGTACTCAATAATTCCTCTTCGTCCTAACTGTTTCGCGGGTGACTATCAACGTATGTTCTTTCGTCATGATAGTTATGGAAAAGTGTCCCATCCTGCTGGAAGTGCTATTTTTTTTATTCCTAAACATTACTTAGGAACGTGGCATAGCGTATTCATGTAGCAAGTTGAGATACTTGTGTGTTTTATTCTTAATTCAATATGTTGGTCTGGTTATCGTTTATTTCTTACAGCACGTTAAAAGGATCAATTCTTGACAGCATTTATTTTTTAGCGCAGAGATATTCATTTAAATTATTATGTCAATTTTTTAATAACCTCTTCTTTGTCTCACCAGCAAAAAAAAAAAAAAAAACAAGAATATATTTGGGCATCTGAAGAGTAATTGCATCGTCTTTTATATTTACATTATCTTGGATTTTTATAGAACCGTGTATCAATTCAGTTTAAGCGTGTTGTTTTAATTAACACTAAAATAGATATTAAAAAGTTGTATTTAGTATTTACAAACGGGTATGATTTATTGTCTATAATTATGTTAACCGCAGTGAAATCAAAAAAGGGTATTTAGGTTATAATATTAAACTAATCTTTAATTCATAGCATGTTTTTTCCTATTTCAATTTATTTCTTACAATCCCCAAATATGTACGGCAATTACTTCATAATTACAATGAATAAATAGTTATATTAGCTATACTTTAATGTTTGAACAGACATCCACTTTGGAGATGCTATTAATCGTGCATATATATATATATATATATATATATATATATATATATATATATATATATATATATATATATATACGCAAATCATATGCAGAAAGATATAGACAGTTCAATTTCTGACGTAATCAAATTGTGTCATCGATATTGGTAAGAACATTACAACATGAAAATCTATTTTAAGAAAAAAGTAACTTTTTTTTGGTAATTCACAATACATTTAGGCCGCAACACGTAATATCATATCGGTAAATTGCGAATAAATAGAAATGCTATTATAAGACTCACTTCCCTATCGATAGCCAATTTAAGCTCTTCACTGCAATATCTCGTATTCAGCAATCTCACGTATGTATCCTTGGGTTGATATGCATCTATAATACTTTCCCCATCCTCTGAAATATCAATGAAAATAAAACAGAGAGGACATAATATATAGAAAGAATTGCATTGAATTTCTTTCATCTATAAATGCTTTACTGACCCATTTTCATGAGTTAACAAGATTTTCTGAAGGACGGTCGATTATCTGATTGTTTGCTATTGTTCTCTTTCCTACAGCATTGCATCGTGTTCGACATAATCTCGAGTTAAGAAGAAAATTCAACTTTGAATAATGGAAGAAATTGATCTCCTTATATACATATCCAAAGATGCGTCCATTTAATATGTGCGATTATCAATGGCAGATTCTTATAAGTATGTGAATGATTTTAGTTTTTAATTGCAGTGTTCTTCTGATTGCGGGTGGATGTAATGTGATGCTGCGTGTCGTTGTGTGTAGTTATACGGATTTGAATAGTGCTAGTATTTGATAAATGGTACAAGGTGCCTTTAAAATGTTTCCAGATTTTTCACATAGGCACTGATATTGATAGTAAACACATGAATCTCTAGTCCTCTTCGAAGTAATCTCCTCTGGCTGCAATGAACGTATTGTACCGTTACAACAATAACCACTAAAAGGCCCCATGAGAGGTATCTTGTGTGAGCGTGTAAATGACCCTCGTCGCAGCCTCATTCATTGCTTCAAATTTCTAATAATGTTTCTTGTGAGCTTGGGAAATAACTAAAAGTTACAGGGAACAAGGCATAGGCCATGGAGGAGGGTGAAGAACTGCCTTGATGCCTATCTTGGTCGAATAGTATTTGATAAAATAGAGTTGGGAAATAGTGTATTAGGTCAAAGTTTCCACAACTTCAGTTTCTTGCAATTAATTGTGTGACAGTTCCCACACTGGCATCAAACTGTGCACCTATTGTCTCTAAAGACATATGGAAAATCTTTATTTTGCAAATCAAATCTGGTATTCTGCTTCCGTTACTCCTCCCAAACCTCCTATCACCCCTCACAGACTCCTTATATTTTTTTTTAAATAGATGCTTGATTCATGCTAGATGGTCCAAAAGCAGTCTACAGCATTCCATACGTTTCTTTGGATTTTTTTCTAAATTTAAAGCAGAATTTTATTGCACAATCTTCTAAGGTATTCATATGTCTACATTGTATTTTGTGGCATTCACCAGAGGTGCCACTCAGGCATTAGCAAGGATGTGTTCCAGTTATTGCTGTTGCTGTTTCCTTAAACCTGAAATCATAAAAAAGTGGTCAGTCATCTTATAACATGTATAACAATAACATACCGAACTTTCAAGAGTCTAAGACAATTTTAAATGCCATGCTATGTAGCCATTATTTCCCTATAAGTTACCTATTACTACGAGGAGCGTGCAATAAGTAATGCCCCTAACCCACTTCCAGTTCTCTGATCTAACTGAAATTTTGCATGTGCAATGATTTATATTTCCACGGATCATATGGCAAATTACAGCTCTGAACTAATTGTGGTTTCTGTTTTATAGGTGTTTGAACTGAGTCAGGTGTGAAATGGAGCCTGTTGAATGTCGAGCAGTGATCCGGTTTTTGTATACGAAAGGACGCACACCACAGGAGACTTTTGATGAAACGAAAGAAACTCATGGTTATAATGCCCCATCATATGACCTTGTAAAACGCTGGAATCGTGAATTCAAACATGACCGGAAGTCTGTGGTAACAGCTCTTAGACCTGGTCGACCCCCTTCTGCCATTGATGAGGCATCTGTCCGTCAAGTTGAGGCTGCCATTTTGGAAGATCGGCGCATTACTATTCGCCAAATAGCCCAAGATGTCAAGATTAGTATAGAGTCTGTGGAAATTATCATTCATGACCTTTTGCATACGCATAAGGTGTCTGCCAGATGGATTCCCATGTTGCTCACAGCATTCCAGAAACAGGAACGCGTCGAGTGCTCGAGGATGAATTTGGAGATGTGCCAAGAAGATGAGTCAAAGTCTTTCAAAAGACTGATTACACAGGATAAAACCTTGGTCCATCACTATGATCCAGAGACCAAAGCCCAGTCAACGCAGTGGAACCACTTGGACTCACGACCTCCAAAGGAGGCAAGGGTGCAGCCCTCCGTTGGCAGGGTCATGCTCACAGTTTTCTGGGACCAGGACGGAGTAGTGATGACAGATTTCCTGCCAAAGGGTACCACAATTACAGAAGCTTATTATTGTTCATTTTTTAGGAAATTGAGGGAAGGCTATCAAAATCAAGAGGCGGGGCAATATCAGCAAAGATATCCTCCTCCTGCAGGACAACGCTCCAGTTCACAACTCGCATGTCGCCAAATCAAAAGCACGGGCGTGTGGTTATGAAATCCTGCCCCATCCTCCCTACTCTCCTGACCTTGCACCCTCTGACTTTCACCTCTTCCCAGCCATGAAGATGTTTTTTGAAAGGAAAGCTTTCCCAGATGATGTAACCTTGATTTATGAAGTCACGTCGTGGTTGGAGGACCAATCCTGGGTGTTCTACAAAAACGGTATCCAGAGCTGCATCAAAAAATGGGAGAAATGCATAGCTCTGGGTGGTTCCTATGTAGAGAAAGACTAATAACTGTGCTAAGTTTCGTTGCTCTACTGCTATTGGAAGTGGGCCAGGCGCATTACATCTTGCACGCCTCTCGTAAAAAGTTCTATATTTTCACTTCCGGTTAGTATTTACTTTCTTTTTGCAACCATTGACAACACAGCACATCTTTCTTTTCTTTATTCGCTTCTATCCTCGGTAACAACAGTATGTTTTACTCATTTTTTTCTTCTAGACGTTGTGTTTGTTTACTTTGTCATGCAACATGAAATTTAATGTTCCGATTCTTCCCGAACATATTTAGTCGTTCGATTTCTTAAACGCGTTCATTTCCAAGCCCTTGTTTGTTGTTACTGTTTTACTTTCTCATGTATTATTTTTTCATTCAGTTTTTACTTTTTATCTTCAAATGAATATACCTGCGGATTGTGTATTAGTCTTCAGAGTCATTATCATTTATAATAGTGTATCTGACTCTTAAGCCTAGGTGCGTGCGACGACATTACATTAGTTTGCGTCGACAGTACATTAGACGTGTTTCTATATACATTCTATCTTCATAATCACAAGTGCATGTTAATTGATTATGAGTACACGCACCTTAAAGTAAATGTTAAATTTACTATACAATGTGGTGTGTAGTTTGTAAGAAGTAGACACTGAGTAGTATATAAGCCTAATAATTGTGTGTGTGTGTGTTTTTTTTATCCTGGGTCAAATAAGCTTTATACTTTTAATGTTAGGAATTCATTTATAAGTAAGACAGGAAATGATTGAGATGCAATGTTTTGTTTTCGTTGCACATTTTTAGAGCATCGCTAGATCATTACCTAGGCTACGGTGTTTAAACAATCCAAATGCGTTTTGCTATATTTGCCGTGAATATACGTTGCAATAGGAAGGGGATTAGTGATTTTGTGAAATGTGCTTATAGTGCTTACTTCAAAGTAATACTGACTGATCAAGATAAGGTATTGGCACCCTGTATTTTATGACAGTAATGGGTTGAGCATCTTAGTAAACAGAAAAGGATAGAAACTCACTCCGATTTTGTATTCCAATGGTCTGGCATGAACTAGAAAACACATTACGAATACAGCGGTTTCTATGCTGTCAGAACGAAGAGGAATTAACAGAGAGAGAGAGAGCAGGAATTCCTTGGTTTATCCAAACCTCAAGTCTGCAATTAGGTCAATTCCACACTGCAATGAAATTCCTGTGCCAGTGTTTAACGACTTGGCCAAATTGAAATTGCTTTGTTCTAAAAAGGTGTTGTTTTCCCCCATTCTTCACTACCACAGCTTCAAGACTCAAAGAAAACATTTACTTCAGCTGGGAACTCACACTTCATTCTACAGAAACGCCATATTGCATTGTTGCAATATTTCACACAGGAAAACGACATACTATATTGCAACGACGTTGGCGGTCTGCTGCAGCTGCTTAGTGTTTAACAGTATTATTCTCAAGATTGGCGCCTTTTTATAGACAGTTTAAAAAGAGGTTTAAAATGTGTTATTCGTTAAAATGACAACTTATGTTTATCAGTTCCTTTAAGCCATTCAACGATCCTCAAATTAAAATATGATGAAATCAAATTTGTTCTGGAAGAGATTTCACCACTGCACCAATGGATCATATATGTCGATATGAACATGGTAGGGTTTCTCCCCGGGCTACAACGTGACTAAACAAAATTTATTTTTTTCTTCTGTAGGATAGGCACATGCAAGGCAAGAACAGCACACTGGATAAGAAAATATTGGCTTGTTTGCCGGGAAATTATGTCCAGCTAAAGAAATGTTCTGGCTTCTCGTTTGGTGCATGAGCAGAGGAGAAAACTAAAATGTGGCATCATGGAACAGTTTGTGAAAGCTATTGAGAATGATGGTGATTGTTTCATATATATTTACCTGAAACTATCAAGCCTTACCATAGACAAATTAAATGCTGGAATTTTTATGGACCCTTTAGTTCTAAATTTAATGACATGACGAACATTTCTGTAATCTTATATATCCTGCCGAATTAAATGCCTGGACGTTTATGAATGTAGTAAACTTTTTCTTGAGAAAAATAAAAGCCCTCGACTACAAAGAGTTTGTTCAAATATAACTAATACGTCTCCATGAACTTGGTGCAAATATGAGTATCAGGTTATATTTTTCCACGGCGATCTTGCCAGTTTTCCAGAAAATCTAGGTGATGTGAATGGCGAGCAAGAAGAGCGTTTCACCCCAAGATATCAGTCACATAGACGTTCGGTATTAAGACTGATGGCATTCCACCATGCTTGTAGATTGCTTGTTTTATATTGGGTGATGTCGGAGCTTTTATTCTAGAAAATCAGTAAATCGTCAATGTATTAATGAGGATGCCTATACGTTTAAAAACGTTTAAAAAGCATACTTGCAGATAAGGTATGTTTTTACAACGTCAAGCTTTAATTGTGAATATTTATGTATGATTACATGAATATGTGCCTTAAAGTGGTATAAAATATAATTTTTTCGAGTTGCCTGTTTTTATTTTAGCAATTGGCTTTCGACAAAGGGGGGTCTATACCATAGCAGGAAAACTAGACCTGATAGAAAAAGTGACAGCATTTGTGCAATCAGCGCCCTCAAATCAGAAAGAACCAGTTTAAACATTTTAGTGGCCATGACAATTTTTTGTTGGCCAGTGTAATAGTCAACTGTTTAACGGAAATTACTTCACGCAAGACACGATGCCACTTGATGTAAGAAACTAAAATGATACCTGTGAGACTAACCGTAGCCCTCGGCGCAAGAGGGTCCGTGTGTGCCTGGCGTGTGGGGTGGTGGCTGATCCTGTGGTCGGGGCAGCGGAAGAAAGAGTTTCAAGATGGCGCCTGCCTGCTTTTATTAGAGACGGAATCTCGCAGGATCGCGCGAGATCTCGCGGGGATGCAAATTAGCTAGGCCATCTTGAGTAATAAAAATCGGTCCATTGGAGGTGCGAGGCAGTGGGGTTCTGACGTTCGTGGCGATCAGTACAGTGACCGTTGGGTTCCGTTTCTATTCGTGTAGTCAGCTGAGCTTTGTTAGTTGCCTTCGCGCCGTGGCTGTCATTGTTTGTTGGTTTGCTGTGTGTTGCCGTAGTTCTTCAGTGAAACGCTTCGTCGCCCACGACGAGTCTCACCGTCTCCTACACAAGATACTCTTACAAGCTATTTCGGCCCCCCACTCCGAACTTGGTTTTCTTTTCTTCAATGGCGGATAGGTTTGATCTAAAGTTGATACCGGAATTCGACGGATCCGACCCGGTACTCAGCTGGGTTGAGAAGGTCGAGTTACATTGTCAGTTGTCCGGCGTGAAAAATGTCGATCGCGTGATTCCTCTGCGGCTGACCGGCGGGGCCTTCGCTGTATATCAGCAACTCAGCGCTGAGGAGAAGTGTGACTACTCGAGTATCAAGGCGGCGTTGTACAGGGCGTTCGCCACTGACCCCGCCACTGCATGGGAGCAGTTTGAGACGAGGTCTATACGCTTGGGCGAAACTGTGGACGTGTATCTCGCCGAACTTAAGAAGCTGACGGTGTTGTTCGGCGGTCTTCCCGAGAGGGCCCTAGCCTACAAATTCCTGTCAGGACTCCCCGCTGGAGCAAAGCAGCTCCTGCGAGCAACCTCTACCATGTCCTCACTACCGCTGAGTGACCTAGTGGACAGAGCCAGGACAATAATGAAGGATTACTCGACGGTGCAGGAACCGGTAGTCGCCGTCGCACAGGCCCCACCAAGTGGCGAAGGACCGTCTCAGGGACCCAGCCCGCAAGGTGATGTCATCTGCTACAGATGCAACGGGCGGGGCCACATGGCAAGAAATTGTAGAAGGCGGTTGACGGCTGTTCGCTGCTACCGCTGTAACAAGACTGGGCACATGGCCCGAGACTGTGCGGGAAACGGGGACGGGGACAAGGTGCCAGTGCCGACCTCTTCCCCGAACAGAAAATAAACAAGGCGCTCCCTGTCATTCAGGTCCGAGTTAATGACACGTTATGTTCAGCCCTCCTTGATTCCGGTTGCTCCCGCACCATAGTGTGTGCGGACTTCTGTCGGGCGTGGAAAAAGAAGAACGTCAGGATAACTACCATCACTGGAAAAATACGAATGTGTTGCGGCGTGGGTGTGGTACACATTCGCGCAAGAACTGGGAACTCGGCCAACGTCGAAGCGCTGGTGACACGCGAAAAGCCGCTGAGTTTCGACCTGTTGCTAGGCTACAATGCCATCAAAGCCCTGGGCGGCGTGCGCATAACGCGCGCTGGCGTTGTAGAGTTTCAGGATAGGCCCCCGGTATGCGCAGCACTAAGAGTCGACCAGCCGGACTTCAGTGCGGAATTCGACGACCAACAGAAGGCGTGGACCGCCACTTGGAGGTGGTCAGAAGACAAGGAACCGGCCAAACTACAAAACAAAGTGGCAGAGTACCGTATGCCCGACCAGATAAGGCCTGCATACGAAAGCGAGCTCCGTGAATGGATTAAGAACGGTTGGCTGATTCCATACCCCTACGACAAACTTGGACCCCCCAAGGGCCTGATACCGCTGATGGCAGTTGCCCAACCTAACAAGTCAAAGGTGAGGCCGGTAATGGACTACCGTGAGTTGAATGCGCACGTTGATGCGTTCACAGCGGACGCTGACGTCTGTGCCAGCAAGCTGCGAGAGTGGCGCCGGCAGGGGTCCAATGTGTCCCTACTGGACTTGAGAAAAGCATACTTGCAGGTCCGGATCGGCGAGGCGATGTGGCCTTTCCAGACAGTGATGTTTTCCGGGAAGAGATACTGTCTTACGCGACTCGGATTTGGGCTAAACGTAGCACCCCAGATAATGAAGGCTATCGTCAATGCCGTGTTGTCACAAGAAGAATGGATCAGAAAGGGAACATCGGCGTATATTGACGATATATACGTGAACGAAGATATCGTGTCCTCTTCGCGCGTAAGATCCAAACTTGCCGAGTTTGGTCTAAACTGCAAGGACACTGAGCGGCTTGAGGATGGTGCCCGCGTATTGGGCTTGAGCGTTCAAGAGGAGCGAGGGATCCTGAAGTGGAGGCGTGGAACCGCAGTTCCCGACGTACCCGACATTTACACAAGACGTGCCGTGTTCTCCCTGTGCGGGAAACGTGTGGGGCACCTTCCAGTATGCGGATGGGTTCGTGCAGCGACAGGCGTCATAAAAAGGAGGGCAAATGCGGTCAGCAAAGGCTGGGACGATGAGATAACCGACGAACTATTGGTTCGAATGTTAAAGGAGACCGTCGCTAGTGTGAAAAAGAATGACCCCGCCACAGGGGACTGGTGCGTGCAGGGAGACGAACTGAGCGTGTGGGTGGACGCAAGTTCTCCAGCGATCGGTGTAGTTTTGGAGAAAGATGGGGCCGTAGTTGAGGATGCCTGCTGGCTGCGACCGGCGAATGATGCTGCCCATATCAACCTGGCAGAACTCGACGCTGTAATAAAGGGCATTAACCTGGCACTTAAATGGGAAGTGAAGAAACTGCGTGTGCACACTGACTCACTTTGCGTGCACCACTGGGTGTCGGACGCAAGGCCAGGGCACGCACCAAGGCAGCCAGCGAAATGCTGATAAGACGGAGGCTCGAGACTGTGAAAAAACTGGTGACGGAGTACAACCTGTCCGTAGACGTAGTGCTCGTCACCTCGGACTACAACCTCGCCGACAAGCTCACTCGGGTACCACGGAGATGGTATGAGGCTATGAAGAAAGAAGCTAAGCCATTGCCTCTGTGTGCTGCCTCCGTCGAGGAGGACGAAATCAGGAAGATACATCACGACAGTGGGCACCCCGGAGTGCAACGGACCTACTACTTTGTGAAGTTGGCTAGACCATCAATACCAAAAAGCGCAGTAAGAGCAGTGGTCAGGGAGTGCCAAACGTGCCAGTCCATCGACCCTACCCCAGCCAGATGGCGGAAAGGACAGCTGGGAGTGGACGCGACTTGGAGTCTGTTGGGTATGGATATAACCCACTACGGCAGCCAACACTTCCTCACGCTGATAGACTTCGGGCCAACGAGGTTCGCGATTTGGCGCCAATTGGCAAGGCAGGATTCCACCAGTGTCATCCACGAATTGGAGTCCATATTCTACGAAAGGGGGCCGCCTGAGGAGATCCTCACGGATAACGACACGGCGTTCTGCAGCAGGGAATTTAGGCATTTTATGGACAACTGGGGGATCCGCCTTCGACACCGATGCGCGAATGTGCCGAGCGGCAACGGCATAGCAGAGCGATGCCACCGAACCGTGAAGAGGATTGCGGCCAGGAAGAAGTGTACGATCGTGGAGGCGGTTTACAGATACAACACAACGCCTAAGGACACCGTGACTGGCGGCAGTGCGCCCGCTGATGCGATTCATCACTACCACGTGCGCGTCAAGGACGTTGAAGTGTGTCTACCCGACCAAAGAGAACCCCAGGGGACGTACCAAGTGGGAGACACCGTCTGGGTGAAGCCACCCGGCGGCCGGTGCACCAGCAGCTTTTGGAGGGGGCGGGTCACCGGCGTCATCAGTGAACAGGCCATACTAGTCGATGATACTCCGCGCCACGTAAGGGATTCCGGCCCGCTCTAAGCGCTGACCAATCGGCAAGCAGTGGAAGTAGCGAGTCATCCGACGATGAGCGATGGATCCAACCCGTGCCCCACGAACCTGGTGACTCAACTGCGAGCAGTGGAAGGAGCGAGTCATCCGACGATGAGCGATGGATCCAACCTGTGCCCCATGGACCTGATGACTCAACTGCGAGCTCGAATGCTGATGCTGATGCTTCCGATACCACTTCTGAGAGCTCCGATGAGGAAGTCCCGGCAATACCCCTCCGCAGGAGTGCTCGAATCAAACGGCCACTCCGCCGTGTCACGTATGTGATCTGGAGACCAGGGGAGAGTGTGAGACTAACCGTAGCCCTCGGCGCAAGAGGGTCCGTGTGTGCCTGGCGTGTGGGGTGGTGGCTGATCCTGTGGTCGGGGCAGCGGAAGAAAGAGTTTCAAGATGGCGCCTGCCTGCTTTTATTAGAGACGGAATCTCGCAGGATCGCGCGAGATCTCGCGGGGATGCAAATTAGCTAGGCCATCTTGAGTAATAAAAATCGGTCCATTGGAGGTGCGAGGCAGTCGGGTTCTGACGTTCGTGGCGATCAGTACAGTGACCGTTGGGTTCCGTTTCTATTCGTGCAGTCAGCTGAGCTTTGTTAGTTGCCTTCGCGCCGTGGCTGTCATTGTTTGTTGGTTTGCTGTGTGTTGCCGTGGTTCTTCAGTAAAACGCTTCGTCGCCCACGACGAGTCTCAGCGTCTCCTACACAAGATACTCTTACAAATAATTCGATAAGTAGCCAATGATACGTGTCATACGGATAGATCCCGATCCAGAAAACAATTTTTTTATTCCTTTGTTACAATATGTGAAAAAAAAGGATAAATAAGGAAAGTATAAGCAACGACGCTATCGAAATGTCCACTATTTAAATATCCTCTTTTCGAAACCAATATAAACATATTAGGAAAATGTCATGACATGTCTTGTTGGCTTGACAGACATAAAGTGTTTCCCGAATGGTGACGATGGCGAGGCGCCTAGTGTAATATATTGGCAAGCAATCCTAGAAAAAAACATTCGATTGGTTGCACACACGCAAAACTGATTTAATATGAATAAATCATGAGTTTTTACCATTGTCTAAATGAATGCATAATTTGACACAGAAACATGTAAGTAGATACCGGTCAAAAGGTTAAAACAATAGACAAAATAAATATAAAACATTTTAATAAATAAATAGATTATAATAAATAATATCGTCACAGATAAAAAGCGGTCAATCGGTCAGAGAGAGCGTCAGCATTTCTTCGTCGCCCGACATAAATAGCTATGCACCCCCAGCCCCTTTCAGAAACGCATTAACATAGAATAACAATTTATCACCGAAAAGCTGATTTTGGGGTGTAAAATAAAATCAATATATTTTTGTAGATCAACTGCCGTGTTATTTTTATTTCGCTATCAGTGTGTTTATCTATATTGTGACAGCGACAGAAGTATGTGTTCACATTGTATAGACTGCATAAACGCATTCTAAACAACCGGCTACAGAGAATAAGTAACATTATAAGATCAAGTCTATAATATAGGGAAGCTGTTTAGTTAGTCTTGCGTCGTCGAACCTATCACTCTACTCGTCTTCAAGGCAGTTAGATGGAACACAAATCTACTGCCGATAACGGCTTAAGATCATCTACATATCTCAAATTGTCATACTGATGAAAGTGCAATGTTCAAACTAAAACAGAAAGTCCCGATGAAATGTATATTGCAAATGTAAAATTTAACACCCAACAGGATCGCTGTTTCGAACAAAAGCGAGGTTTCATGTCGAAATTACTACATCAAACTGAAACGCCGCCAAATGACTGACATTCACTCCTTGGATGTTAGATTAGAAGAAAAGTGTAGAATTTGTTCGGATACAAAACTTTATAGTTTCTGTCCCTAGTCATTGAACGATAAATCTTTCTAGTTTTAGTCATATTTTTTTTATTGTTGTTGGGATCTAGAGGGAACCGATTCAGGGATGTATATATATATATATATTTACACATTCAACAGCAGACTTGTGTTTAACTGTGTCCTTCACTGAAAGAAAGTAAATAGTAACTGGCACGGCATTTAGTAGATTTTCTTAAACGCATATAAAGGAAGATCCGTTTTTAGCGATGAAAATTTTATTTAATTCGAAATGTGACAGACCGAACTGATTGATACTTAAATGATGGGGGATTGGCTGTAAATATACATTTACTGAAACGCTTATAACGAACAATATCGATTTTTAATACTCCCGCTTATCAATGATAAAAAACGATTGCAAACTCAACACTGGAAATCTCACTGACTGACGGCCAAAATCTCTCATCAAGTTATAAGGACATATATGTAAGATCGATATTCGCATTCACATAGTAAGATAGTAAGATCACGCATCTAAAACTAAGAGCATAAGGTTTTAAGAACTTATCATCCATCACCTGAGGCCCTGTCGGTGGGGCATTAGAATACGCCGACTGTCCCCCTGCAGAGGGTAAAAGTCCCTCAATGGGGGTCCTGGATATTACCTTAAACTATATCCGATGGTGAGGCCCCGGTTTGCGGGCTCTGGGGAGTGTGGAGCCATCCTTTAATTGCCATTGCTCCCAGTTCCACTCTGACCCGGAGTGGTAGTACCTGTTAGGGTCCCAACTATGGGTTAAATAGAAACTGACTTGCAAAAAACAAATATATTCTATTAAAAAATGTTCTTCATAATCACCGGATTCGGCATTAAATTACCTGAAAAGGGTTGATATGCCGTAAAACAAAAACAACCAACCAACCAATATCCATCACCTGAAGAAATAACAGATTCATATTTCATATTCTAATACACAACAATAATTTCTTGGTGACATTTTCATGAATAAACTTACTGGAGTAAGATCATTTGTATTCTTGTTCGAATGTATAGTAATCCATTTTCTGAAGTATAGATCTAAACAGAATTAAAATTTGATCCTTTGTCTGATTTCTTGCCTTATGGGAGGCAAGTAAATAGTGTATGCAGAAGAATCTTATAAAAGGTTTATACAACAACTCTGAAAAGTTTCACCAAAATGTCACAGTACAAGTCTTTACCAGCAATTTCTTTTCATTTGTTGTCTTTACTTTACAGAAATATTATTTGCTAAATATTTACACGTTAAACAGCAGAATGTCACGAGATTCATGATTATTTATATAATAGTATATACGATTAGGTTTTAAATAGCCATAGACTTTCTTGATGAAGGAAATAAGTCTCACAACATTCGAAAAATAAAAATCAATGACAAATATTTTTTACTCATATTTTTAATCGTAAATGTTTAAGATTTATTTGAATGAGCATTGTAAAGCGTTTAATATGTAACTGAGACAAAGGTAAGGCTTTACCACACAAGAAAAAAATATATGTGCAAATTCTGATAATGTATTATTTAAACAGAGATCAAACCGGTGAAAATTTACCGTCATGGGATGAATATTATTTTATGCAAAGGTAAACGAAAGAGAAGAGGTAACGCAATTTAAATAGCTATATCTTTATTGTGCGACAATTCCCTCTTAAATATATGAGATTACAATATATAAATTCTAAATTACAAATAATGGTGTAGAATACTATTAAAAGTATGTATATATGTGTGTGCCTATATCAACAAAATATATTTATTTAGATCACGACAACTCTATCAATTGCATTAATATAACTGATACATGAAGCTTTTCCAAAGGGTGTCCACTTACTTTAGGCTCACTGAAAATATTTTTGTTTGCGTTTGTCTTTATAATTATTTTTATGCTTGCTTTTATAATTTTGTTTTTTTTCCGAAATTTAAATATGTCCATTCCTTTTATTAATCTTTTTCTTCACTGTGTTTTTCATTCCAAGAAAATATTACATTCGAGCTGTTTTTTTTTCAAGAAATATACATTTTTCTTTGATTTTTTGGTTGAATTTTCTCTGTTTATCCAAATACGTTGAGGATATATTTCATAAATATATGAATAACATATATTGAGTATAAATAAAATGCATCTTTTAGTTTTGGAATAACGAACGATATACATATATATATATATATATATATATATATATATATATATATATATATATATATATATATATGTATATATGTATGTTAACAGATAATAATTAATGACAGAATATAGATAAAAATATAGACTTTCCTTCCATCAAAAGTTCTACTACAATTTTTAGCAAGCATTCGCGGCACAAGGTATATAGGTGGGAAACATAATTAGTGCTTAATGAAGGACTTTAGGATATTGAAGGTCCAATCTTTAATACAGACTTTACCAAGAATACAGTTTCGAATTATTGCAGATTTTCATCTAGCCAGGATTGCTCAGACGAGTGCAAGCGAAATAGTGCATTAAAAAGGGTACTTTTCTAAATTACTTATACATTTAACAATTAAACATAAAGGTTCCCGATATCTACAATACGCACTTGAAAAAAAGCGGAAGTTATATGGAGCTAAAGATTAGTACAATAATATCTACGTTAGGAGTAGTAATCTGAATACTCCTAATAATTGAAGCGAAGCAGACTTGTTACTGGAATGCTAATGGTGTTACATGAGGAACGGAAAAAACGTAATATCTGAGCATTGCAAGCGCAAAGATCTTTTGTTGAAAATGGGAAAAAGCGAGACGCTTTTCCATTATGAATGACCTTCTACACCATGAGCACCGACTTCACACGTAAACACACATTTATATAAGAGGCTATTGAATCTGTTAGCTATTTGTTTTTACATGCTTCCACACGAGGTCTTAAAGCTAATTTGGATTATTTGTAAAATTAAACGCAGCAAAAGTAAAAAAAGAATAAAATACCAGTAATTGTGATTCTTCGAAAAATCAAATACGAATAATAAAAAATAGTAAATTATATTTTTTTCTTCATCCGTTTAAAACGATTCCGGACAAAAAACATCGGTGTTGCAAAAATCACAGTTGAAGGATAACAAAGTAATAATTATCATATATACGTGATAGTTTGCCAAAGTTAAGGGATAGATGATTATTTTTTTATCGAGAACGTATCCTACTGTAATTATCGTTGTCTAGAAAATCTCAGTTAAACATTTAAGCAGAATTTTTATTTATTTCAGTTTGCTTGTATGAAACCAACGCATTAATCTATTTGACATTAAGCTATTATGAACATTTTAGATTTATTTATTATTTTTGTAAACAATCAAACAATTCGGATTGAAAAGTATTAATCAGTATATATATATATATATATATATATATATATATATATATATATATATATAATTTGGGGCATATATAAAATCACTAATTCTTCTCTATTGCTCTCATGTCCGTATAGTCTCGAAATACTAATATCTTATAACAGTTAAATTTATGAGTTTAATAAAACCTATTTTCACACCTATGTATTAGTGACATAAGCCCGAAGGTCCTTAATCAGGAATCAATTTTATATAAGACATAGCTCCACTTCTGTCAAAATTAATAATCATTAAGTCTTTGCATGCTATAAACACGCAACAAATGGACCTGAAACTCTATCTTACACATTAGAATTCGGCAAGTACGTTTGACACACGCTGTTATACAAGTACGACTGATTAAGAGTAGTTTATAGCGGAGGAAGGGGGGTCACAAAAGAAAAAAATGATAATTTCCTTTTGTTTTAATAGTTCCATGAATTACTTCACCTAGCAAAGCGATCATAAATATCATCAAATGTATAACCACGCTCTGGTTTATATTTATATGCTAGAATTTGTTCAAATGTGAATAATACTAAAGTTTTCAGGTCAACATCTAGAATTTTAAAAAGTCAATTCTTTCAAAATGAGATCAAGATTTATTATAGACAACCATATTAATTGCTATTTAATATTCCATTGATCAATGTTTATTAATTTATATGCTTTATTTATTATTCTATTAAACGTAGGCTTTGAATTATAGGATATGTCTAGGAGAACGCAAGGTGTCAGATTTCCATTAAATAAATTTCCCATATACTGCACAATGGGTTTTACCCGTATATAATTTCAAGTAAACTGACAAGATTTAGTCGTTATGGAGTTGGTATCTCTCAACAAAATATTTGGGATACAATTCCTATTAGATACAAAGAATAAGAAAGTTTATTCATGTCTTGGATACTAAAAATAAGCTTGAATTAAAAACTTAAAAAAAAACTGTAAGGAAACTGTTAATGAAAACAAGGTACATGTGTATTTACAATTCAATTAGTTTTATCCAGTCAGTGAATATTTTTAATTTTGCAATTGCTCTAGAGACGGGAATGATTACAGGTTTATTTGATTTGCAAAATATTCTAAATTTGTATTTGAAAACTTATGTTAGCTTATGTTCGTTTTGGAATGTATTCTAAACTCATAATTTTGCTAAGTGATTACACATATGTACGCACATACGCGCATACACATACATATGATGAGCTGGAGTCGACGAAACACGTGTCAGTGGATAATTATATTTCGAAACAATGTATATATATATATATATATATATATATATATATAGAGAGAGAGAGAGAGAGAGAGAGAGAGAGAGACATAGATAGAAACACGTTATATCCTTTATGTCATTTTAAGTGGCTGTATAAATATATATATATATATTCACATATTATTTTATTATATTTTATCTCGATTCTTTTAAAATATTGCATCATTATGAAATACTGAGTCTCAATAAATAATTGATGATGTTTTATAACTAACTATAGAAAATCTATAAAGATATATATACATACACTTTTTAAAAATTATTATACATTTAATTTACACGTTTTATTTCTCTTAGTCGACCTGTTTGTGCTTTTCACTATTTATTGGAAACTAACAAACTGCTTAGGTTGAAATAGTGTATGGTTATGATAAGGTGCAGCTAACCGATATTATGATACCGTTGAGTGCATATTAAAAATTTTGCATAAATAACTCATGCTAATTCTACGGGCCATAAAAACGGGGAAAAAACATCTAATATATATATATATATATATATATATATATATATATATATATATATATATATGTATATATATATATATATATTAAAGGGGGTTAGAGCAATTTTCTATAGAGCAAAGTGTCTAAAATAACCAATATAACCCCAGGACGAAATTAAACTAATACTACTAGCTAGAAAGTCGGTAATAATATTCGATAACAAGTATTGCACCAGAAATAATACCCCTAACCACTTCAACGTTTTAATTGGCTCGACACACTCGGCTCAGGTCACTGATCTGGTCGGTCTTTTCCTTTTACATGAAATTAATTCTATACTCCACGAACGATTCAAACTTGAAGGAGGTTTATACAGGGATAATGTACTTGTCGTAATAAACTCCACAAATATAAATTACGAAAAAGCAACTAAATCCTTACATATTTTTTTTTAAATATGGTCTTACTATAAAAATCAACGTCAACAGAAAAATAATTAATTTCTTAGGCATAAACTTTGATCTTAAAAACTCTACTTTTGAACGCTACCATAAACCTAACCAATTTGTGCTATACGTCCATAACGAATCAAACCACCCTAAATCAATATTGAAATCAATAGTCCCCAATGTCTGCTAAGAATTTCTAGACTATCCTCTAAAAAATCTATATTTAACAAAAACCAGAGATACTATAATGAAGCCCTTAAAAACTCAGGTTAGAAATCACAAATCCAATTCTTAAATAAAAATGATAGAAACAAAAACTACATTGAAAATAAACATACAAAAAGCATAATAACATATAATACGGCCATGCCATCCCGCTGACGAATAACAAAGAATGACCAAAATGCAAAACAAATCAAAATCGAACCACAAGTATTAGCCACCGACACAAATAAACAACAAAAATCTGAAGACAAACATAGCCAAGGAATTCTTTAAAATATTAGACAAAAACGTTAAAGCCCCTCATAGATACAATAAAAACTTCAATAAGAACACGATCAAAGTATCACACTCAACTATGCCAAACATACATCAAAAGAGAATTAGTTCGAACAATAATAAAATCAATAAGATACAAAACGCAGACACAGAAAATATAGCAGGCTGTAACTGCAGAAGAAAAAATAGATGCCCTCTACAAGGTACATGCAAAATAAGAAATGTAGTTTATAGCTGCACGGTATCACAAACCACAAATTTAAATGAGGTTAATGCCAACCATAACTCAACCACACGACCAAACAACCAATCTACCAATCAAATACAATCCAACACAGTTCAGACCAATGCTGCCCCTAATCGATCTGACAATAAATACATTATACAAAACGCAATCTACCTCGGCTCCACATCTGGTCTTATCAAACATAGAATTTCAACCCATAAGCACTCTTTTAAAAAAACCTCCCTCAAAAACTAAACCTCTCTATCTAAACATACTTGGCAACTCAATGATAAGAATATTTCATTCAATCTAAAATGGGAAATAGTAGGATCATATAAACCGTATACCCCGGGAAACAGATTCTGTATTCTTTGCAGATTTGAAAACCTCAAGATTTTGCAATATGACGATACCAAAAACAGAAAGCCACCCTATTAAATTCAGGGAGGGGGGGACTACTATCGCCATGCATTCATAAACACTGGTTTAAATTTAACACATATAAACCACAATAGCTCATAAAAACCGTTCTTATTAATAATATATCCTAGATTTTGTAATAGACTATCTTTAATAGTAAGATGTTGATCATCATTATTATTAACAAACTTACCATCATTCTGTATCTTAGTTAAATCTCTATTCAAATTTAACCCTTGTAGGATACTAATTTTATAATTTCCAACAAATAAAATAAATAAATAAAACAATTATAATGTTACTAAATCTACTCAATAAAATTATCTTATACTTAACGAAAAAACAGCATAAGGACGAATTATCCCCCTTTGGCCATATTACTAGACAAAACAAGATAATCTCTCTTCATTTTGAATATTTATAGTTTTATTTAAACCTCAATTAAGCGATGATGAAATAAGCTAACCGTTAGGAACTTCCCTTTTGGCGTTTAAATTTGAAATTAAGGAGTTTGAGCATGTAGAAACTACAGACAACATCTAAATGAATTGCTTTGAGGATTATTACGGCTTTCAAAGGTTGAACCATTTCCAGATTCATCTGTATTACTTAAATGCTTGGTTTATTTGTGCTGTCTTTTATTTAAAGAAAAAACGCCCAATATTTTGCTGATGACGAAACTTTGTTTTCATAAACAACTATATGCTAAAATTATTGTCCTTGACTCAATGTCTGCCACAATAAAAAAACATCGTTTCCGAAACGATCGTGCAATTTATTGGTTTTGTTGTGGTCCTTCTTATGAAACGGATTTTTAATTTTTAATTTTAATTTTGAATTGTGAATTATCAAACACATTACCAAATACATATATATATATATATATATATATATATATATATATATATATATATATATATGTGTGTGTGTGTGTGTGTTTGGAGGGTTATATGTAGTCATCAAAATACAAATAACGCGTTAAGTAAAATATCCCAAATTGATTAACTTACATATCCCCTACATTTCCCCAGTTCTTGATTCATTTCTTCTTTCTCATATTCCTACGTGTTATGAGTCTGTTGTGTAGATAAATAGTACGTAATTTGGAGTTGACTCTCTTTCTAAAGGTCATGGCCGGGAAATCATAATTATCATCCGTACAGCCTATAATCGAAATGATATGAATTATCAATGTTCACCTAAGAGTTCTGCAAAATGGCCCATGGGTAAGGTGTTCAGTCGAGCAATTCTTAATCTCCGTCATTAGCAACTATCCAAGTGTCTAATAAACAAAAAGTGCTCGAGTATCAATTCTACAAAATTAACATATATTATTTAGTCCAAAGCTACTTATTACAGTGTCCATTAGTCATACGTAGCTTTTGTGATCAATAATAAAGAGTTTCTGTTTTAAAATCTTTTCTATATCAGTGCACAATATTCGAAACTCGGAAATCGAATGAACACCTGTGATAGAATATAGAATGGAATATATTGACCTTCAATTCATGAACGCTATCTTGTATTAAACGTTCCGTGATGATAAAGAACTGTCTAGCTTGAATATTTTGGGATTTTATTGGATTTAAGGTAACTTTATATTTATTTATAAATGTAAATTTATACATATTTATAGCCCATAGCATTTACTACTGTCTTTCAATATATATATATATATATATATATATATATATATATATATATATATATATATATATATATATATATATATATCGGAAACTAATAAACTGATATATATATATATATATTTACATATATATATACATATATATATATATATATATCGGAAACTTATAACCTGATATATATATACATATATAATATATATAATATATACATATATAATATATATAATATATATATATTATATGTATAATACAATATCTATAGATATATATTATATTATATATGTAATATAATATAAATATATATATATAATATACATATATATTATATATATAATATATATTATATATATATCATATATAATATACATATATATTATATAATATATAATATATATCATATATATAATATATAATATATATTATATATAATATATATTATATATAATACATATATATTATATATAATATGTATCTCATATATATTATATATATTCAAGTTGTTTTTGAAGGATTCCAGTTTTTTTAAGCATTATAGTCATTATTAAGGTCATTCTATTCATCCTTAAGTTTATTAAAAACATTCTAAGACATTTACTTTTTATTTATTTTAATCATTTCAGCCCATTTGTCGGTCATTTTAGTTTATGTTTTAGAATTTCATTTCAATTATACATTCACACATTGATTTATTACACGAGAGCACGCGACTAATGGATATCGGCCTTGTTTTATGAGTAATTCGTTTATAAAGTGTATCTGTTTATATAATATATTGAGCACTTTAGATTTACTAGCATATAGAACTCGTCTGATATGATACTTATTGTTACATGTATTGTAACTTAAGTAGTGATGTACATATTAACAATAGACGGAGGAATTATGTATCTCATGCAAAACTGCACATAAACGCACCTACTCTATCTCATATATCGTGCACACTTATATTAATGATACTACTTCACAGATATCATAATGAATTATTAACAACTCTCGACTATGTTGTTGTCTATTGTTTAAAATAAAATAATAAATCATACTGACGTTGTTTTTTTTTTATTTTGTTTCTTCTGAGCAATGCGCACTTGTAAAATACCTGCTTTGTTAAGGAAAGTAAGCATTTTAAATTGATTAAGGTATACCACTTACCAGCTATAATACTCTAGGGTTGCTCTCGTTTCAGTCTACTAACGTCATCTCTGTCGTTTAATATTCGATATAATAACAAAATACAAAGAAAGGCTTTTTCCTGGGCAATGCTAAGTTTAAACACTCGTGCTGTATCTAGTATATAAAGCACTCTTCTATTTCTAAATACTACTTTTCAGATATAGTGCGTTATTATTACTTTTATGACTCCCTGGTAACGCCGATTAGATTTTCTTGTATAAATGAGAATAAAACACAGCGATTTTTTTTCCTGGGGAAATCAATATTTAAACATACTTGCTCCGTATAAGATATTGAACACTGTTTTATTGCTATATGTGATTTAGTCGATATGATACTGTACTATTATAATTATGACCATCAGACAACACTGAGTTGATTTTGTAGTATAAACTATTATAGTAAAAAAAAATTACATTATCTACTGGACAACATAGACTTTAAAAATATCTCTTCTATCCAAGATATTGGGCACTTCCGGTTAACTAATTGATACACCTTATCAATAATGATACTGTATTATTTTTATTTTGGATCACGGTCCACACTATGTATTTTGATTGGCAAGTGACAAATTAAAAGATAACAAGGCACGTATTTATCTTAGACAAGCTCCGTTCAAATACACTTGCTCTATATTGGATATTGAGCACTCTTGTATTATTATGTATCAATTACCTCATTGTTTTACATAGTATTCACCACTTATCAAGGGACGGAGGCTACTCAAGGATGAGGGTTAATAGGTGTACGGTAGTCAATGGGACAATATCATAGTAATCGTTAGTAGTGGAAATTTGGTAAATTGGATTACTTACGGGGACGGCTCATCAAGAACTTGTTTACATTGGACTTGAAGACGGTCATATTGTAGTCAGTTGAAAAGTTCGAAAACAGAACAGTTCCACATACGTACAATTCTAAGAAAGAAACTTTGTTCGTGGAATCTACGTCTCGGTTTAGGCACAGATAAAGATTGGGGCAAATTATTGATAAGGGTTTCAGAAAGACGAGTGTTTTTTTTTGTGAAATACAGGCACGGTAAGCATCATAGATTGGAGCTCAGGCGAACACTTGACATGAAAATAACGATAAAGCAGAGACAGGCGTGCATCGTCTCTTCTTTGAGAAAAAAAGATTACATGGAGAAGAAAATGACATCCCCCATTAGGCTATTGGTCTATTTTGAACTCTGTCAAAGCAGGTTAAGTCTTTCTAGCAGCTCCTATCGAATTGTAGCAACAGTACTCCATTCTTAGACGTAGTTGGCTCTTATACAGGTAGAGAATTGCATCAACAGTGAGAGATCTACTGGAGTGGTAAAATGATCCCACTATTTTTTCAGAATCTTTGGCAATGTATTTGATGCTCTGTTCCATTTCAGATCAGATGTAAAGGTCTGACCCAGAAGCTTGTCAAAACATGGAGCCTCTCCAAAAAAAGAGCCATTCATTTGAATTGATGCTAGATGGGGATCAGAGGGTTGATGATTTAAAAATAGAAACTTGGTCTTAGATGCATAAAAATTTAGCAGCCACCTCTTCCCCATTGAAGCACGTGCTCAAGATCGGAGGAGAGAGAATCAGGGAGAAATTGGTCGTTTACGGCTTTTGACGTTTTGCCATCGATGGTAGTGTCATCAGCTTAAATGTCTACGAATTATCTTAAGATGTGATTTGGAAGATACATGATGCACATGAGAAAGAGAGTAGGGCCCAGGATGGAACCATGAGGTAGACCTACATTAATACTGTGAGCTTCTGATTTCTGTCCATCAACCACTACACTTATGAAGCTTTCAGGGATAAATGATTTAATAACTGAAAATATTTTCTAGCTACACCGTTGCAGGAGATCTTCTGGAGTAGAGCTTTATGCCATATCCTATCAAAGACCTTTCATATGTCAAGGGCAATAGCATTAGAAACGAAGCATCCGGCAGGAGATTAGCTAATCCTATCAGATATAACTGTTAGCACATCTGCAGTAGATCTAGCAGAACAAAAGCCTAATTGCATGTCACTGAAGATCGTTATTTTCGCTGAGGACTTAACTACTTCTCTATTTAACACATATTCCAGCAACTTATTCATAACGCACAGGAGACCAATTAGTGTGTTTAGAGAGCGAGATGACCGATCGCCTGAATATTTAAATATCGGACATACTGACGAGGTTTTGAAGGGAAGTAATTCTCAAGGCAACGCTTGATTAGCTTTGTAAAAATGAGAGCTAGTTCTGGTTAAAGATTTTTACCACTATAATTGGAATGCCGTCAGGTCCAGTGGCTTTACTAGAATCGATGTTTTTGATTAGCTTGGCAACATCATGCACAGGTATTTATATGTCGCATAGGGGATTCTAAACACATGAGAAAATATGGGGTGGGGTCGTAACCTTTATTGCATAGTAAAGAATTAGCTGCAAAATTATTCGTTTGGCTTTTTCGGATGCTGACGAGATTACCTCGGGTCTATTGATGATGGTTCGGATAGAGCACACGCCTTTATTCAGACAATATACAACATTATTATCATTATGACATCCGACTATCACAAGCAGAATTTGTTGCAAAAATAGTAGAATAAACGAGTGAGTGTTTTTATTTTGTTTGTTTGTTTGTTTGTTTTATTTATTTTATATTTTAGTGGATAATACAGTATTCAAACATACTTACTCGACATAGGATATTGAACACTTTGGATTACCTGAAGTATACTACCTACTAGATATGATACATTATAATTCTTATAATATTTGGGTAACACGATCTATTTTGCAAGGCATACAACATAATAACAAAGACAAAGAATTTATTTTCCACAGCTGCGTTTTTACACACCTGCTTTATCTAGAATATGAAGCACTCTAGGATTAATATATACCAACAACTAGATACGGTGTTGTATTAATAGTATTATGAATACCAGGAAATTTCGAGTAGATTTTCGTGTATAAATTAGTAAAATAATGCATAGTTGTGTTTTTCATGCGCAGTGTACCTTATAAACACACCTGCTTTATTAACGATAGTGAACAGTATGGATTATCTGACGTTTACCATTTACTAGATTACTGATTTTCTTTTATTTAGGATCCAGTTTTCAATTATAACATTCTACTAAACTGAACAGGTACTTTGTGACCACTGAGAAAAATATTGCAAATCGATGAGATTAACGTGAAAAAAGAAAAATAAAGTTGCTGAATTTAGAGGTGAGGTCAATTTCCTAAATTCCCGCCATTTATTGCGTGACTTAAATAACGATAAAAGTCATAATTTGCTTTTTTTAATCTAAATGTTAGGTTGCAATCGATGAAATTAACGCGAAAAAGAAAAAAAAATGTAAATTGCGGAATTTAGAGGTGGAGAGAATTTCCTAAATGTCCACCCAATAAACAATAATTTTAATTTTTAATTTTTATCTATCAGACTAGAGATTAGGTGGCAAAATACTATCGATCCCTTACTTACATCAAAGGACCATAATTTCCTAATCACCGTTGAGTTACTATGCCAACATGATATAAACAATGATATAGATAGGTTAGCAGTTTTAATGAAGAACAATTTACAGCTGTTTTTAAGATTAAACATTATTTATTTATTAGAAACTATATATCCATGACTTTTTCAGATGTTAACTATAAATAGATTGTTATACTCTTTAACAATATAAACTTTTTTTTATTTTAATTGTGTAGGGAAACGTGCGACTTACCTAATTAGCACGTGTGCATGATTCAATGGGTCGGTCGTGGAAAGAAATGAATGAAGAAGAAAGAAACAAAAATGGCTGCCTTATCTCATTATATGCTTGCAATGTGACCACCCGATGTGCAAATGAGATGCTCCTGGTTGGAGATAAAAGAGGGTTGATTTTTGAGAGGGTCGTTCATTTTGAAGTTGGATTTAAAAGCAATAAGTTCAATTAGCAGAAGTACGTTGGAAGTCGAGAGAAGTTGCGTTACGTGTACAGAAGTTGGAAGTTTGGACACAAGTGTTAACCTTGCCCAGGAAATTATTGGTGTGACGGGCGGAAGAAATAAAACTGAAGTTATTGACTTATAAGCTATTTCGGCTCGCGGTGACTCGAAAGGCAGAAAATGGACAGATTCGACTTTCGCTTGATACCTGAGATTGATGGATCTACCACTGGACCGTCTGTCGTCAAATGGGTGGAAAAGGCTGAAAATATCTGTACACGGTGCAGAATTAAAGAACCAGCCACAGTCATTCCTTTGAGGTTAACCGGAGGTGCCTATGCAGTCTACCAGCAACTCGGAGATGAACCAGACTGGGATACAATCAAACACAGCCTGTAAACAGCGTTTGATACAGATCCGTTTGTTGCATGGCAACAGTTCACGAGCCGGATACTTCACCCCAAGGAAACCGTTGATGTGTACCTAGCCGACCTACGAAAGTTGTCGGTACGATTTGGTGGGGATAATGATAAGATATTAAGATGTGCCTTTTTATAGGCTTACCTGAGGAGGTCAGCAAACTGTTGCGGGCATCGTCACGAATTGATGAATTGACAACGGACGAGTTATTAGCCCGAGCTCGAAACATCTGTAAGGAAAAGGAGCCACTTGCAGTAGCAACTAGCATTCCACATGCAACAGTCGAATCGCATGGAAGCAATGTAGATTCTCTCCCAGGTAGTAATAAGCGTGTAGGCCCAGTGTGCTATAAATGTGGGGAGGCCAATCATTTTGCTAAGGATTGCCGGAGTGATAGGAGGTGTGTATATCCACGAGCACAGAGAACAGTACAATGCTATCGCTGCAATAAGTATGGGCATATATCTCGCAACTGTTCGGGAAACGACGATGTGGGCACCCTTGCCTCTTGCCAACCAATAAACACAGGATTACCGGTCATTGGCGTTAAAATTGACGATGTGCAGTGTTCAGCACTCATAGACACGGGGTGTTCCCGGTCTATAGTTAGTGCACATTACTGTCAGATGGGGCGGGAGCAACCAGTCGGTATTATGACGATCAATGGTTTATCCCGAGCATGTTGTGGTGAAGGGACGATTACGATCTGTACTGAGAAGGGTGACACAGCCAAAGTTGATGTTCTGGTGATGCAAGAAAACCCCCTTGGCTATGACATGTTGATTGGAATTGATGCAATACAAGAACTAGGAGGCGTCATAATCACAGCAACTGGAGGTGTAATGCTTGGAGAAGGAAAAGAAGTCTGTGCAGCCGTGTCTATTGAAGAAAAGGACTTCCGTGCTACGTTTGACGACAAGGAAAAGGTGTGGACTGCAAAGTGGAAATTGACTATGAACCAGGCACCAGATTGGCTGTGCAACACCATTCCAGAGTATGCAGTTTCCACAAAGAATATGGCCGCATATGAAGAAGAACTTCAGATGTGGATTGATAACGGATGGTTAATACCATACCCACACGAACGTCTGGGACCACTCAAAGGATTAATTCCGCTCATGGCTGTTGAACAACCTACTAAAGACAAATTTCGGCCCGTAATGGATTACCGAGAATTGAATCAACATGTTGATGCTTTCACTGGAAACGCAGATGTGTGCGCTGTTAAACTAAGAGAGTGGCGTCAGAAAGGAGTAATGTAGCACTGCTGGATTTAAAGAGAGCGTACCTGCAGATACATGTCCATGAGTCATTAGGGCCATTTCAGACAGTGATAATCAAGGGAAAACGATATTGTTTTACACGTTTAGGTTTTGGCCTAAATGTAGCACCCTTAATAATGACAACTATTATTAAAACTGTTTTGATGCAGGATGAGACCACAGCAAAAGCTGTTTCAGCTTACATTGACGACACCTACGTTAATGAGGATATAATGTCTGCAGATGTGGTTCGAGCAACACTGGAATCGTTTGGGTTAATAAGCAAAGACCCTAAGCGCCTAAAGGATGGGGTGCCCGTGTTAGGCCTAGAGGTCTATGAGAAGGATAATACTTTGCGATGGAAGCGAGGGAGCGCAATTCCAGAGTTACCCAGTGTATTGACAAGGCGCATTATGTTTTCTATTTGCGGTAAATTAGTAGGACATCTACCTGTCTGTGGATGGCTCCGATCGGCAACAGGGGTGTTAAAAAGACGAGTAACTGCAGTAACCAAAGGATGGGACGACATGGTGGATGATGATTCACTTCAGCAAATGATGGCTGAAATGTTGTCCAGAGTACATAGGAACGACCCTGCCCAGGGTGTGTGGCAAGTATCTGGAAACGAACTGAATGCATGGGTTGACGCAAGTTCACTGTCTACAGGTGTCATGTTGGAACAGTTGGGTGCAATTGTGGAAGATGCGTGCTGGCTTCGTCCGAAAAATGATGTCCAGCATATAAATTTAGCAGAACTCGATCCAATGGCAGGCTAAGGTTGTGCATCTCCACACTGACTCGTGGTGTGTTTACCACTGGTTGACCGACATCTTGACTGGAAAGGCTCAAGTTAAGACTAGAACTGCAAGTGAGATGTTAGTACGAAGGAGACTGGCAATAATAAAGCGTATAGTTTACGAATACAGCTTGCAGGCGGGCATTGTCTTAGTTTCATCGATGCAGAATTAGGCTGATAGCTTGACTAGAGTACCAAAGAGGTGGATTGATGTAATGAGGCAGGGATCTGATCCTCCACAACAGACATGCGTGGCTGTAACAGATCAACTAACACCTGACCAGATCCGTACAATACATCAGCAGAGTGGGCATCCCGGAATTCTCCTGGTTGGAGATAAAAGAGGGTTGATTTTTGAGAGGGTCGTTCATTTTGAAGTTGGATTTAAAAGCAATAAGTTCAATTAGCAGAAGTACGTTGGGAGTTGAGAGAAGGTGCGTTACATGTACAGAAGTTGGAAGTTTGGGCACAAGTGTTAACCTTGCCCAGGAAATTATTGGTGTGACGGGAAGAAGAAATAAAACTGAAGTTATTGAGTTATAAATTGTAAACAATATAAACAGAACTTTTTATATCCTTTACTTGGTTTCTACTTCAATATTTTCCTTTAAAATTATGTCATTTCAGGTTTTCGAGCATGCTGAAAACGAATATTGCATTTGGATTTTAAGCAAATAAGTAGTTTTCCGAATATTAACCAATACAATTTTTGTTAAAAGTGGGTACCATATTTTACACTAAAATGTACTCGCTTGTGCGTACAACTATAGCCAGCACTTTACATATAATAAATTATGGTGCTAATGCACTTACTGATCCGCGCTATTTTTTAAATCGTATTTCCAAATGTAATTAAAGTTTTATTATATGTTTTTTTTTATTCAGTTGTTAGGTGAAAGTACAGAATAGGTACAACACAACCCCATGCTTAGTATGGCTTTTTAAATAATACCGTTATTATTTCAGCACGGATCAATAAGTGCATGAGTACCGAAATTATATATTCATATTGTTCGTAGTGTTTACTTGGGAAAAAGAATTCTGACTAATATCATTGTTTATATATTGTTGGCATTCGCTATGTGAAGTTGATTTCGACGTATTTAAACTGTCCATTTCTGGCTATGATTAGAGTTTAAAGTCAAACATTAACGTTTATTTGTCTATGTGGACATGCGGGAGACGGAATCTTTGGCCGCGTGCAGATAAACAAAATCAAGAATAAGAGAAATTTTGATGTTTATTTACATGAAAAATAGTTCCCATGCAGAGAAGCGGTCGTGTAGAAAGCACATGGGAGATTTTTTTTTAACTAATCTGTAGTTTCACCTAGCAATTGCATAAACAAAATTTATCGTACAAATTGAATTTAATAATAAAAAAAAATTGTACGGTCCTTTCTCTACATAAGTATTTGCATTGTGAAAATTCATCTAAAAATGAATTAAATAATAAAAATTATACATAACATCTTAAAATTTACAAATGTGTAAAAGAAAAGAAAAAGTGCTTGTGTATTTTAACCACCGAGCTATTTTTAACTAGTTTTTTTCAAGATGAATTCAAACTTCACGATATATTTTATTAAATTGTTAGGTGGAAAGAAAGAATAGTTACAAAACACCATCCGCTCCCCATGTTTAGAATGGATTTCGAAATAACGTTATTATTTTAGCACGAGGGCACGAGTGCATAAGTACCGAAAAAATAACTTGTAAATACTACAAAAACAGCGCAATAACATACAAATGATTTTTTCTTTTAATTTAATATTATTTACACACCAATAATAATTATGATTTTCAAAAATATTTATTAATTTATCTTAAAATGTACACAATACAATCCTCTATAAGCACTTGAGTTTTCCTATATTTTTTCTGTAAATTTTTATGAATAATCGTTAATGCGTACACACAAATTTGTATGAATTTAATTTTTAGGGGCTAATTGTCTTTTTCCCTACCTCCCCAAAACGAAAAACTTGTTGTATAATCAACGTTTTTTCTTTTCCTTAACCAAGTAAAAAATGAAATTTTTACTTGATTTAATAATTCCAAATAGGAAAAAAGTTTTTATTTTAAGGACATTATACGACATAGGTAAATTTAAAAAAAAAATACAATCTACATCACTACGAATTTAAAAAATACCCAATCAAATTTTATTCTTGAGTAAATAGTTCGAAAAAAAATGGTACAAATGCATCAATGTAACGGCACTGAAATCGTTATTTATACAGTCATTTATAACATGAGCGGACGAGAGAATTTTGTAGCTATGTTGTATTTTCACCTAATAATTTAATTTAGGAGATTATGAAGTATTTACACCGTCAAATTCGGTTATTCAATCAGCGTAAGGCTTATTTATTTTGGGGTGTTTTTTTAATAATCTGTAGTAATTAACAAAAGGTACCGTAAAAATCGAACTGGTTGTCCAAACTCTTATCCAAAAATAAATAATAAAAAATTGTCAATAAAATCTTAAAATATACAAATGTATATATAAAAAAAGGAAAAAAATAACGTGTAAATATTATAAAAACAGCGCAGCAACAAATGGTTTGTCTTCTAATTTAATTTTATTTACAAACAATTATTAATAATAAGTTAAAATTGTAAAAATAATCTACGCCGTTCATTTAAAATTTACACAATAGAATCCTTCTATAAACAATTTGAGTACAGATGAAATTTAACACCTTTGAACAGGCAGGAAAACCGCCACTACTTTGTTTAGCTTTCATTGGTAAGCAATCCGGCTTGGATAAAAGAAATCCTGCAAAGGTTTTAATAATCTAATCAGAATATTGCTAGGCTTTATCTTATAAGCGAAACCAAACTTTTTGTTTTATTAATAAAAATGTTTAGTCATTTGAAATATTCTATTTTCCTTTCAAGGAGTGATTACGATGATAACCGTGGAAGCGACAAGCGTAATAATTAAGACTATGACACAGATTATTCTTTTTATTGTTTTGAGTCTCGAGTATATCTCCGACACAGTTAATCATAAGAGAACCACATCACTCGATATATAAACATATACGATATTAACGGATACACACTCTAGAATCACAACAAAGAAAAAACATGCTGTTGTCCAAACCCCCAGTGATATGTAGATTGTTATTGGGGAGCTAATACTTTATGGTTTTTATATAATAGTGCCTCCCTAACTATATTATATATAATAGTGCCTCCCTAACTATATTATATATAATAGTGCCCTTCCAATGGGACCTGGTCGTAGATGCGCGAGTAAACGATATTTGAAATTCATTCTCATTTAGAAATAATTATAGATTTAATATTTTATTGCTTATCATATGGCATGCTATAAATCATAGTGATTTCAAAAGTTAAAAAAATGACTTAGGTGTCATCAGCTACAATTGAAACTAAAATATTCATCAATATCGCCTTAGTCGTGTCCCTTTGAGCTATCGTCATCTGGATAATAAAACGTTAAATCTCTAAATCTATTGCAATATATAAATGTATATTTGCGCATGCGACCAGGAGCACGTTGGACCGATTTACTCCTGCCTAGTCCCTGTTTCTTTTAATGTTGAACCCTTAACAGATATTTACACTGTGTAAACGTCAAATAAATTTGTTCCGAATTATTCAAATCTATACATCAAGTCTCTATGTCTGATTAAGAAAAGTGTTTGGAAAAACATGTTACTCAGACAAATAGACAGAGAATATAACTTGGAGCGAGAGAAAGAGAGCGAAAGATAAATATGTGCACGTTTGTGTATATACCTGTATGTGTGCGATTAAAGATGGGCCTTTTAGTAAAATCAGCGGATATAAAAAATATTTTTAAACAAAAGACTTTTACATAAAAGCCTTAGTTTATTAAAATCTAGTCGGTTAAACTCATATAAATTATTTAGCATTTTTGCTACATGGTTTTAAAATCATTTCCAATATCGAATTACGCCCTCCTCTTTAGCTTTGGGAACTTTATCATATTTCGATCTTATTTTGTTGCTTATTTGACTAAGTTATATTGCGGATTGACGTTGGAAAATTCTCCTGAAACTTTTTCTTATATCGGTAAAAAAACAAATAGCTCTGAGTATCGAATGGTATTTATGAAATAAAATTGTCTCGGCCGTGGCAGTCAATGAATTATTTATTTTTCTCAGGTAGCAAATCTTTTGTGGCAAATATGTTTCAAAACCGCCCCCTTAAGTAAACACTTCATCAAATTTCCACACAAACGTAGTGTACTTGCATTAACCCTTATTCCTGAGTGGCTTCCGGGCCTTGATAAGTTGTGACCACTTGGTAAAAAAAGGAGCTTTCAATAGTTCAACTTGTAAGATTATTTGTTGTTTTCTTACCTTCAAATAATTTCATGGAATTAAGCGAGAGGAATTCCAAAAGTAATGTCTCATCTGTTTTATTCCCTCTGAATGGCTACAATGTGGATTGCAAATTGCATTATCACGGTAATTTAACTTATGCATTCATGGTCTAAAAGGTTCATCGTGTTGTTGCAGATATTAGCGTTGTAAGACTCTAATATATCAACCCTGTGTAAGAACAGATACTTTGGTGTTCTTTACCTCCGCCCCCTAAATGACATCCCCCGAATCTAAGTGAAGACCAAGGTGTGGAAACTTTTGCTGATCAGCACTACAAAACGGTGTCGAATATGAGTATGTGTTCTCTCTCTGCTTGAGCATGGTACAAATGCTTTCTAGTCCTGTCGAACTCGAAGCCTTTGGGTAAGTGTAGTTATTTATTCGAGTGAATCTGTTACACTCCTTGGTAATAGAAAACATCAAAGATACTCACCCATTGCATGAAATATTTAGTTTTGAGCATCACTCAAGTTGTATTATTTTCAAAATTAGTCCTTTTCTTTTTTTCCCGACGTAGATCCTATTTCATTTAGAAAATGGACCGCTTGATTTCAGTTCTTTTTAAACCTACAAATTATAGGAGTACTTATACAGATTTCGGAGGATCTTACTAATATTTTATTTTCCTTGTTTTTTTTTCTGTTGTTATATATGGGTCTTATTCAGAGAGAGTCTTTGAGTCTTATTAGTCTTAGAGAGAGTTTTAGAGAGAGATGCTGAAAGAGTTCTAGAGAGGGATGTTGTGAGAGAGATTGCTCGTTCCGTGTTCGTGTTATGACGATTCATATATATTAAAAATATGTTCATTCTTAGGTTAAGAGATGTATTGCTATGTGAAGCTCTTAGAGTGAGGAGATAGTGTTCAGACAGTCTTAGTGTAGATATGAGATGTAGATTCACATTGTGGATATGAGATGTGTATGTCACGACATTTTATAACACAGACATATAATAACAATTCACTTTACCTTTTTGTAAGAATCACAAACACAAAGACGAGCTTTATCAAAACACATGATGGGTTTATTTCTTCACGACCGGCCGTGGTTTTCTCATCAAGAATTCAAAGCTTCACATATTAAGTTTAAAAGTGATCGTCTCGCTTCTAGACGTTCGAATTTCAAACTCCAGACTCTCTCTCTGAGTTTCTCACTGACTCTCTCTCTCTAACTAACTAACTCTCACTTCCTATATTGAGAAATCCATGCATGTCCGGCCACGTGAGCAAAATTCGCGTGTTTCAACATACGCGACTTTGGACCTTTCCGACATTATGATTTCCCAATAACCTATTTTTTCTTTGATGTTTTTACAAAGGAATTCAACCTACATATCTAATTCATTTAACCCATCTTTTATTATCCACATTCTTTCTAACAATTGAATAGTTTATTTATTATTTATTTCATCAAAATTAACAATTTACTGGACATTCCATTTAAACCTATTGTTCTTTAAATCTTATATCCAAGGTTCGATTTCTGCTTTCTCTCATTTTATTTCCATTTTTAGTAATCTCTCTATTTTTATACTTACATGAAAAGGGGACAGACCTTATCATGTAACATACAGCCCTTATCATGTAACACTGTCACTACACCCTGAATCATATCAATCTTTTTCTTAATAATTAAATTCATGAAAAAAAAAAATGACAACGTATTCTTTAGAATCTTTAGTTTGACAGTACCTATTGCAAATGTAGTATTATAGTAACGGACACAATTCTGCTTAGGATAGTAATTTATATCATTTTATATCACAAATGGACAATGATACCCATTTCCGTACATTTTGTTTGATCTTATACCTGATATATCCTAAATCTAATTGTTTTATTTTTTTCTGCAAACAAATAGTCACACGTGTAGTATCACTGATCAGGATCGCTGCGAAATCAAATGTGTTACTGTTGATGAACTTATTGTGTATATATAAGAAACTATTATAACGTAAAATTACAACTGTTTATTATGAAATACCGATTTATTAGAAACAATTAACATAATTCTGCAAATTAAGGAAAAACTAAACGTGTTTGTTGGTGTTGCTACTGTACTATATGAATACAAGGTTACGAAATATCATCTATCCTAAAATTAAATAAGCACAATCTATTTAAAGTTAAGATATGTGCATATGTAAATATAAGTGAAATTGTATGTGTGTGTAAATTTCCCTAACAAACTACTCTGCCAATTTTCAGTCTACACCCTCGAGATTTTACATAAGGGTTATTGAGATGTTGAAAACTCTACGAAACTCCTCCGCCAATTTTGGGTCTGAACACTTGAAATTTTACATGTGGGTTACTTAGACGTGAATGACGTTTTAATTTGATTTGAGTCCAAAACGAAAAATGTTAAGAGGTCAAAATTAGGGTCAAAGGTGAAAAAAAATGACCTCTGCGATCTCTCCCAATTTACTCAGCCAATTGTTGGTCTAAGCATTTGAAATTTTACATAAACTGTATTCAGACATAAAGTAAGCTTTTTAATCGTTTTTCGGCAGAAAATCTGGCTGCAATGTAATCAAAGGTCAAAAGATTTTACCTTTGCGATGCCTAGCAACCTATTCAGCCAATTTTGGGTCTAAACATTTGAAAATCTACATAAAGGTTTTCAGACATGCAGCAAGCTTTTTAATCAGTTTTTGGGCGACAATTTGGCTGCCAAGAAGTAACAACTGAAAGAGTTGTCTTTTGCAATGTGTGTGTATGTGTCTGTGCGTGTGTACCATCAGGACTGATACTGAACGTACATATGTGTGTGTGTGTTCCATCAGGACTAATACTGAACGTATTCGACAATTCGTTCTGGCATCCACGTGAAAAGATACATTGTTTTGCGTTTGAATAAGAAATATACTCCTAACTTAAAAATGTTTCACTATCCTACAATCCTGATTTGAAACAATATTTAAATAAAAAACTTATAAATTATTACATTCATAAATAGGGTTAGTTGATCTTGTTACTACTGTCTTTCATCAAACGATGTTAACAATCAAATTCAATTGGCAGCACTTTCAAAAACTTTTACTTGTTTAATACTATGGACAATAATTTAAGCAAAAATTTGAATATTAATATATATAATTCCCACCTAAGTAAAAAAAACCCAATGCAAGTATTTAGAGTATTCTGTCGAACAATAAAATCATGTAAATTATAATTTACAATCTGTAATTGCATTCAATTATATACATCTCTCTCTCTCTCTCTCTCTCTCTATATATATATATATATATATATATATATATATATATATATATAAGAGAAAAAGTAGTTAATAAAACATGTTAGAAAACACTTTGAAAAAAAGTTAAAAACATATTTAATTTTTAAAAGAAAACACTAAATAAACGGATAGTCCTTAATCCGCGGAGTTCCGAAGAAATACTTTACTTCTCATCCGAGGGTAGGATTTAGCAAAATGCGGGATCGGATTTAATATGAAAAAGTATTTGATGCAACTACAAAGAAGTCATAGATCTTACTTGGTAACCAATAGTGAATCAGAGATTATATGGTAAAGAAGGTGATTTCACGTGAATGGATAGTCTGCTGAAGGGTAAAATATCTAATAACGGTAAAATCCAAAAATCATAATCCAAAAAAGTTGGTGAAGTTTCCATTTTCACAAGTAAAATCTAAGGGAATCGCATAATTGGAAGATGGTCCAAAGTAATGAAAAAGGCAGAAATCTGTGGAATAATTCACAAATTGGGGCAAGGAAAAGGAAATGAGTTCAAATAATATTATTCAAAGGAAGATTAGATGTGCGCAGAAAAAAGAACTTGCGACTGTCGAGGCTGGGCTGATTTGGGGAGAATGAGTGGAGAAAGAAATTGAATGGTAAGTTAATTTTAAAATAGAAAACCAATGTCAAAATGACCAAGAAAAGATTAAGTTGAAAAGGCGGCAAAATTTAAAACAAAAAGGGGTCTACTGAAATATACAATCTAATACTTAAGAAGTAAATTATCAGCAGGAGTTATTAAAGGAAGCAAATGATAAGTGAAATACAGTATTATAAGCTCCATTTCCTATTTGGTTTTATCGAGGTTTTGCATCTGGTTGAGATTACTTTATAAATATTAACTCTTCAATATTTATAATATATTTTAGGTTTGCCATCTTGGATTGTTTTGGTAAACTTAACTGTAATTCTTATTATATATATATATATATATATATATATATATATATATATATATATATATATGTATACATATATATATATATATATAATTTTGTTTGAAATAGACATTTGTTTAATTCATTTGCGTGGGTAGAACTGCCGACTATCCAGGCTCTGATTCTAGGTTTTTATCATGTGATAGAGAAATGTGCTAGTCTAGCCGCACTGATGAGTTGTGATACAACGAAGCAGTACTGCATGTGGATGACTAAACATATTTAAAGCTCCGCCCCCACAAGATTGGTAGAAAACCTTTGTAAATAATCTCACCCATTACTGCAAATGCAAAGTTCGCTCTTTCTTACTAAAAAGACAAGCGGCTTGAGCATAACAAATGTAATGGACGAATGTTTGTTTGAAATAGACATTTGTTTGGGTCATTTGCGGGCGCCGCTCCCGTAGATCGAACGGCAGAACTGCCGACTATCAACAGGAATGCTCTAAGTTTTATCCTTGGCATGGGAAGGATGCTAGTCTTGCCGCTCTGATGAGTTGTGATACCACGGAACTGTGCTTTGTGTGGATGACTATATATATATATATATATATATATATATATATATATATATATATATATATATATATATATCGTAATAATAATAAGGTTGACACATCCGTTTTCGCTGGATAACCGAAGTAAAGCAACGTGTAACCTGGTCAGTACTAAATGGGTGACCGTTTGGAACCTCCGGGTGCTGCTTGTGCTCTTCGCGTATCTCGGCATTATTTCCAGTCGTCCTGGGCTTTTTGTCATTGGACTCAAACAATGTCGATTCAGGAGAGCTATAGTAAAGGATTGCGCAATCCTTACCTCACAATTACACGCGCAGCTGCCCCTACAGGGGGTGTCCTTTGTCTTTCGAGACTAAACGGAGTCATGGAATAAATAGGAATATACAACTTTGTAAGAAAATTGCTTTTTTTACTAGAAGTACAGAAATTAAAAAAATTAATTTCAAAGACGCATGAAATTTAGCAAGAGTAAGGTTAACGACTGTTATCTTCGTATTCCAGTCCTGCAAACAGCAAAATCTATATCTACACGCTCAAATGTATACCACTAAGATTTTTTTAATCTATTCAAGACGAAAAGGAGAAACACCGAGCAAATTTAGAAAAAAAAAATATATTAAACAAGATATGATCAAAAATAAGTTGTTGATGTGGAAAGATACGATAACATTTTTGTTTATATCAACGTCCACACAGATTTAGAATTGAAGAGTTTCTATGGATGAATATTATTTTATGTCTTCCGTGTGCTAATCCGAATACACTTGTTTATATTATCTATTATCACGCTAAAACTGCATCAACGGTGGTTTTCGCCAGACATTTTCCCAAATGCATCACGCAGCATCAATGTTAAAATATACTTTACTCAGGGTCTTGAGTTTTTTTTATATTATAATTCCATTTTAATTGGTCGTAAATAAGTAACCTACTTATCTATGACTTCGGTATTATCTGTCCCTTTCTTAGTGTGTATTGTTTAATACACTTTCTATTATTACTTTATATGTTAATTTAGAGAACGTCTGATTTATTTCCTCAAACTATGTACACATATATCACCCATAATATCTATATATTATGCATGTGACCTTGTATGTCTTCGGAAAATTCTCTATCATATACCCAGATATGCATATAATTTGCGTTTTGTTATGTTCAACGATTCTTTTATAGACATATTATCGGGTGTAATACAACTTTGGGTGTAGAACCATTTTTCTCAGTTCATTTCTTAACATTTAAAAATGCTAGATTTTAAAAAATAACAAAGAAAAGAAATACTCTGCATCAACTATGAAGTGTGCTCTACATTAACTTCAGAGTCATATTAATAAGTTCTTGACAGGATTTTTTAGTACAAGTTAGCTTTAATTTAATGCATGTGCTTAGTAAAATCGTGTACAACTTATCATTAGTATATTTTGAAATCGTGTTCTATGACGATTAATATTTTATTTTATATGGATCCTTTCTGCGTAATAGATCTAAGTGCTAAGAAATTTTCAGTTCTAGGTGACATTCATTTAAATGTTTAAGGTTCAATCTTACATGCGGGCCATAGTTGGAACAGATTTACGATAAGGTCTACTCAGTTATTTATTACACAATCCTCGGGAACTGTGATTTATTTTTATTTGAAAAAGCATTTTCCAAATTTGAGACATTGAACTGGCATGCAATTTTCCCCAGCAAATCGCACAACCTCCCTGTTCCTGATTTACAATTATAAAGTTGTGACGAAACGAAAAAGAAAGAGATAAAGAAAGAAGTAGACGCATATTTAAAACTAAAGACTGAAATATTGCTATTTCACAAGCACTTAGGTGGCGAGTTCATTCAGTTTACATTTGTCTTTAATCTTTAGAAGTCTTCACACTCGAGTAGACGTTTTTTTTATTTTTTTTAGCTCCGGGTTGAATAAAACTTAATTTATAACACGTCACGTCTATATTCATAAATAATCGTCACTATTCAAGTACAATGAGAATCTGGTATAAGGGCCCGGAATGTGTGGAGATATGCCTCCTACAAAAGTTTTTTTTTGTTTTAATCTTTATACCACATTACTTATTTTGCGAAAGTATTATTTAATATACTTTATATTTTAGGTTTATACTAACCATAAACCGATATGTTTATTTGTCTGTAAATAATATTTTCATTAATGTCACAGATACGTTTAGGTATTTTTTTTTAATTTCAAACATAATCCCTTAAGGCTTAGCTTTATAATTTTTAAATGCCTACAAATATAATAAAAAATATAAACTCTCATCAACTCGAACTACAAAGCTGTGTTGCAACATCAACTCATTCAAATATAGAACTTTATATATATATATATATATATATATATATATATATATATATATATTGTGTACAGAAAGTTGTTAGTTGAGACAGATCATTGGTACCGTCGGTTTCAAGCCCGATAATAAGGCCCGTTTAAGGTATCCTTATCAAGCTCTCTTCAGCCAATATTCGTCTCGAATATTCGCTGAAGAGAGCTTGATAAGGATACCTTAAACCGGCCTTATTATCGGGCTTCAATCCGAGGGTACCAATGATCTGTCTCAACTAACAACTTTCTGTACACAAAATATAAATACGCTCTTAAAATTTGGATTTTCCTTTTAATTGAGCACTCTGCTGGAATTCTTTTTCCAAAAAAAAAAAAAAACTAATCATATATATATATATATATATATATATATATATATATATATATATATATATATATATATATATATATATAATCTGTTAATTTTACACTTCTTATTCTTGATTTCGAAACTAAACTGATGTTATGTTTCGTGTCATAAATGTTCTGTATAAACTGGATTTAAATAGATTTTTCGTATTATTTGTATTCTGCGAATAACTTTTTTCATCTTGATTCTCATTTTCACAATGTTTAGGTCGATGTAAACTCCGATCTTCTTCAAGTATCCCGTGCTAAACTCGGGGTGTTTCTATCGAACTCGGGAATCTGCTTATAAACTTCCCACCTGCTAATTACCATTACCGATATTTATTTTTCACAGTGTACTTTTAAAATCTAGGTTAGTACAACTTTACCATTGACATAAATATTTGCAATATGAGTTTGTTCTTTAATAAATAAATATCGGGATATGTAATAACTACAATATATCGGTGCCTGCGTTTAGTCTCAAGAGACAATGGATAACCCCTGTAAGTGTAGCTGCGTGTGTAACTGTGAGGCAAGGGTTGTGCACTCTTAGACCACAAATTTCCTTGATCGACACTGCTTGAGTCGAGTGGCAAGGAGAAGTCCAGGACGGCCGAAAACAATACCTAGATAAGCAGAGAGCACATACATTAACTGGAATTCCGAAATGACCACCCATAGTAGTATTCACCAATTGCAACGTTGCTTAACTTCGGTCATCTAACGGGAACCGGTGTGTCAACTTGAAATCCTACAATATGTGTAGGATATGCAATTATTGATTAAGCTAGATTACAAGTTATGGAGATATGAACTTTAGTTTTTAATTGATTGTTCCAATACATTGATTTTTCCATTATTTTATTACTCACAATATCAATATAAGACCCAGAAACAAAGAATGGCGGGAGAGAGAGAGTAATGAACAATGGAACTAACAAGAGCAAATCCCCAAACAATTTTTGTTGAGCGAAAGAAGTATAGACAATTAATAAAACATAGTTTATTTATATGGTATCTGCAAATTCAGTTAAATGTTTAAAAAACGTAAATGAAACATATTTCCAACATAACTCAATCTCAAGACTCCGTATTATAATATATAATACATAGAATAAAACGTCCTAGAAATCGAAATCAAATGTAATATATTAATAAAAACAAGCACAATAGATAGATAATGGATAGATAGATATAAAAAAACCTTAATGCGTTTCACAAAAATCGTTAAATATAAGCGAAAGATTTTTAATAGAGAATTTGTTTGCTTATTTCTGTGATGTATTAGGCTGTAATTTTAATTACGTTTAAAAAGATAATCAATGCGAACTTTATTAAACATATTTCTTAATTAAAGGCAAATATTCGGAATTGTACATAAAGAAATGTACCAAATTATAAGATATCCGTTCAAAGAAAAGTTATTATTGATAGTTATTAAAGTTTACCTAACACATTTTTATTTCTAGTTTGCTAATAGCGTCTTTTCATCAATAGCCTGTTAATTAGTACATGTAATTAATTAACGTTCAAGCAAGTTATATTGATGAAGCCATCAATGCACTTAACTGGCGTCATCGATATATTGTTGTAATGGCGTTTGGATTGCACTCGGAAAGAGATTTTACAAATGGGTAGAAAAGAAAAACTAACATAATGATCGATAGATTGATAGTAAATGTGGCAATTAGCAATAAAAAATGGCAAGGGAGAATTATTAGTACGGAAATATATATATATATATATATATATATATATACACATCTAGGACATAGAAAACTGATATAAAAACCTGTGTTTTTCTGTATATTTTGTCTTGTGGCAGTCGTTTACACCGAAAAAGATTAATTATCAAAAGGTGTGGTTACTTCTACAGAAAGGCTTCACCACTATAAACATATCATTCCTGGCTTTCAGAACAACTCGAAATCGAGGAACCAGTCCATTTATATATATATATATATATATATATATATATATATATATATATATATATATATATATATATATATATATATATATATACAGGGTGTCCGTAAAGTTACTATACAGTCTTATTGTTTTATTGTATTATATTTGTATTAATAGTTAATATTTACTGTATAGTAACTTTACGGACACTCTGTATAATGCTTGTCTGTCTCCATAATTTCAAACTCTATCTCCCTCGAAGCTAAAAGTCTCAGAGCATCGCTAGAGTCTCAAATAACTGGATTTTAAGAACCCTCATTTTATCGGTATTTAGCCGGTGAAATTAGTGTTTACAGAGGCAAACAGAGGTCAAAATTTTGAAAATCGTTGGACATTTTGTACATTCAGCTTATTTTTTTAATATTTTAATGAGTTCAAGCGTGTGTCATATAAGTACCTTACTAACGTTACCATCTTTGAATGCTAAAGTTTGGGTTTCAATTCTAGTTGATGGCACCCAAATATGGTTTTTGTTAAATTGTGGAATCACGACTCTAAAATAATATATACGAAATCTGGACAAATGAAAATATCACATGAAAGCGTATTTTACGCCCGGGCAGAGCCGGTCAAACCCCAGCTAGAATATATATATATATATATATATATATATATATATATATATATATATATATATATATATCAGTAGAAAACAAAGAAATGAAGATAGAAAACAATAAACAATATAATAACGTTAATTCACTTAATTAGGTCATACATCAATTATGGGTGTAGGATAAGTATATATATATATATATATATATATATATATATATATATATATATATATATATATATATATATATAAGTAGTTAGATGAATATCACGACAGATTGATAAATAAATAGATTGGAAAAGGGGCGCCAATGAAAACGGGACAATAGTATATAGTGAAAAAAAAAGTAGATCTAAAGATAGATAGAAGGGGACGCGAGAAATAGAAAGATACGTAAAAAGGGAGAAATGAAAAAAATATTGATGGAATAGAAAGACGGAAATAATGGATTAAAGTGTGATAAATTTGATAAAAAGGGAAAACTGATCATAGAAAGTAGGAAGTAAATATACAATAGAAGATTGATCGTGGGAAAAAAGAAAAACTCCATCGTAAGTTAGGAAGATAGAATAAATGCAAGATAAATTTCAATAAGAGAATCCACAGGTAACGTTTTAGGAATAGCAGTGATAGGTGAGAGAAATAGATTGAAAAACAAGGATAAAAAGGAAAACAAAAACATTAAGTGGGTTATGTTACCTTAAATAAGAATATAAATAAATAGTTAAAATAAAAAAGAAAAAATATAACTCAAGTCAGGCGATGATAGCGATAAATAAATTCTGGCAATGAAAAAATATATCACACGCTTAAAAGGACGATCTAAATAATTATGTTATGCATGAAAAAACAGCTGTCTAGGGGTCCAAAGGGAATGAACTTTCACACACACACACACACACACACACATACATAAGCAAATTCTTTTTATATAATAGAGATTAAGTGTATATTTTTTTAAAATAAGAAATGTCCATCAATTCATCATTATGCGAAACTCGTACGGATTCAACTACAATTGTATCTTTTTGGTAAACATATACACTAATCCGTCTGGGAAATAGATACACACATTGTTTCAAAATAGCTTCTAACTTCTAAGCTGCAGCTCGGGACTATTCACGTAATGTGTATTACATAGCGCGTATATGGCTCTATTAACCATGCGTCTTCCATTTTTCATCAGAAATATTATATAAATAAATGTTTTTCGAGTTTTTTATGGGATGATCAATTTCCTTTAACTATTGCGTGTAGTTTTATTCATGCAGATATTCTATATAATTTATACTTGCGGAATATTTTCGTAAAAAGGTTATAGAAAAGACAAACTTATTTCTATATATATTTGTGTATGGTTATATATATATATATATATATATATGTGTGTGTGTGTGTGTGTGTTTATAGATGTTTCCTATCAAACTCCTCTGTCAGTTTTGGTCTACAAACATGAAAATTAATATCTGGGCTATTCGGACCCATGCAAAACTTTATAATCAGGTTTAAACGGGGAAAATCGGTGCAAAAGTGTGAAATTGTAAAAATGGAATTTGTCAGGTAAAGGTGGACGACGACATTACGAATATGCATGCGTAGCGTAAATGCTATTGGTTCATGTTTTACTATTTAGTCTTGCAGCAAACATGTATTAATAGCTCAGACATTAACATCATAGAAAAAAGTAAATCGTAAACTAAACGTTTCGATTTCGATTCTCAGTAGTGGCTCACAAGTCCTTTTTTATACTTTTAATATTATTACTATATATTGGGTCCAATATTATATAATAAAATATGAAATTCATGATTATGGATTAAAAATCAGTTTCCAAAGGATAAAACAAACAAAATCAACTTGATTATACGGTCGTTTCGGAAACGATGTTTATTTTATCGAAATTGACAATAAATATGAACAGCAAATTACTAGCATTTTAGTAGTGAGTAAGGCAGATATTCCTGGAAATATTTTTAAATAGAATTGTGAAAGCATATATTGTTGTCATAATTATCACGATTATCATGTGCAAGAGTTATTCGTATGTGCACTTTGATTAGCATTAATTTTGAAAAGTAGGATTTTCAAATGAAATTAAATTTATTTAATCCTATGATAATCCATTGAATATGTGATTAATACAAAATAAGGAAATGACTTATCTATTTATGTTTGAATCGCGTAGTCACGAGAAAAAGTAACATGCACGTTTGTTTATAAAGACAAAGATAAAATATTCATAAATCTATGCTGGAATATGTCATATGGCTGCCGAATTGCTTATGTAAAATATCTTAAAATAGACAAAATTATTGATTTTATGTCAGGCATATTAAATGCTACATGAAATAAAACTTAAGAAAAAATATAGCATGATTTTATGTGTCAACGTATTCCAGACAGATTTCCATTGACTACAATAAGAATATATCAGCATGTGTCAGGTCAATTCAGTTAGTATGAAATAAAATGGGATAAAAAATACAGCTGTGACAGACCTTGTGTTATGATTAAATACGTGGGTAGATTAATTTAAAACTATAATGTAACTACAACGTGCATTTGTCAAATACTACCAAACGTGTTGTAACTGCAATAAAATAATACCGGGAAAAGTCTGTTCGGGCCAGCTAGTAAAGTAAATCTCTAAATACAAAAATAGAGCACTAGCTAATCTTGTGCGGAAAATAATTTCGTTCGTATGTTAATTAAAAGCTACAGACATTTACTGAGCGGGAAATACGTGGAAAGTAGAAATATTAATGTCGATGTGAATTTCCTGAGATGCTCGAATTATGTTAAATGGCTTAAGATTTAAATTGTAAATCTCAACAAAGCAATTGTTCTTTAAAAATAAGAAAATATTTGAATAACAAAAGATTAAATTTATTCATTGGCTTGTCAGAAATATGTTTGGTCGTGAGCAAACAGGAGTTATTTGACGTCTCCTCTTGTGATTTAACAAAAATCCAATTGAATTCGAATAATTAATATGCCTTCAGATTAAAGTAACAAGATGTAAAGGGAACTTGATAGGTGTACACGGTTTGAAACGCGTACAATATGTTTAATAAATAAAGCAATATCGAAACAGCAACTTTTTGGTCGATAAGGATCCCATTATTTCACAAACGATAATCTGTATTTATAACACAATTTTCAGTTCCAGCAAAAAAAATATTCAGATATTTACGTGTTCACTTCTTTCATACGTGCGTTTAATTATAACCGACATCAATAAATTAAGTCACATTGTAGGTGAACTTAACTTATTTTTAAATAATAATTTTCATCAGAATAAATGCTCGTGATAAAATTGATTTAATTCTCACGCTTCAATGGTTGTAAATATACGCAAAAAGATCACCCAAATACGTAGTTTCATTAAGCATAAAACTGATAGTAAAATATAACGAATAACGAAACATATGTGTGTGTATGTGTGTGTGCGTGCGTGCGTGCGTGTGTTGGGCGGACATCGCAAAAATTGGATTTTCGTTTAAAACAACACGTACCATCAAAGATTCGTCATGCAAATTTTTCACTTTCTGATGTATGGTACTTCGATTTGTGAACATTTTATATAAAAACCATGCGTGTGCCACGAATTTCAGTGCTGACATGTTTACTATCTTGAGTAAGTCGTACTCACGCTTTTATCCAAACTTCTAGAAAATATTTTATAAAGTCCTTGAGACATTATCTTTGTAAGTAAAAAGAAAATATCTTTGGACTTAATTTGATTTCTATTAAATTTTTCCCCGCTTATTTTTCGTTTTTTCTTTAATTTTTTTATCCGTAGGCATATTTTATAATAGTAATTTTTTTAGATTTAGCTCTGTTGAGCAAGGAACGAAACCTTGTTAGATAAAATGTATTTTAATTCTTTTTTTTTACATTTTTTTAGTTTAAGCATCATGTTAACTGTTCTATATTTAGCCATAATATATATATATATATAGAGAGAGAGAGAGAGGGAGAGAGAGATAGAAAGAGAGAGAGAGTAAGAGAGAATATTTTCGTAAAATAAATAGTTCGTTCTTTGATAAGACAGGCACGCGTTCCAAATTAATGTTTCTGCATAGAGCCCAATTGACCATGGTAGTCGCCTTGGAATTTTAAACTTTAAGTGAAGCCATTATTTACATATAATTTTATAAAATCAACAATAGATTCTCTTCTGTGCAATTAATGTATTGTGGACTGAGTTAATGCAAGGATGCATGTTAAGCTTCCTATCAATTTAATGTATTAATAACAAATTAGAGCAGAGAATTAATCGATTGGTTTTGAAATAACCATTTTCACCGATCTCAATGATAATAAAAGTATATGGTAGTGGAAGATATGTTCATTCTTATTCAATAAATGACAACGTCGAGTTTCCCTGCTAGTATGTATATATATATATATATATATATATATATATATATATATATATATATATATGTATATAATCAGTTTTTTTTTAACAAATCCAGCAGAGTGCTCAATTAAAAAGAAAAATTCGAAAAAGAGGAGCGTATTTATATATTTTGTATACAGGAAGTTTTAGATGAGACAAGTCATTGGTACCGTCGGTTTCAAGCCCGATAATTGGGACCGTTTAAGTTATCCATATCAAGCTATCTTCAGCCAATACTCATCTATTTTATAACCGGAAGTGGAAAATATATATGCCTCATAAGTTCACGTTTAACTCTCGTTTGGTTAAAATATTTTTATATATAAAACGATTTTAATTTTTAATCAATTTATTTTAAAAATCTATTTTTATATAAAAAATTCAAACTTAAAATTTATATCAATATTGATTTAACACGTAAAATTTAATTTAATTATATCTAATTCCGTTTAAAAATTTAGATAAAAATCTAAGTTTTGTTTCATTTCACTGATCCAGTTTATTAGGCGTGCTTTCCTTCTATATATACAATTTTTCAAAGATTCACTCCTCACATTAAACATCTTATTTCTGGGTCACGAATTGCCCGGAGGATGTGGTATTTTTCTGCATTACAGAGCGAGCATTGACTTAATTCCGGGGCGATTTTTGCTCTATTTTTCTGCATTTTATGGAAAAAGGTGTGTTTTCTTTAAGCTCCCACACCCGAGTAGCTAATGCTGTATTTATTCTTGTTTTAGCTCTAAAGTAGCACATATGCGCTTAAATTTGAAGTTTAAATTGGCCTTGTGTCATACTTATATATTTTTCCGGTATGTTTGTAGATTGGCCTATCGCTTAATTGCGATGGATGTGCACTAGACAGACTTAGGAAAGATCTACCTGAATTTTTCAAGGAGCTAGGCTTTAAAATAACCATAACAACAAATTCAGATGAAGTAGATTTTTTAGATGCAACTCTAGATCTCGAGAAAAAAATGCATAAACCTTTCCACAAACTAAAGCTCATGTACATAAAAAAATACATAAACCCTTCCAAAAGCTAAAGCTCATGCCACCCACCCACAGTGTTTAAAATATTGTAGTAATTATTATCAAAAGAATATCACGACTTTTTTCGAACCCTGAAGTGTAAGAACAAGCAACACCATATTATAACGAAGCACTTCATAAAAGTGGGTTTCGGGAAAACAAAATTTCAACAGACCCAGAATAAAAAAGAAAATAAAAAACGAAATAGGAGTCGGAAGATAATTCGGTTCTTACTTCCGTTCTCATTGAATACAAAAACTAGATTAGGACATTTTTTTCTTAGACTTCCAGATGAGCATTTTCCAGAAAAACACAAACTGCATAAAAGTTTTAATAGGAACGCTGTGAAAGTTAGTTACTCAACAGCTCCACGAATAAAATCGACCATATCTAAGGAACCAAAAAAGATAGATAACGCAGGTTGCTCTTGTAGGACCAAAATAAGTTGCCCATTGGAAGACAATTGTAAAGCTGAATCCCTTGTTTATGAGGCCACAATAACGGACCAATCGACAAACATACCGGAAAAAATATATAGATATGACAAAAATCCAATTTAAACAAAGATACTACGCGCATATGAGCTCCTTTAGAGCTAAAACAAGGATAAATACAGCATTAGCTATTCGGGTGTCGGAGCTTAAAGAAAATACACTTTTTTGTATAAAATGCAGAAAAATAAAGCAAAAATCAGAATACGCCCCGGAATTAAGTCAATGCTCGTTTTGTAATGCAGGAAAATACCACATCGTCCGGGCAACTCATGAACCAGAAATAAGATGTTTAAATGTGAGGAGTGAATCTTTGAAAAATTGTATACATAGAAGGAAAGCAATCCTAATAAACTGGATCAGTGAAAAGAAACAAAACATAGATTTAGATTATATATATATATATATATATATATATATATATATATATATATAAAATTTAGTAAACTTGTAAATGCTAAAATTGTTTTTAGTCGGTAAAATTCAATTTTAATCGTAATTGTATTATAGATTTTAAATTATTGTATTATATAATTTTTTAGAAATCATACTTTATTAATGTAATTTACAATCTGTTTCAGTTTTAAAACTATAGGAAAATATAATAGTGTTAATATAATAGGAAAATCCCTTAGGCGAGATAAATACTCACTTCACCAAACCTTGAAAGAGTTGAAATTTTTAAAGCAATTTTTAAACGCATTTCAAAATTTTTAAACGGAATTCGATATAATTAAATAAAATTTTACGTTTTTAATATATATATAAATTATATATATATATAAATTATATATATATAAATTATATATATATAAATTATATATATATAAAAAAATTCAATCAAAATTAGATTTTAAAATTAAAATAATTCAAATTTTCAAGTTAATGAAATCATTATCATCTGATAAATAAACGGCCGGGGATTTAACAAAACGAGGTATAACTCGTGAGGCATATATATTTTCCACTTCCGGTTATAAAATAGATGAGTATTGGATGAGGATAGCTTGATATGGATATTTAAAACGGTCCTTCTTATCGGGCTTGAAACCGATAGTACCAATGACTTGTCTCATCTAACAACTGTCTGTACGCAGTGGCTCAATTTGGTGTAATGGAAAAATTTAATAAAAGAGAAAATGCATGTTTCTTATATTAGTACAGCAATCCACTGCAAAAAGTGAAAAAGAAGGCGAAACTGAAAAAAATGGTGCTCCTGCAGAATTTGATCTGGATCCTCGAGAGTTTCTGTCAATCATTCATGTTTTGGACTTGACCAACAATCAGTGGATGAAGCCGAACGTAGCAAAAATGTTGAAACGCTAAATGCTTTTTTTTTGTTGTTTTAAAAAATGTGATTTAGTAATTAATATTTGGTTGATGGTGGGGGGAGGGGGGTTACTATACACAGATTCGAAAAAAGTCGTCCAAAAATAAATAAATGAAAGCAAAGGTAAGGTAATTTACCTTTCTACCTAATTGGATAATTGTTTAGTGTTTTTATGTAATGTAAAATGTTTAATTGGCTCAAAAAACAGAAATGGTCGCGAATTCTGTTGAATACGTTAAGTTTGGGAAAGTAAGTTGAATACTAAAAACTATACAAAACAGTGTCTGAAACTCACCGAACATATGTTACCATGACATAGGCTGGCATAATGGATAGGTTTTTGACAGTATTTTGTATAGTTTTTTTTAGTTTTAACTCACTTTCTCTAACTTAAAGTAATCAACAGTGTCCACCACCATTTGTAGCTTTCAAATACACCAATAAACACTGTTTTTCGAGCCGACTAAACGTTACATTAAATGAAAAGGGTTTATATTACTAAACACAGATACAAAGAAGTTGTCAAAAAATAAATATATAACAAATAAATGTTATCAAAGGCAAGAAAAGTAAGTGTTCTACCTAACTGGATAAGATTTTAGTGTTTTTATGTAATGTATAATCGGTTCAAAAACATTCAATGTTTATCGGTATATCTGAAAAATACAAATGGCGGCAGACTGTATCGAACATGTTAAGTTTGGCGAAATTTTGGGAAAATGAGTTTAAACTAAAAATACTGTTAGGAACTCACTCAATATATGTTACCATGATGTAGGCTGGCATATAATCGGTGGTTTTAAACTTTTGCTCGATACAGGTGACGACTTTTAAAAATCCCTTTTAGTGATTACCTGGTGTGAGGATATTTGTACAACTAAACGGCAAATCTGCTCAAAAAAATCCGGTATTATTTTACTTTAAGGCCCGTTTCACGTTCATATATAACGAAATATTTTATTGTAGATTTCGGTGTGCTAAAAACGAATCTGCAAACCGTTTACGTAGCAAAAAAAAGTTTTCATGACATTCATGAAATTACTTTTTCAAAAAGTGGGTGATCACTTTTCAATGTAAATTTAACTTAGAATGAGCACCCACTGTCTGGCCACCTGAGAGAGGGGCATTTTTCTGTTTCTTGGCTAAAAAGTTTTTTGTTTGATTTCTTTTGCATGGTAATAACCCCTGAACTCTGGGACTATTTTCCATTTAACAGCCGTAGCCTTCGTTTACGCTATGCGTAAGCATAAACAAAAGCTGTTTAGCCAATAAACATGGGAAAAAATCCCCCCTCTCTCAGGTGGCTAGAAAGTGGGTGCTCATTTTAAGCTAAATTTACATGGAAAAGTGATCGCCACTTTTTCGAAAAAGTAATTTCTTCATATCATAAAAACTATTTTTTTTGTGACGGAAACGGTTTGCAGATTCGTTTTTAGCACACCAAAATCTACAAAAAAAATGTCGTTATTTACGAACGTGAGACGCACAGCCCTTAATGGAAAATTATATAAAAAATCCGGGGGAAAATAGTTTTCAATAAAAACAGCAAATGAATTCGATAGAAAAAAAATGGATGCTATTTTTTTTCTTTCTGTGTGTTTCTTGGCTTAAAAGTCTTTTTGTTTGATTTCTTTTGCATGGTATTAACCCCTGAACTCTGGGACTATTTTCCATTTCACAGACGTAGCCTTTGTTTATGCTATGCGTGAGCATAAACGAAAACTGTTAAATATGCATTCGCGTACCAAACTGCCTTGTCAAAAAAACCTTTAAGCCAATAAACACGAAAATAAATGCCCCTTCCTCAGGTGGCCAGAAAGTGGGTGCTCATTTTAAGTTAAATTTAGATGGAAAGTGATCACCCACTTTTCAGAAAAAAAAATTTCTTCAGATCATGAAAACTATTTTGATACTCCTTGGGCGTTGAGTTCCATGGCGACCCGCAGAATTATTTAATGGCCGTTCCCTTAGTACCCCCCTAGTCAAGGCTAACGCATGCGCACGTAACATTTTTTATTTATTTACTTACGTGGTGGAGTTTCTATACTGATAGGTTTTTTGAAATTTTTTCACTGGATTATTATTGATTGAACACTAGCCAGATTATGAAAAAAAATTGAAAAAAAAATCATTTCAACATTTGAAAGGGATACTCACTTTTTAGTTACCACGTTCTGGTAAATCGGTCACTTTTTATTTATTTTTTTTTTTTTCTAAATACGGAAGTGTCTTCGGGAGATATAAAATGGTCGCATGTTGACGAAGCAATGTATCGGGAGGCGTACGGGATTAAAAATTATTGGTAAATTTTTAGATTAGGTCCACCTCCTCAATTTTCTTTTATATGACGATTTGAAATGGTTTTCGACTATGCTGAATACGAAAATCGCATCGAAATTTTGCAGAAATAAGTAGTTATCAAGATATAAAAAGTTGGATTATGCATTGTAATCTTTGGCGGCCATCTTTTTACGTGTGTGTATTTGTTTATGGCGCGTGTGCACGTAAAAAGATTGCCGCCGAAGAATACAATGCATAATACAACTATTTATTTCCGCAAAATTTCAATGCAATTTGCGTGTTCAGCATATTCGGAAACCTATAAATGTCGTCATTGAAAGGAAAATTGTGGAGGTGGACCTAATCTAAAAATATACCAAATTATTAAACATTTCTCCAGCATGTTAGTGAAATTTATAATACTTTAAAAAAATTTAAAAAGAAACAAAACAAAAGTTTGGAAAAAAAACTCACCTTTCACAAAAACAATTAAAAAAAAACACAAACTGACTAAATAAGTAAAAAAAACAAAATAATTAAAAATCTCGAAACTTTATTTTCATGAAAACAATAAAAAAAAGTCCTGTTCTCTCTATTTTTTTTTCTTTGAGAAACAAATATATTTCTGACTTACAAATGCGGTAGAGACTCATTATTTTTACTTTCTATGGTTTTGATATACCGCGTTTTTATTGCTTACAAAATGGGTGACTGATTTATCAGAACGTTGTAACTAAAAAGTGAGCACCAATAATGATTTCTTTTTTACATTTTTTTTTTTTAATAATCTGTTTAATTAGTGTCCAATCAATAATAATCCAGTGAAAAAAAATTCCAAAAACCTATAAGTATAGAAATTAAGCATGGGAGTAATGTTTGTACAACAACGTAACGTCGCCTTTCGCACTTTTACAAACATTTTTTTTAAAAAGTAACTAAACCATTTATTGATAATTTGTCACGTGTACAAACATTTATTTATTTACGTAGGCTAAACTCCTTTCATGAATAAGAAAAGTTTTACTCTTTAAGAATAATAAAAGGAAAAAGTTGCTGAACATTTATAAGAAGGACTTCTTTTCATAAAGGCCAGAGGAATAGTTGGCCGAAAATTCGTGAAACAACAACAATAAATAAAAATGGTGCTAATGCAGAGAGCCGCGCTATTTTTTAAATCATATTTCCACGTTTAAATAACGTTTTACGATATGCTTTTTTTATTTTTTTTTATTTATTCAATTGTAAGGTTAAAGTACAGAATAGGTACAAAACATCCTTACCTCCCTATGTTAAGAATGACTTTTTAAATAATAACATTATTTCAGCACGGATCACTCTCTGCATGAGTAATCTTATATAGAAAAAAAAACTCCAAAGCAAGCAAAAAACTTTTTTTTTGCCTTATATAATAAAGAAAAGATGTGTAAATTAAAAAATTTGGAAGATAAACAAATGAAATATGTTTTTTGTTTTGTTTTTTTTTACTTATCGAGTTAACAGAAAATTTAACCTTTCGTCAATTCGTGGCTGTGAAATGAATCGAACCGGAAGTTCAGTTTTATCAACAGAACAGATTCGCAGAAACGATAAATAAATATATTTATTTTATTTAATATTTTAATTTTAATTAGGTAAATTTATTTTAATAACATAAAAACATACCTCGACTCTAAAAATGGGTTGTCTGAAAATTTCAAATAAATTGGTAACGTATAAACATGGTTTTATTTCTTTAGAACGAACCAACTTTACATTTTTATATATATATAGATTGGTAGATAGATAGATAGAGAGAGATAGATAGAAACATAGATAGATATATATGTATATTTCTCTATATATGTGTATGTGTATCGATACGCATAATTGTATGTATATGTATATATGTGTGCAATAATCAATATTATGATACATATAAATAGTTTAATCATTTTCTTTGATTTGTAAATATGGAGGATAACTGTTCTGCCGCTTGCACGAGTCGAACCCCAGAGATAAGTCTCTTTCTAAATAGCATGTCTGAAGCTTTTAATCAATGCCGCCAACGTAATAGCCGGAGATATACTGTAGAATTAAAGTTTTGTCTTTACCAGTTGATATATCTAGTACGGTTTTATAACAGTGTTCAACAATCCAGTATTACGTAACATATGGATGTATAAGTGGATAAAACCGGCAACATTTTGATAAGTGAAATCGCCAACTGCGGTCCGCGTAAATGTAAAGCTCTTCGTGTAAACAATCGGATCATGTTTCGGTAACTGACTGTGTTTATTTAATATTTTAGATTTCGCTTACACACGTCATAAGAATGATGGCCTGGAAAGTGTCGACTGTAGATAATATACATTGCGTCCATTAATGATAACAAGATTCGCTCTTACGTTATTCGATAAGTTTATAGAAACGAGGACCAAGTTATAAGCTTCCCAGAGCATGTGTACACCGGTGAAAAATAGCCAAAGTGGAAGCATGCTCTCTTTGTACATATATAGTAGAGTTTAGTTTCCTAGAAGTACATCCAATGAAACAACATGTGTCTACCAAAATAGTGCTTAATGAGTGAACAGAGCAGGTATATTAATTTTCTTTATACAAACATTAATGGCTACATATGTGCATACACGTTTCTGTAATCACCCACGTTGGGGGATTACGTCTTCAGGCCAAGAATTACCGTCGAAAGTGATATTTCCACCAAATACATTTTCCTATTTCGTTTATCAAGTTAGAATGCAAACTGAGTGGGAGTCATAAAAAACGGTAAGAGGACGAGTGAGGTCTTTGAAGATACTAAACATCTTTAATCATAGGTTTCCATACCAGCTTATGGTTAGATACATTTATTCGGAAGTGTATATATATATATATATATATATATATATATATATATATATATATATATATATATATACAGTGATGATCATATTTATTGGCACGGTAAAATAAAAGTTAAATTTTGTCTAATAAATTCTAAAAAAGGGATTAAATTAAAGAAAATAACAAAGTATATTATGTATTTTTAACTGGCCTTTCCGATGCAGCAATCGGATTTTAGAAAAAATAAATAACAAAGGAACAACAAACATAATTGCAAAAAACCCTTGTTCAAAATTATTGGCACGATTTATTTAATAATCAATTGTATAGCCTTTGGCCTTGATTACCTTCCTCAGTCGCTTTTCATAGTTTACAACCAAGTTGTTGCACTCTTCAGTAGTAATTTTAGCCCACTCTTCCTGACAATAATCCTCCAATTGAATAAGATTCTTAGGCTTCCTTTGCATTACCCTCAATTTTAATGTTCTCCATAAATTTTCAATTGGATTAAGGTCTGGGCTTTGTGATGGCCACTCCAAAACATTAATATGATTGTCCTCAAGCCATTTCTTAGTCAGTTTAGCCGAATGCTTTGGGTCATTATCTTGCATGAACCACCAACGACGACCAAGTGAGAGCTCTTTAGCAGAGTCTTTCAGGTTTTCATCCAATATTTTAACATAATCTTCCTTTTTTATGCTACCTGTGACCTTAACAAGTCGCCCTGGTCCAGAGGCAGCAAAGGATCCCCAAAACATCAAACTGCCTCCACCGTGCTTCACTGTGGGTATGGTGTTCTTAGGCAGGAAAGCTTCGCCAGATTTTCTGTAAATATAAGACACTTTATTATGGCCAAATAACTCTATTTTCGTTTCGTCAGTCCATAAGACACGTTTCCAGAATGCAACATCTTTATCAATATGACGTTTTGCAAAGGCTAGCCTTGCTTTCAGGTGCATAGGCTTCAATAAGGGAGTCTTTCTCGGACGACATGCTTTTAAACCAGCTCTCTTCAAAACTCTACCAACTGTATGTCGAGATACATTCACTCCAGAGGTGCTCTGTTCATCAACAATCTCCCCAACAGAGATCCTTGGGTTTTGTTTTACTTGTCGAACAATTTTCCGTTCATCTCTTGGGGAAAGAATCCTTTTTCTCCCTCTACCCTCTAAACTCATAACGTGGCCTTGCGATTTGAACTTGTTTATTATGGCTCTAACAATGGATTTGGGAAGGTTTAGCTTCTTTGAAATCTTATCATAGCCCTCCCCATTGGTATGGCATGCTACAACAAGCTTCCTGACGTCTTCGCTGTGTTCCTTAGTTTTAACCATGGCGATTGAAAATTATAATTTATTCACTTTTAATAGTTTAAATAAATCGCTATCTAAAATTATCTGAAAAAAATTATTCACTGAATTAGCGTTAAACAAGCATAATATGGCTATAAAAAAGTTCAGAAAGCACGTAAACCGGAAATTGATTGATATTATACTGATACTAAAAGAAAAACAAAGCCGTGCCAATAATTTTGAACAAGGGTTTTTTGCAATTATGTTTGTTGTTCCTTTGTTATTTATTTTTTCTAAAATCCGATTGCTGCATCGGAAAGGCCAGTTAAAAATACATAATATACTTTGTTATTTTCTTTAATTTAATCCCTTTTTTAGAATTTATTAGACAAAATTTAACTTTTATTTTACCGTGCCAATAAATATGATCATCACTGTATATATATATATATATATATATATATATATATATATATATATATATATATATATATATATATATATACTTCCGAATAAATGTATCTAACCATAAGCTGGTATGGAAACCTATGATTATAAGATTAACAGAATATTACTGGTCGTAATATTCTATGTATTATCCCATCTAAGTAGGAATTGCTCAATATACAGGATAGAGCAAATGAATCAAATTATAGTGAGTCAATGAAATTAAAAAAAACTTTATTTAAATCAAAGAGTTTTTAATATTCTAAGTAAGACAAATAATACTTTAGAAATGGTATCCCGTTAGCAAATAGCATTCTTTGTCTTACTTAGAATATTAAAAAATCTTTGATTTAAATAAAGGTTTTTTTAATTTCATTGAATCACTATAGTTCGATATATATATATATATATATGTGTGGGGTGTGTGTCTATACTAGCAAAAGTACCCATCGTTGACTGAGTTCAAAAACAGCCTACAGAAAATGAAAATGGACTCTGATTTATGAAAGTATGATAGGTTATGAAAAGGAATGGGTTGTAAAGAGATAGCTTCGAATTTGGGGCGATCAAAACCAAAGCAAAATATGATGAACCCCATAATTTATTATACCATGCCTGTTCACACTGGTGCACTTATCACAATATTCTGTGGATCTATATTATAAAAAACCTTGTTAAACTTTGTGACATATTTCCATTCTATGGCGGTCAGGTGTGGACGAACTCCCCATAATTTTATTATACCATATTTCTTCAAACTGAAACATATCAAAGTATACTTACGCAGATAGATATAATAAGTATTTATTAAAGTGTGTGCCTATTTCCATTCTAAGGAGGACAGGCGCGAACTAAGACTCCACAATTTTATTATACCATCTCTATTTAAGTTAAAACATACTTATCAAAGTATTCTTATGTACATCTATATCAAAAACACGTGTAACCGTTTTTATTTTAATTTTTAAATTTTTTATTTCATATTTTGTGGACCAGGCGCAAACGCAGACCGCATAATTTTAATGAACCACCGTTCTGTCAGATCAAACATACCCATTCCTGTGTCTCGATACATCTTCTATCATTATATGTAATCAGTTTTTTTTTTAAATAGACCATATAGGAGCTTATTCGTGGCCAGACACACACACACACACACACACACACACACACACATTCAGCTTTATATTATAGATATATATATATTATTTTCGAATCTCGCTAGATTCAGCCACTCTGATGAGTTGAAGACAACGAAACACGTGTTGCGGGATAATAATATTTTAAAAGCAATATATATATATATATATATATATAGTCTTTTTTTAATTGAATAATGCACTTTTATCAAAAACAATGCTTTTACACATCAGTTATAACACTGGTTAACTATGCATTTTTTTTTGTCTGCGTTTTTTCTCATTTGATAGAACGAATCTGATGCGCTAAATCCAATAGTCACGTTGGTTTTGTTCAATCAGATAAACTTTTAAGCCATGGCACCTTGTCGTTTTTTATGTTGTCTTTTTTTATTACATTTTCGTTTACGTGTGCGCATGTGTGTTACATTTTAGAAAAAAAAATGGTGTTTGTAAAATGCTATCTCAGATTAGTATTTTGATTGGAAATGATTATTTTAATTATAAGAAATCTTCAAGTCTGCTATTTCTGTCTTATTATGGCGATATGGATCAGCTTTAAGTCACAAATCCTTGAAATCGTCCAGGAATTGGTGCGCAGAATACACAAAGGACTATCATGTACAGGAGGAATCCGTGCCTTGCAAAGAAAAGAAACATTCTCAACGATGCTCTTGTAGACGGGGAAAGAATACTATTCCCACCGCTGCACATCAAGCTCGGCTTACTCACTCAGTTGACCAAGGATCCGGATAAAGATAGTGATTGTTTCATATAAGCCAGGTTTTCATAATATTAACCATGGAGAAGTTGAAAGCCGCCATGTTAGATGATGCTCAGATGGCAATGTATTCTATATATTTGTTACAACTCATGTTACCTGTGCTTGTGATGCCGATGTGCTTTCATGCCTTAGTAGCATATAATCTCAGCATCACTTATCTTTGATATGCGTGTGCGTTTGTTTTTGTATATGTTGAGAAGACAAAGATGTGTGGTCAGCAAAGGTACCTATATCGGACACAATTTCAGCAACAAATTCGCTCATAAGATTCTGGAATAATAATGGTTAAAAGAACCTTTCATTGGTGGTTACACGTATGAATTTTATGCTGTTTTTATGTATAGTCATCTTAGGCAACCTTTTTCTTTCTCTTAGGTAAAAAGATCCTGTTTATATTATTAAGTATATGAAAATCTGGACTTTCAAATACATGGTTCTGTCTATATTATAAATCCTGATAAAATTTAGATACTATTAAGTCCTGAGAACTAAATGATAATATTATCTTAAAAAGAAATGAATAAGATATACTAATTAATTTTCATTGTGTAATAATTTTAGAAGCAATGTGCGTTATCTGATTTAAAGAAAGAACTTATTTTCTTAAACTGAATTAAATTAAACTACATTTGATTTATATTATTCACTTTCTATACTTAGCAGCTGTTTACCAAAATTCATAATTATCGGTTATTTTTTCCGGTGAAGCGTATACATACAAATATGAAAACATATACGCTTTGCTAAATTTATATAAAGAGCAGTAGCATGATATTTTTTTTTTGATTTTCTGAATTTATCCTTTTCCCGTATTCTTACTTTCACTTTTGTATTATATTTCTTTTAATTCTCTTGTGGAAGCATTTATATAATTTCTTAGAAAAGTCTCCTATTTTGAAGTAAGATGAAGGTGCGCTTGTTGACTTTCCCTGTCTAGACATATATTCTTAACTGTTGAAAGTTTGTTATCATCATCTGCCCGACTTGACCCTATGATGTTCATCCCTTTTCTCTTTGACAGTATTTTTCATCCATTCTCTCTCCGTTTTTACATTATGGTCTATCTCTGAAAACGTGTCAGTCTTACGTCATAAAACAGTGTCTGAAATAAGTATTATACTCTGATATATTTATTCATTTGCAGATTTAGTAAATTGTTTAAAGCCAGTATAACCATTCTCTAGTTGGTGTTGCTAAAGATATGTTAAACACGTGCACACATAATCATCCCCCTTATATATATATATATATATATATATATATATATATATATATATATATATAGTTAATAAAACATATTAAAAAACATTTTGAAAAAGAGTTTAAAACATATTTAATCTGAAAAGGAAATACTTAATAAGTGAATAGTCCTTAATCCGCGGAGTTTCGAAGAAATACTTTCCTTCTCATCAGAGGGTAGGATTTAGCTAAATGCGGGATCGGATTTTGCATACAAACATATTTAATGAAACTGCAAGTCAAAGATCTTACTTGATAACAAAAAGTGAAGCAGAGGGAGCATGGTGAAGAAAAAGGTGATTTCACGTGAATGGACAGCCAGGTGAAAGTAAAAGCATCCAATGACGGTAACATCCCAAAATGTAAGTCCAAGAAAGTTAATTTTATATATATATATATATATATATATATATATATATTGTGTCAGGTCATGTCATATGCTGCTGGTACCATGAAACCCAGTACTACCTGCCTCATGGTAGGGTCACCGGCGACTGAACTGGTTCCCCCACCAGACGTGTTTGGTGAGGAGGGTGGCTTGTCTCCCTGAAGGATTAAAAACAAGACCTTCCAAAGGGCGAATGAACCCTTTTTCGGGGTCAACAGCCCACTAGCACCGTGTGTGTATGTATGTGTGTGTTGGGGTGGAGAGGGCCCCCGTAAGCCGTGGTGAAGACAACCTTTCTAGGAGAAGAAAATCTCTGATTTAAAAATAAAACATAAAGCGGAAGACCTGTATCCGCATTAAGCTGGTCTGCAGTTTAACTTGTTACTGACCATCTTGCTCTTGCTTGTTGCGAGATCTCAACATTTTAAACCGAGAGAGACACTTAGCTGCCGTACAACGTTAAGATTCTGTAACATCATATGTGTATAGATACTCCCTCAGGCATGTGTCTATTAAAATTGTCCTGTAGCGATGGAAGTAATTTTTGGGCTTATGGACTTTAATTGTCTGAGGGAAACGCACTCATCTAACAAGATGCAATCATATATATATATATATATATATATATATATATATATATATATATATATATATCGGTAAAGAGAGAGAGAGAGGAAGATAGATACATACATGTTCAACCTTTGTATTGTATCGCTTTATTCTTCTCTACCAACACACGAACATGTATATCTCATCATAGCCTATGTCTGGCACAACCACAACGATTGCTACTGCTTCAGCCTTAATGTTACTGACATAACCCAACTATTATGCATAATAGTTACCAACACGCACTAAAATATAAACAAAAAACATACAAATAGATATCAAGCTTATACATTGAATCAACCCTCTCTGTGTTACTTCCCATTACATATCTGAAAATACTAGAACAGCGTGCATTTCGAAACTGCTATTACAGTGTCTTCTTCACAAGATATGTGCATGGTATTCTCATCCTCACGTCGTCTTGCAAAAAAACTAATAAAATGTTCATCTCTTTTAAGAAATTCTTTCTCGAGCATACAGTTCGGTATTGACTATCCCTGACACATCTTGATCCCTTCCCCTACTGGATTTCAAGTTCGCATTGTATTATCGAAAAAGAATACATACACACTAGCTTTCGTAGGAAAAGCGCGTGCAGGGACATATTTATAAACTACAAATCGTCGTATTTTACTAAAACCAAAATAAGATATGCTGTAGAATCAGCTAAGCACATCGGTAGCAAGTCTACCAAGGAAATAGATAAGAATCATTCCATTAGACATTTGAAATAAATAGGCAAAAATATATCTGAAAATACCAAACACTTACTTAGAACATGTGGAAAATAAAATGTACGCATTCTCAAACACATGTTTCCTAAAACTACCTCAATTACTGCTAGAATAAGCTTAGCCGTCTACAGAAATATTACATAACTATCTAAGTCTAGTCCCAGACTGCGCAATACTGATCCATAACTAGAAGATCAACCAACAATTCACTTTACTCAATTGTCTCATTAACAATAAGGACTTACGTAATGGCACGTACTCAGATTTAATGTTTGATTTGCAATGTGTTCTACATCGGTGGCGATATTAGGTCATTGCAAAAACGGGTAAAAGAACACGTTAGAATTAATGCCTTTTCATGTTATAATTATATATCCAATAATAGCAAGCTATTTATATACGAATACAACTGCTAACCAGATATATAGCACTAGGCAATGTGAGAATTCAAGGACCACTACCAATAGAAAATATCGACCCCAAAGAAAGTAACTAAACAGAGTTCGATTGCAACTTCCTGATATAATACTCAACACTGAAAGCACTATTACGAAACATAAAATACTTACAAATACAAAATATACTTATCATAAACTGATAATATTAGGTGCAAACGTATGCTAAAATACCAGTGGACAAACAACTTTTATATATGAGACAATTTGTATGTTATAACATACAATATATTTCATAAATAATGTAATAACTAAACACTGAAAAAAATGATATATAATACAGTATTACTTAGCATACAAACCATTAAATTAATAAAAAAAAGATGATATACATGATGCTATCTAAAAGAAAAAGCTCTACGTAGCTGCATATTTCATCACAAAATAACCCTATTTTGACAGTATTACTAATCAATACTCATTAATAGTATTTGCAATAAATAGGTAATAGTATAATGAATAAATAAGTAAATAAAAAATAAATAAATTTTATTACAAAGTATGAGCAAAAAATACGTATAAATTATTTGTCTAGGATTCTAAAATGTTCTGAATGAAAACCGTTATTTTTTATTTTCCCACCAGGTGAATGTAATTTTATTCCTTTTCTTCTTCCTCAAGATATGTAATTACTCGAATTTTCAGCACTTAACACCACACTATTCTCACGGTGAAACACATTATATTGTTAAATAAATGCTTATAAATAACTGAACTGTTCAAATATTGCCATTATCTATTTTACTTACCTTGTCTCGTATGAGTGTGTATACATATTTATATCTATATATATGTATATATAGATACATACACACACATACAGACACACACACACACACACACATATATATATATATATATATATATATATATATATATATATATATATATATATTGGTTACTTAGCAATGGAATACAGGAGACAACCAAGCTAAAAAGAAACCCTAAGCAAAATTTATTCCAAAGCAGCAAAACTGAAGTTGGCCTGCCAAGACATTATTTATACAAAAGTAGGAAAATTTGGCCAGATTTTATTAGTTTAACAGGCAGGGGTTTTTTATTACTCGTCATAAGATTGCACCCATAGTATAGTATTATACTTCTTTTTAAAAAAACCTGCACATTTCCATGTAGTCTCGTCCCATAGAACCAAAGTTATGAGTCTTTCAATATTTAATTTGGCTACCAGTAAAGATATATATATATATATGTATATGTGTGTGCGTGTATATATATATATATATATATATATATATATATATATATATATATAGAGAGAGAGAGAGAGAGAGAGAGAGAGAAATAGATATAGTTATACCACCTTTTTGCAATGTTATAAGTTCCAAATCTCAGGGATTATTGATCAGAATTCACCATAAAGTCTCGTTGGAAAGGTAATGATCTACATTGTGTAGCTGGCTACGTTCAATTTACCGTTACTGTCGTACATTTATTGGATCATCCATCATGCTTAGTATATTTTTGCACTTTTTTTCTGAGGTAAAACTTTTCAATCGTAGTCATGTTTTCTACTTTTGTTTAAGAATTACAAAATATCTGATATTTCCCCAAACCATATGGCCTTGACAGATGGGAGACTTTCTGCTATGTTTTCAAATTATCTGAAATAACAGCAAGAAGAGACATGATTCCAAATATTTCTCATGTTATATCTCCCTTCTTTGAGTTTCATACATAAAGTAAATTTCACACTGTGTAAGGAGTATTTGATACTGGCAATGTCTATAATCTACCCTGTTTATAATCGTTTCTAAAAAAGGGGAGATATAACATATGAGAAATATTTGGAATCAAGTCAATTATAGCTCTAATTTCAGATCATTTAACCCATAGCAGCAAGTTTTATCTTCTACCCTATTGAGGAAAAAAGTTGTATATTCTACTTTATTGGGGGAAAATCTACGTATATGCATTTCGTGTATGTAGATTAATTTCAGCAGGGGTCCGTAACGTAATATATACGCACCCGATCATAGAACATATAGTTGGAGCTTCGAGTCCTATAACATTCAAGTTACGCTGATCCGTCGTATAATGTCGAAACACGTGTACGTAATTAACTGTTCTATAAGAAAAATAAATAAAAAACAAGTGAAGCATGCATGGCTTTCCGTGAGTTCACAGTAAACATCGCATAAAAAATGACTAAGTTCAGCAGTTTCCCCCTCCCTCAACACCCAAAAGTCCCCAGGGGACGTCAAATCCTGGTGAAAATTAACAAACGGTGCATTTTTTGTTCTTAACATATGTGAATTTGAGTTTTCCACCATGCAAAAAATAAATGAACAAGTCAATCATTCCCCCCAGTTAGCCCCCAAATCCCCAAGGTCTTAATATATTTTAATTTGAGTTCAGCACCATGAAAAACTGCTAAATAGACATACACAGAAAATTTTCGACAAATATGTTAAAATATTCCCAAATATGGAGTGTTTTTATTATCCCTAAAAGAGCTCATGGGGCACACCCAGGAGTTATCGCGAAGTATAGACAAACAAAATTATATAGGAATCAGTTATTACAACTTTTCAGAAAGGTTTATAAAAATCTAAGGCATCAATTTTTTTAAATTATTACAAAAGTGTCATTTTAAGTCATTTTAACCCGAAAGGCACACCTAGGGAAGCAACCGAATGTTCCCGGAAAACTCGTCCAGTTACTTTTTCATTTATATCATGTTTAATGTTTGTGCACTATTTCCAAAAGTTCCATATTGAGAAAAGTGCGGACAGCCGAACGGACGAAAGGACGAACGGAAAAAGCTGAATATAGACGCCCACCCTTCTTTTGTCGCGGGGACCAATAAATATTGATAAATGATATATATGTATCTGTTATAGATATACAAATTATATATATATATATATTTATATATATATATATATATATATAGTTTACAAAAAATATGGGCGATTTTTCAAAGAGAAAAGTACTTCCCTGAATTTCTATTTTGTTAAAAAATCAATCACAAAAAATGACACACACGCACACACACGCACACACACATATGTATATATATATATGTATATATATATATATATATATATATATATATATATATATTGATATGTTTGTGTGTGTGCGTGTGCGTGTGCGTGTCTTCACAGTGAAAAAATATCAGACATAATAATTGGAACTTTCAAAGAATACTTCGGAGTTATTTAAAATCTTAACTAAATTCTATATTCTGTTCAAAATGTATATATTATATACATTTATATGTGTGTGTGTGTGTGTGTGTATGTTTTGGGTGTATGTATGTGTATACCGAGTATACATTTTGCTACATTCGTTACATATTCCTTAAGCTATGTCTGGGTCTTTTGGTCTTTGCTCTTATTTTAGTCTGAAAGTACAAAGCACATATAAAAGTTGTGTACTGAATGTTCCTTATCCCAATGCGTTATTTCCTACTTTTATCTTTTAGTAGGGAATATCGAATCTTCTAAAGCCACCGGCAAGAGACGAATTCTGAAATATTAAAAGCAAGCATGTGGCACCTGATTTCATGTACAAATGTCAATATATGTCTGATTATTCGATCAATGGCATTCATTTTTTATAATTTTTTTTTTTTACGAATTCTTGACAGAACTTTCATATAAAAGTTGATGTGATAAACATAGGTGTATGTACATTTTTGGAACAAAGATAGAAATTTGGTTATGTAAATATAGCGAATAGTTGTAAACTAAACCATCGATCTAATATGATATTGCTTTCGTAACTATCCTTTAACGTTGCTTTACTTAATATACATCATAATAAATAACGTTGGCACACATGTTCCTGTTAGATCACCGAAGTTAAGCAACGTTGAGCCTGGTCGGTCCTAAAATGGTTGGCCATTTGGAAATTTCTGATACTGTAGGTTGCCTCCGCTTATCCCGTCATTGTTTCCAATAATCTAGAACGTCTCATTGCCACTGGACTAAAGCAGTGCCGATTCATAAGTGTGGCTTCGGATTTTGCAACCCTTGCCTCATAATTACCCGCATAACTATTCTTACAGAGGGTATCCATTGTCTTTCGTGACTGAGCGGAGCCATCAACTTTACTTTATGTGTAATGCATGTGTGTGTTTTGCCTATTTTTCTCACCAATCAACAATCTTGTAATGATCTCTTGTAATCTATCGATTTTATCGGATTCCAAATCAAGAAATCATCTTGTCGTGTGGAATATCCAGGTAAGTGTAATTACTGTAAGTAACATCACTATAAGAAGCTACACTATTTATTGAATGAAGAAATCTTTCCGTGGTCTTCAGGGACTATGTTGCTTTGAATAAGCAGTATCTTCATATCAGACTGTCTTGATAATCATCTTGCAGTAATTCGGTCATTATAGGTGATTATGCCGACAAATATTTCCGCGATTCTATTTATTTATAAATATATGTGATATGGACGAATCAATGAGATTTCAAAATCCTTTCATAAATATTCTGAATCTCTGTGATTTTCCCAGTCATGATTTGAAAAAAATACTACGTAATCGAGACTGAAATAATTCTTTGCATAGAAAGATTATCTAACTGTAATTTGTTTTTGCTTTAGACAACCATAAGGTCATCCGCATGTCCGAATCGTTATATTAAATTTATATTGTAACATGTTTGTGTACTTCGCACTAGTTGTTTACCAAGTGTAAATAATAAATTATAACCCTCTTTAAAATTCCAGTTTTATACAATATTGAATAATAATAATAATAATAATAATAATAGTAATAATAATAATGATAATAATAATGATAATAATAAAAATAATGATAATAATAATGATAATAATAAGATAATAATAATAATAATAATAATAATAATAATAATAATAATAATAATAATAATAATACCTTACCTAGATTTTGTATACTCCTTGATTTTTAACAGCTACAAACTGTCGTGCAAATAATTTTTCAGAATTTTATGAGAAAAATTCTTTTGATAATTGATTGTCGCTGGTGTGGCTGTCAGGGTAAGAATTAGCAATGAAAAAATAGCAACATATATTTAATTCATTGTATTAAATAAATTGTTTACACTCATTTTTTCTGTGTTTAGAAACATTAAACAGTAGTATATGACAGAAAAATAAGAGATTTGCCACGAAAATTTGTCCACTGGAATTTGCTGATACATAACATTTTGAAAGATAATCAATAGATATTGATCGTGAAACAGTAAGGCATTTAATAAGAAGTCATTTTAAATACGATAATAACATAATGTAATCAATCTAATGAAGTCTAATGAAATGTTAGTACATGTTGTAAAATTTAAAAAAATTTTAAAAAAGAAAACTTGCAATTAATTCTGAAGAACATCACAGAAAAGGCGAAAAGCAAAATATAATGCAGAAAACAAAATTAATTTGTAACTGAAAATATTAGGAAAATATTCTAAATAGATGACAGAATGAATTAATTACGTGAAGTACAAACATACATCATATTTAAAGACTAAAGCAAACATGTTCAACCAAAATGAATGAGGTTTTTCATATGCCAAATGCAAACAAAAATACAAAATAACTGAGAGATAAGATCAACGTAAAATTAAAAGATACATTACATACATATCAAAGGGCAAACTGAACAGAAGAATTTTTATTATTAAAACATATTAGATATAAAATGTATACATGCGGAAAGGAATTCAATATTAAACAGTATTTGTCATATTGACCGAAAATATATTCTCATGAACATGTTAATAACCTTACGTAGATGCGGAATTACATCTTGGTTTATTTTCAGTCTTATGGATAAGTTTTCTTACGTATTCTAACAATCCCTCCTTAAACATTTATGTGTAAAATTCCCGTAAAGGATGAACAATTGCTGCATTTACGTCCATTGTGTGTGTGTTTTTTATACATTGGGGTCACCACTTATCAAGGCCCGAAAGCCACTCAGGGATAAGGGTTATTGCGAGTACAGTAATCAATGAGATGGTAGTGTAGTAATCATTAGTATTGGGGGCTTTGATATAGTGTCTTACATAAGGGGCGGTTTGTCAGGAGTTTGTTTCTGTTGGACTTGAAGACATCCAAGTTGTAATTTGGCGGGAAACAGGCAAGCGGCAGAGAGTTCCACTGGCGTGCAGTTCTGAGAAAGAAGCTTTGCTCATGGAATCTACGTTTGGATTTAGGCACAGATAAAGAGTGGGGAAAATTATTGACAGTAGTTTCAGCCAGACGGGTGTTTCTCGTGAAAGATTGGCGATGGGGGACGGGGGATTGAAGCTCAGACGAGCACCTGCGATGGAAATAACGATAAAACAAAGACAGGCTCGCAACGTCTCTTCTGTGGGAGAGAGGTTGCAGGGAAGAGAAAAGGGCATCCCCACTAAACCACGAAGTCTATTTTGTACTCTGTCAAGGCAAGATAGGTTGTTTTTAGCAGCTCCTGTCCAGATGTGGAAGCAGTACTCCATCATTGGATGTACTTGGCTTTTATACAGATAGAGAATTGCATTAGTAGTGAGATATCTTCTGGAGCGGTAGAAGGATCCCACCATTTTCCCAGCGTCCCTGGCAACAGGTGTGATGTACGTTTCATTTCAGATCAGGAGTAAAGGTCAAACCCAGAAGCTTGTCAAAACATGGAGCCTCCCCAAGACGAGAGCCATCCATTTCAATTGATGCCAGATGGGGATCAGAGCGTTGATGATCTAAAGATAGAAGCTTGGTTTTGGATGCATTAAAAGTGACCAGCCACGTCTTCCCCCAGTGTACCACGCGCTCAAGATCAGAGGGGAGAGAATTAGAAAGAACTTTGTCATTTACGACCTTTGATGTGTTGTCATAGATGGTCGTGTCATCAGCAAAGATGTCAACGAATGATTTAAGTATGTGTTTAGGGAGATCATTGATGTAGATCAGGAAGAGAGTTGGGCTCAGGATGGATCCCTGGGGAACTCCAGCATTAATACTGCAGGCCTCTGATTTCTGCCCATCAACCACTACTCTTATGAGCCTATCAGAGATAAATGATTTAATGATTGAGAAAACATTTCCAGTAATACCGTAGCTGGAAATCTTGTGAAGTAGGCCCTTATGCCATACCTTATCGAAGGTCGTCGATATGTCAAGAGCAATTGCCCTGGAAAGGAAACCTTTGTCAAGAGATTCACTAATCCTATGTGATATAACCGTTAGCACATCTGCTGTAGATCTTGCAGAGCGGAAACCATATTGTGTGTCACTAAGAAGGTTGTTTCTGTTGAGCTGGTTGACTATTTCTTTATTTAATATGGAGTCCAACAACTTACTCATGACACACAGGAGACTTATTGGTCTGTACTAAGAGGGAGATGACTTTTCACCTGAATTCTTAAATACAGGGCATACTGATGAGGTTTTCCAGGGTGTTGGAAAACACTTCTCCTTAAGGCAACGCTTAAACAGTTTTGTAAGTATGGGGGCAAGTTCTGGTTGTAGCTTTTTCAGCACTATAACTGGAATGCAATCAGGGCCAGTTGCTTTACTGGAATCAAGGTTCTTGATTAGCTTGGCGACCTCACGTACAAATATTTGTATGTGGCATAGCGTGTTGTCTGTTATAGGAGGAAATACAGTGAGTTGATGGTCATTGTCGCATAGGGTAGAATTAGCTGCAAAGTTCTTGGCAAATAGTCTGGCCTTGTCTGATGCTGAACGAGATGACCTCAGGTCCATTGATGATAGTTGGGATAGAACGCACGCTTCTGTTCAAGATCCTGTTTGCTCTTTGCCAGAATTGGTGGGAATCAAACCGCTGCTCAGCTACTTTGGATTAAACAGACTGGGCGTATAGCTCTCTTGCATGTTGTATTACTCTTTTACAGTGGTTGCTGGCAGTCTTGAAAGCAGCTTTAGTCTCAGTACATCTATTACGTTGGTAGCTATGGAAAAAGTGATTTCTGTGCGCGATGGCAGTAGCACATTCAGGAGAGAACCATGGATGCCTGTTATGTTTTTGCTGGAAAATTTTGGATGGTATGAATCGGCCTATGCCTACAATTAACAATTCGGTCAGGTCTGATACTATAGAGGACACATCATTTTTAAACATGGAATGCAGAGGGCGGTCATATATGAATGTAAGCTATCCCAGTCAGCCATAGAGTATCGATATACAGTACGGTGGAGAGGTACGTCTGAAGATTTATAACATTTCCTTTTTATCTTAACTGCTACAACAGAGTGGTCAGAGGATCCCCGAGGAGATAGAACGGAACATGAACACAGCTCAGGGGAAGTTGTGAGGAAAAGGTCTAGAAGGCTTGCATATTGACAGGGCGTATCGGGCACGCGGGTGGGTTCGTGAACAATCTGTGTGAGGTCATAGGCAATGGCAAAATCATGACTAAACCTCCCCTCGTCATCGGTTTTATTTGAGTGGGTCAGCCATTCCACATTATGGACATTGAAGTCACCGCAAATGTGAATGTTAGCCGAAGGATGAGCAGACAGGATGTGGTCAATTTTCTCATATATGCTCTTAAAGATAGTAACCCCACTGTGCTGGGGGCGATAGAGGGCAAATATAAATGCAGTGATGTAAGCTAGTGCAACCCGGAAACACATATTAGGTCAATTGGAAAACAATCTTTGATGTAGGCACATATTCCATGCACATGACGATCTTGGGGGTCAGATTTAGATGTTAAGTTGGAGTATCCTTTAATTATGAATTCGTCTCGAGAAGTGGTTGGCCCTATGCCTGTTTCACTTAGAAAGAATATGTCCGGTTTCGTCTCCTGTAATTGTGTTTCAACCTCTGGAAGGTTGGAACGTAGACCCCTGATATTGGAGAAGGAGATCTGGTAGTAGGGATGGTGGATGGGGTTCTAGGTTTATTCGTGTTTTTTTGTGTTTTTTTTTAGATTTGTTATTATTGTTGAGGTGTTGTGGTTTGTGGAGCAGGTCAGTAGACTTAGTTGGAGCAGGACAGAGAGGGAAAATAAGAGAGAAAAAGACAAGAATTTTTTGTGGCACATGTGTATTTTGTTAGTTATATGTTGGCATTATCAATCTCATCATATAATTTGTCCTAAATCATCTGTCAATCTAATCCCTTAAATTTTGAAATTTATATGAAACACAGAGAAGTGAAATTTAGTACACTGGAAGAGCATAACAAGATGCTTAATTTCCCTGATTTTTTGTGGAATTTAAACAAAGATTTTAAAATATATGCTTATTTTTTTTATTTCTTGTGCATTTTAAGTGTGTATCACTTTATTGAAAGTATCTAAAAATGTGCATTTTCGGTATAAAACAATAATTTAACGTCATATTTCTATATTATATGAAGAAAATAACATATTCAGTAACAATATAACCTAAAATCAAGAACGAATTTCACATAGATTTGTTTAAGGGAATATTTATTTACCAACATAACTCCCATGCTTCAAAATCACATTGAATAGCCTCTTGTCAACAAAATCATCCCTCAAAGTTCAGCCCTCAATGAGAATTGAATACCTCTCCATAAACTTCCTGGTTTACCATTGACCAGAGCTGCTCATTTGGGTTTATATCTGGATAACAAGGTGACCATATTATCAAATGTTCTCCACTAATACATTACAGCTTAAGGTAGGATGTCGTAATCTTGGCTGACTTGGATGGCGCATTGTCTTGCATAAATATCAATTTACGGTGACGTGACAATGGATGGTGATCAGGCCATGGTGAAAACTGTTCATTTAAAAATAAACTATAAGACTAGCTTTACCGTTTGACACCTTCTGACACTTGAAATGGTCCAGTTAGTTGCTCGCAGATTATTTTAGCCCAAAGCATGACACCTCCAACTCAATGTTGACGACGGGATCGATGAGGGATAGGGAATCCAAGAGGACTCCAAACTTTGGGCAGCCAATCTAGTCCATCAAGGGTTGCTCTGGCCTCATCGGTGAAAAGAACATTTTCAAATATGATTTTTATGTATTTCTGAGCCCAAGCCAAACGCCTTTCTTTGTGAGTTTGGTTTAAAACAGCTGTTGCTGTGGGCTTAATGCTTCTTGAAATTTCGTGTAGGACATTACAACGTGTTTTTTGGACAATGAAGGTATACCAGCCTTGTAAAATATAGCAGCACTGTTACTGCTCGACTGCTTGATGAATTGACGGTGAATATTTCAAACATTACAAGCAGAAACTGACTTTCTTGCGTTTTGTCCTTTCTTGGTTTGCTGTTCGGATTTTCACCGAATGAAGACAATGTTCTTCAATCTCTTCAAAGCTCATTGACTAGATTTACGAGAGATAAACCTTCTGCAAGGCCTGCAACAACATGTTCCTTTCCTCTCCAATCCAATCGACCTTTCTAGGTATTTTGGTAGACCGGCAATAATGTAATACACACTTAAAATTACTAGAAGATAGAAAAATTAGTATAACTTTTAAAATATTTGGTCAAATTCCAAAAAAATCAGGAAGAGAAGGCACCTTCTAATGTTCTTCCAGTCCACAAAATTTCAATTCTCAGTATTTCATAGCAATTTCAAAATTAAAGAAATATTGATCTACAGTAAAGCGATACACAGGGTTTATCTATCTCATGAATTCTTGGATATTATTGTATTTTACTTTTATAGATGGTTACTCATTTGTTACGAAAAAGTATAAATAGTATGCCTGTAACATAATATAGACACTGTAAAATGCATTATACAGTCCGGCGTAATATAGTCGCAATCTTGCATCTTAAATACACATAATACAACGTTGGATGATTATTATGTAACACAGTGTTACATGATGACTGCAGTACACTTTATATAAACCTCGAAAACATCTCTGGGACGTTACGATTACGCTGAAAAACAATCTATCTGAACCCTGATAACTTTCCTGCAAAGTTACATAGAAATTGTGAGGCGATGTATAAAATCCCTGGTAACATTGCTGTGACATTTTATAAAACTTGTAAACGCTGCATGCAAACAGTGGTAACGTTCTAAGATAGTTGCATATAAAATCTAAACTGGTGAATGCAAGCTCTAGTCACATTCATTGTACAGTGCATAAACGCTGTAAAATGTAGTACATTAGCCCTAGTAGCATACTTAGACGCTATAAAGAATCGTGAATATATATATATATATATATATATATATATATATATATATATATATATATATATATATATATATATATATATATATAGCGTGTTAATAATTTTTGGACGTTATACAAACGTTGTAAACCGCCGCAGATAAAGTCTTTTAATATGCATGGAGCAACACGTCGACGCTGTAAAGAGTTCTATATGAATCCTGGTAGCATTCCCGCAATATCACATAGGCATGATAAAACGTTCAATAAAGGCAGTTTAAATATAACAAGGTTACATATTACATATGGTTTATATACTGCAGTTTCATGTTCGCAAAATTATGTACACGTTGTTAAAACGTTGTGTATATCCCTATAACATGCGCGTAACGTTTGATGTACGCTATGAAAAGATTTTATACAGACCCATAACAATGATCGCCATGCAGCATGACCAATCTATTATCATTGCATATAGACTCCGTAATATTGTTACAACATTAAATAAAGTCCGTAATAAACGTCGTAAACATGCTCCTTACGTTAAAGTCACGTTGTAAATCTGTTGTATATAGATGAAAATATTCGCACCGTTAGATAAATACTGTAAAACGTTGTGTAAAGACCATGGTTAAATAGGGGCAGTATTACATTAACAGAAATGTTGCATATAGACACAACAACATTATCGATCCGTTACATAGACGTGGTAAAAGTTTTGTATATAGTCGTGCTAACAGACTAGCAGCGCTAAACAAAACGCTCTAAAAATAGTGCATTTTGACACCCTGCTATAGATGTAACATTAAATGTACTACGTTTATTCGAAGGCAGCATCAAAAATATACTGAAAACAATAGTGTATGTAGTCTTTTGCTGCATGATCGCAAGTTTCTGCTAAGTAATGTATATATTATGATTTGTGTAAAACCTCAAAAAGAAAAAAAAACAAAAAAAACAGTTGAAATAAAAATGCGGGGAAATTACTGAGTTTGTGTGCTGAATCTTTTTCTTTTCTCCCTTTTCTCTTAACTTCTTAAATAATGTATGTAGGTATCATAGTGATGCAACGTAAATTAAATAATGTATGTAGGTATGATAGTGATGCAACGTAAATTAAATAATGTATGTAGGTATGATAATGATGCAACTTAAATTAAATAATGTATGTAGGTATGATAGTGATGCAACGTAAATTAAATAATGTATGTAGGTATGAATGTGATGCAACGTAAATTAAACAATGTATGTAGGTATGATAATGATGCAACTTAAATTAAATAATGTATGTAGGTATGATAGTGACGCAACGTAAATTAAATAATGTATGTAGGTATGAAAATGATGCAACTTAAATTAAATAATGTATGTAGGTATGATAGTGATGCAACGTAAATTAAATAATGCATGTAGGTATGATAGTGATGCAACGTATATAAAATAATGTATGTAGGTATGATAATGATGCAACTTAAATTAAATAATATATGTAGGGATGAATATGGTGCAACGTAAATTAAATAATGTATGTAGGGATGATAGTGATGCAACGTAAATTAAATAATATATGTACGGATTAATATGATGCAACGTAAATTAAATAATGTATGTAGGTAGGGTAGTGATGCAACGTAAATTAAATAATGTATGTAGGTATGAATGTGATTCAACGTAAATTAAATAATGTATGTAGGTATGAATGTGATGCAACGTAAATTAAATAACGTACGTAGGTATGGTAATGATGCAACGTAAATTTAATAATGTATGTAGGTATGATAGTGATGCAACGTAAATTAAATAATGTATGTAAGTATGAATGTGATGCAACGTAAATTAAATAATGTATGAAGGTAGGGTAGTGATGCAACGTAAAAAAAATAATGTATGTAGGTATGATAGTGATGCAACGTAAATTAAATAATGTACGTAGGTATGATAGTGATGCAACGTAAATTAAATAATGTATGTAGGTATGATAGTGATGCAACGTAAATTAAATAATGTATGTAGGTATGAATGTGATGCAACGTAAATTAAATAATGTATGTTGGTATAAATGTGATGCAACGTAAATTAAATAATGTATGTAGGTATGAATGTGATGCACCGTAAATTAAATAATGTATGTAGGTAGGGTAGTGATGCAACGTATATTAAATAATGTATGTAGGTATGAATGTGATTCAACGTAAATTAAATAATGTATGTAGGTATGAATGTGATGCAACGTAAATTAAATAACGTACGTAGGTATGGTTATGATGCAACGTAAATTAAATAATGTATGTAGGTATGATAGTGATGCAACGTAAATTAAATAACGTATGTAGGTATGGATGTGATGCAACGTAAATTAAATAATGTATGTAGGTAGGGTAGTGATGCAACGTAAATAAAATAATGTATGAAGGTATGATAGTGATGCAACGTAAATTAAATAATGTATGTAGGTATGATAGTGATGCAACGTAAATTAAATAATGTATGTAGGTATGAATGTGATGCAACGTAAATTAAATAATGTATGTAAGTATGATAATGATGCAACGTAAATTAAATAATGTATGTAGGTATAAATGTGATTCAACGTAAATTAAATAATGTATGTAGGTATGATAGTGATGGGTAGGCAAAGTAATTCGTACATTTTCTAACAACATAATAATTCTAGTAAAATTAAAAACATGTTTATAATAGAATTAACCCGATTTAATCTGGAACCTTTTTTAGCATAGATATGTTAAATTTACATTCCCCTACTGTTTGAGCCTAGGTACACTAGTATGTTAAAGGGTTAGGGCGAAAATCACACACGCATACGAATACTATTCTTTCTAGTCTTCAATTACCTCGATCTCGATATTAAACCCCCATGCTTCCCCATTCATTCCTCTATCTTAACAAAGAATCAAATCTGAACCCCGATGGGGTATTTTTTGCATACAACCAAATCTTATTTTTACAACATTTGACGAAACAACATGATATTAATTCACTGTGACGAGGAAGACCTGATATTTTCATTGTAAACGTTGCTTTTGTATAAGCTATATCGCCTGAATATGTATCTGGTTACTGGTAACTAGCTGACAGACACACATGCTCATGAGGGGTAAGGGACATATCATTGCTTATGTAAAAACAAATAAAGAATATATATATATATATATATATATATATATATATATATATATATATATATATATATTGAGAACGTTGCACTCTTTCTAGAGAAAATAAGAAATGTAATGTATATTAAAGCATATATAATCAGGACAGGCAAATCTAATTTGGAATTGAAAATTGAACTTACTGAAATTCCTACTAGTAGAGAATATGAAATTGGGCAAGTGATCGGTTTCATATATATATATGGTCTTGACCAGCTCGGCCATTTTTTATGAGGAAAAAGGAAATTAATAATTACACAATTACGTATTACGTATAATCACGTGTATGATACGGAAAAAATAACAGAAGTATATGCTGATATTGTTGATAAAGACATAGCCAAAATGAACAGTACAAAGAGCAGTGGAACTGGGAATAAGCAGGTGTGAAAAGGATAATTGTCAGAGTTGAAACTTAATGATTATAAATATGGCAAAATCCACCACGAAAATACATTATAAGTGAATAAAGGAAGATATCCCTCTCCAATGCAAGAATAGAAATAGAAAGACAGTGGAAAAATCACAGGGGATTATAGAAAATATGCACACTGAACATACATGATACATACACGAAGATACGAGGGGCGTGCAATAAGTAATGCCCCTGACCCACTTTCCATAGCAGTAGAGCAACGAAACTTGGCACAGTTATTAGTCATTCTCTACATAGGAACCACCCAGAGTCATGCATTCTCCCATCCTTTGATGCAGCCCTGGAGACCGTTTTTGTAGAACACCCCAGGTTGGTCCTCCAACCACGACGTGACTTCAGAAATCAAGGCTGCATCATCTGGGAAACGCTTTCCTTTCAAAAACAACTTCAGGGCTGTGAAGAGATGAAAGTCAGATGGTGCAAGGTTAGGAGAGTAGGGAGGATGGAAGTGGGTCAGGGGCATTACGTATTGCACGTCCCTCGTAAGTCTGTAGGGGAAATGGCAAACCTGACAAGCGAGCAAACTCCCGGGAGTTTGATAAAAAAAAATGCAAACGTTTTCAGAGGTCTTTAAAGAATATAGAATATAACGAAAAATATAGTAATACGAATAATTTTAGGAACCCAAAAAAAGACCCTTGAAATCTTAAGTAAAACACAAAAAAAAATTGATAACATACAAAGTACGGTATTAAATGGAAATATTAATGAACATCGGAAACGCTTTTGTGCTGAAACTTACCGTCATAACCAACACCATATGCATTAAAATAGAGAAAAAATAATTTAAATTATTACACGACCTGAAATAGAGATAAAGTGTAAAACATCACATAATTCGTATTCCATAAAAATGTTTTAAAATATGGTTGCAACAGATCAAGTAGGGAAGAAAGACTGATGATAAAGTCGATGGCGGAGACACCGACATACAAAAAGAATGCGTAAACTACTTTAATCTTGAGAAGTGAATAATTACTACTGAAATTCACTAGTAAACCAATGGTCACTATTCAGATAAAACTATACTAAACGGTTATCACATTACCGCAATATTATGTGAACTATTGCTAAACGAGGCGAAAAAAATGTAATATCAGGAGATATTTTCCCAAGCAGAATCAATACCATCTAAATTTTAATTCTTATTGAGAAATTACTGATGAGTAAATAATAATAATAATAATAATAATAATAATAATAATAATAATAATAATAATAACTAGCGGGGCCTGTGGAAATTCCACAGCGGCATATTTCATGTGTAATATATTGTTGCTGGGCATTCTGTGGGCGTTCTGTTCAGCATGAAGGAAGGCACAATCATAATATTTTAGCCCTTTTATAAAAACTGTATCGCCCCCTTACAAAAATAATAACTTTGATGTATTTCCTGGGCTGGTTATTTCATTACAAACACATTAGCCAACAAAGTCACAGTTCATCATTTTTCATAATTATTGAATGTTACTGTGTTCGACAATAATTTTTCATAATTTTAACCCACATTATCCCTCCTATCCTTACTAAAATAAAATAAAATAATATATATTTATGGCCTGATTATTTTATTTAAAAAACACAACTATCAATTAACTCACATTTCCTCATTTTTCACAATTATTGGATATGGTACTAATTTTTGACAATGATTTTTCATCATTTAAACTTACCATATAGCACACCTTACTAAAATAATAACTTTGATATATTGACTAGGCAGATTATTTCATTACAAACACACTAACCAGTTAACACACATTTCATCATTTTTCATAATTCTTGGATATATATATATATACAATAATTTTCATAACTTTAATCCACTATGCCACTCCCCCTTACTTAAATAATGACTTTGATATATTGCCTGGGCTGATTATTTCATTACAAACACATCCATCAATTCCAGGTATTCTCATAGTGAATGTTCCATCTATCTTATCTAATCCCGGGTGACGCCGCATATTCTGTTAGTATATATCTTTCACCTATCTGATTCGATCCCGGGTGACACTGGGTATTCTGCTACTATATGTTTTCCACCTATCTCATTACATTATTTGGCGACCTTTTCTGCTAGTATATATTTGCTCGTATCTCATTCAAACCTAAGACTGACTTCATATCCGTCACCCCACTGTTAAAAATATACGTGAAGTAAAGTAATGTTTAAATCGTAAACCGTTTCATCCATTTCTGGGAATGAATTTATATCCCCAACCAACTGCTAAAAATATACATGAAATAATGTAATTTCTAAACAGTAAACTGTTTCAACCTTTTCCTGGACTGACTTCATATCCCCCACCCACTATTATAAATATACATTAAATAAAATAATGTCTAATACGTAAATGGATTCAGCAATTTCCGAGACTGACTTATTATCTACCATCCTACTGTTAAAAATGTACATTAAATAAAGAAATATCTAAAACATAAATGCTTGCAGACATTTCCGGGACCGACTTCATATCCTCCACCCTACTGTTTAAAATATACATTAAATAAAGTAATGTTTAATACGTAAACGGTTTCAGCCATTTCCGGGACTGATTTCATATTCCCCACCCCACTGGTTAAAATATACTTGAAATAAAGTAATGTTTAAATCAGAAACTGTTTCAGCAGCTTTTCGAAATTTAATGCATAAAAACATTAAGACGGTGAAGGATTAGGCAACCATTGCTTCAACATGCATTTCTGAGTGTAGTATCAGTCTCAGCATTCCAGTGACTTCGATCGCTCCCCCTTTTTAGTCTTGGTTAATGGAGGAGAAATCCTTTATTACTTATACAATTTGTATTTTTGTTACTGAACAGAGTGCTCCTTTTGGGGAGCTGGTTACCCCCCCCCATTTTTAACCGACCTAATATCCAACTCTGCCCTTGTGGGGAGGCAAGTAAACAAAAAATATAATCAGAAGAGACATTTTTCAGGGCATCTTATAATTAATCAGAAGAGAAATTTCCAGGTAATTTTGTACTTAAATCAGAAATTACTTTTCCCAGTTATTTTTGTAATATTAAAACTTTGTTACATTAAATATAGTACCTATTTTCAATGCCTCCCTACCGGACATATTTAGACACCAGGGTCGTTTTTTTACGTGGAGAAAAAGAACAAAAAATGTCTTAGTCGTAATGGATTTCTCCTTCACTGAGAGAGTAGAAATTGAAATGTAGCATCTGAAGAACAGATACTACACTTTAACTTTGGCTTAAAGACCAAGAAGAACACATCATTTTTTATTAGCTTTGCCTCAACCGCGAGACCAATTTTTTGCTTGTTTTAATTAAACGACCCGGATGTAAGCGTTGCACACAAAAGAACACACACGTTATCGTATTAATATATAGATAATAATAATAATAATAATAATAATAATAATAATAATAATAATAATAATAATAATAATAAATATAATAATAATAATAATAATAATAATAATAATAATAATAATATCCCTTGAATGTGGAGGCATACACCACACATAAACTACAGACAAACTGGACACAGAAACGACTACAACTTTTAACAAAAGTACATCACATGGAATCATGAAAACTTCAGGAAACACCATAAGCTGTTCTCAAAGACCTATCTTTGATGATGGCTTCGGTGAGTACTCCTAATGAGTAAATAATTATATAATAATAATAATAATAATAATAATAATAATAATAATAATAATAATAATAATAATAATAATAATAATAATAAACTTAATAATGATAATAATTAATATTATTATTATTATTATTATTATTATTATTATTATTATTATTATCAACTAGTTTTCACACTCGCTATCATCAAAGATTTTTCTTTGAGGACAATCTGTGATGATCCCTATAGGCTGAGTGACGTTAAATCTCTCCAGATGTTTAGTATTCACCACTCTAATGCCTTTCTTCATCTTTATATCATTTTGAACTCTCTGGCCATACAATACAGAAACAATAGACAAGAGAGAAGACGGGCAACGAAAATGGGAAAAGAAACAGCTACACGGACGATTTAACAGAATAATAAAAAACTAGATTAATGAAAATACTTGGTCATGGCTACAAAACGGAATCCTTAGCAAAGAAACTAAATCCATAATAGGAGCCGCAGAAGTTAAGCGATTAGAACAAACTACATCAAAGCAAAGTAAGCATCGAAAAGACATAAGAAACAATAACTGCAGACTCCGTGGTCAATGATAGGACACTGTAAATCACATAAGTGAATTCAGAAAACTAGTTCTAAAAGAATATAAAATAGACATGATCAACTGGGAAATGCAGTGCAATGGAATGACAACTACATCTTGAACGGTCAGACAAGTGGTACGAGCAGAAATCGGCATCAGTTCATTAAAACGGATGTCACAAAACCATATGGGACATGGTTATACAAACAGAAAAACTTATCCAAGCAAGAAGACTGGATGTTATACTTGTTAATAAAAAGGGAATATACTGCAAGATTGTAGGGTGCGTAGTCTCAAAAGACCACAGAGTTAATACCAGAGAGGCGAAGAAACGGAACAAATATAGAGACTGGCGAGATAAGTTAAAATAGATATGAAAGATAAAGGAAGTAAAAATAACACAACTAATAGTAGGAGTAACCTCGAAACCTTTAGAAAAAAGAAAGAAATTGGAATCCGAGGGATGGCTGAGAAGATCATGCGGATAACAATAATGAAAACTACTGAAATATTAATGGAAACCCCTTTTGCTGCAAAACTAATACACGAGCTAAAGGCACCAGCTGGATATATTGAAATTGCTACAGATATAAAACACAAATAAATACCGCATAAAATCATTAAAAAAAAACTGAAACTGTATAATTGTAAGTCCGCAACCACTGCTTTCCGCCCCATTCCAAAAAAATTGTAGTGTCATCATAAACTGAGACCATACCAAAAAATCAGGGAAGATCCAGGAGGATGGAAAATTGAGAATGGGAAGCACTTACCAGACATCTACTGAATGAGTATGAAAATGGCTGTGACCGTGATGAGGCTTACTGCCACCCAAATTCCAGTGAAGACCAAATAGTGGTAAGAGGCATTTGCAATAACGGAAACTAATTAGTAAAAGAGGTGGTGACTACTAGATATGCTGAGAAATTTGTTGTCACTCTGACTTTAGGGAACTACACAGGTAAATCTTAATTAGAATTCTTTAATGATGGCCTTAAACATAAAGAATGTCCGAACCACGATTATTGATAAACATGTCACAAAAATGAATGTATTTGTCCTTTTATTATATTGATTTATTCCCTGAAACGTTTCTAAAGGTTCGTGAAACTCGAGGAATGTACATATGTAAAGTAGTACGTTAAAGTTGTCCTACCCCTTGTGTTTGGAAACTTGGAGGACAAGAAATATTGTTGTAATAACATAAACTACGCTTTACGTAGAAAATCCAGCTTTAACAAACCTCTCGTGTGACGGACAATTAATAGGCAAAATATCATTTCAATTGATTCTGTCACGTATATATTTGCATTAGAATTTAGAGCGCGAAACACGGTTTTGAGACGATTCCTATTAGTTTCATAAACGACAGTGTTTGTTCAATCAAGTATATATGATTCACTGAGACGAAAGTGGGCGGTAATACTACGAAGAAAGTATAAATATTCTTCTTTTCCTATTCTGTAATGGCAACTAGCCAACATTATCTTAAACTGTTATAAAATCAGGTCATAATGCACAAATATTTGGTTTGTAACAAACGAAAATACAGAATAAAACTGATGTATGTGTTCAGTTTTCTCTCTCTTTTTTCACTCATTATTTATATCTATTTATCGATCTACCTATCTTTCTTTTTTCTCTCTCTCTTTCTCTCTCTCTTTCTCTCTCTCTTTATATATCTATGTATATATATCTATATCTATATATATATATATATAAATATGTATATATATATATATATATATAAATATGTATATATATATATATATATATATATATATATATATATATATATATATATATATATATATATATATATATATATAGCATGGGTGCCCGGCGTGCCCGGGTGTTTGGAAGTGTGTGTTAAGCAAAAAAAAGTGTTAGTAGGAGAGCAGGCTGGAACCCGTACCGCAAAGGAGCAAAAGAACGGGGAAAAACATGACGTCTTATCTGTTACGACCACCGCCAAATCGGAAGTGACGTAGATTTTAATTAAGGCTAGACAATAGAAAGGAGAGGATGACTCTCGAAAATATCGGCGAAAAAAAGCGACATCCCCTGTAGAAGTGCCCAGTTGAAGGCAAAAATATTAATGTTTTTAGTCAATTTTTTCGATATTTGTCGTCTGAAAGGTCGAATTTTAAAACGATGCTGATTTAGTAAAAATACGTTGCCTCAGTCGAAAGTTTTAGGAATATCTGCAAACATACATACATACATTAATGAATTGGTAACTACAAACTTTCGACGCAGACCGATTAAAAATGTTGCCTTATCTGTGACTACCCTTTATGTAAAATTTCAAATTTTTAGACCAGAAATTTTTAAGTAATTTGGTAGAGACCGCCGAGGTCAAATTTTTTAAACTGTGACCTCTTTTATGACCCCTTAACATTTATTATTTTGGGATGAAATCAGGTTATTAATTTAAATCCATGTCCAAGAAACCTATATCTAAAATTTCAATTGTTTTTACCCAAAATTAGCGGAGAAGTTCTCAAATGTCAAATCGTTGAGCTTTGACCCTTTAGCAGCCAAATTTCTGACCGAAAACGGATTCCAAAGATTTTTCCAAATCTCAGTACTCTGTATAACAAATTTCCAATCTGTAGACTTTTTTTTTTAAATTCAATTTTCACCCCAAACAAGGCACAGTGCTACTTTGAAGCAGGGGGCTACTATCAGGGACTTAATTAGCGGGGTCATTATGAAGGCAGATGAGTAGAAAGATGTTTGTTAACATTACACTTGAACTTCTGCATATCATTGCAGTTGGGAAAGCAGAATCCCGGAAGGGAGTTCCAAAGACCCGTAGTTCTGGGGAAGAAACTATTGGAGTTAAAGGCTTTCTTGCACCTAGGGATCTCTACTGTAAAGGGATGAGACTTAGTAGCTTGTCGGGTTTGTCGGGGGTAATTACGTCGGGGAGGTACAAGTGTTTGCAGTTCGTCAGAGCATTCAGCATTAAAGTATTTGTAGAACAGGCAGAGGGATGCAACATCTCGTCGATGGGACAGAGGCTGAAGCCTAGATGACAGCTCAGGACCTATCAGGTTAGCGACTCTCTTTTGAACCCTGTCCAGGAGCGATAGACAAGAAGCAGATGCACCAGCCCAGATGTGACAACAGTACTCCATACATGGGCGAATGGTTGCCTTATAGAGGTATAGGATACTGTCAGGCGTAAGTAGTTTTCTAGCACGGTAGAGAGAGCCAACCTTCCTTGCAGCAGCCTTGGCAATGCTCTCAATGTATATATTCCAGTTCATATTCCCTGTAAACGTTAGGCCGAGGAGTTTAAAAGAATTACTTTCAGGCAATATGTTCTTGGCCATTGCTATTGGTGGCAGCGAAGGTTTCTTGTAGTTATTGAAGGAAACAAGCTTAGTCTTAACAGCATTGAATGTGACCAACCATTTTTGCCCCCATTCCACTACGGATTGGAGGTCATCCTCTAGTGTTTCTGCCATTTCCTTGGATATATGTTCATTTGTTTTCCCCTCATATCTGTTATAGAGAGTGGTGTCATCGGCAAATATACCCATCTCCGAAACAATTTTATCAGGGAGGTAATTTATGAATATCAGGAATAATAGAGGTCCAAGGATAGACCCCTGAGGTACTCTCGCAATTATGTCATATTGTTTAGATGTACGACCGTCGAGGACAACTTTGATTTTTCTATTACTTAAGAAGGATTTAATTACATTATGAATTCTTCCAGTGATTCCATATGATCTAATTTTCCTTAGAAGACCATCGTGCCATACCCTGTCAAAAGCCTTAGATATATCAAGGGCCACCGCTCTACCCTCCCCTGTTTTATCCAATGAACGGTATATACGTTCAGAAACTACAGTTAAGATATCTGCTGTTGAACGGGCTTGCCTGAATCCATATTGTTTGTCAGTCAGGAGTTTAGCAGCTGTTAGGTGCTGGACTAGGGCTTGATTAACTAAGGACTAAAATATTTTAGCGAAAAGCGGGATGAGGCTAATGGGGCGATAATTTAGTGGGTCAATTCTTTCACCAGAGTTCTTGAAGACTGGTACCACAGAGGCGGTTTTCCAGAAGTCGGGAAAACAAGATTCGTTAAGGCATTCATTGTAAAGTTTGGACAGAACTGGAGCAACCTCGGCAGAGCATTTTTTTAATAGCACAGCCGGGATGAGATCTGGTCCACATGCTTTTGAGGTGTCTAGGTTTTTTATAATAGCATGTACCTGAGAAGACTTAAATTTGACAGAGTTATTGCGTAGGGAAATGTACACAGACACTGCAATACAGACACAGACAGACAGACAGACAAATACGTTCACTTTTATAGATATATAGATACATAGTTCTATCTCGCATATTAATATTTCCTTATCTGCATGGGGCCATCTTATAAATAATGATACTAATCTTTATTTGGAGTTTATTCCTACAGTATTATACAATCTGTAATCGTACAGCATTTCAGCATTTCATTTAAGACACATACATACATACATACATACACATATATATATATAGAGAGAGAGATAGATAGATAGATAGATAGATAGATAGATAGATAGATAGATAGAGAAATATATATACATGTATATATGAAAAATTGTGTGAAATAAATGTGTTTATAGTTTTAAAATGACTGCTATTTAGGTTTTTCTCTAAACATCTTTAAGTAGATTTAAATTCTTTGAATGCATTGGTTCTAGGAAATACCCTATTTGTCTCGATCAATCAGGATTAAACCTCTTGAGCTTTACATTCTGTGAGAATTATTTCAGTCAAATCTGTTTCGTGATTAATAGATTCATTGACGCTACGCTGTTTTTACTGAACAATTAATACGCCGCAGTGCCCCTTACCACCTGCTCGAATCGAGAGAGGAAGGGACACATCGAGTCCTGCCACCACCGCCACCCTCTACACTATAGAGCAACCTACTCGCGGTCCGGTGTCTTCTTGGCAAACACGCTTTGTCCAATCAATAGAATCAATTACTTAATTTGGCCTCCGATTCAAGTCCATTTCCGGAGAATTTGTTTCTTTTCTAACCACTCCCCCATCGCTATACATGTAGTTCACTGATTAACGGCCAGTGGCGTTTTCAGGTGACAGGCAATCACACAAACGAGACTCGTGTAACCCGCGGTTATTGCAATAGCGAAGTCCTTGAAGGCAGACAGATTTTTCCCCGGGAGGATGTTCTAAACATAAGGAGGCAATTTCATTTAATCTCACATAATTATAAACTGTATGCTTATTTACAGAGAAGCCTGGCAGTAATGATCTGTCATGTTTATTACTTTGAATTGCGTAATACTTTTGATTTATTTAATGTATAATTAAAACAGAGAATTATTTATACACATGTGTGTGTTAATCAGTTATAATATAAAACTTAATTAGTCTTTCTTGGGCTTTTAAACTGTCTATCTAGTTTACATAAAGTTGAATGAAAAGACTCTGCAGATGCGTTAGTAAATAAAACCAAAGCCATGTATTTTTTTATCAAAAAATTTTTGCACGTAAAATATGCAAATAAAAACAAAACTGTACATCCATTTTGCTTTTTTACATCGGCATTTTACGATTTTTTTTTTGTATTTTTTTTTACAAGTTGGAATAGTTTTCAAACAACAAATATGTTTACGGTTTAAAGACCTTTATATAATCTATGATTGACAGTTTGAACACGTTAGAATTACCCAGACGAGCTTGCCGAGTCCTTGAAACCATGTTGTTAAAAATAAATTATTTAATTCTGAATACATAATAACATCCAACATTTTTTAAAAATATTTTTTACAAAGTAGTTTGCGTTATAACTAAAAAGAAAATGCGGGCAAGATTAAAATTTGAGTTGCAAAATACTCACCGCTTCTTTTTCACTTAAAAGGAACCGAATTTCTCTTAATAACTGTGATGTACCTGAGAGAACAATATGTAAACACTGCTATTTATTTTTTTGTCATATATAATCAATATTAGCATATTTAAAAAAGAAGAATGAATACGTTTTATGTATTTTTAATTTTAAACAGTATAAACAGAACTTTTTTATAATTTTAAACAATATAAACCTTTTTTCTTAATTTTACACCATATACATAGAAGTTTTTATAATTTTAAACAATATAAATTTCTTTATTATTGATTTTAAACAATATGAAAAGATGTTTTTTTTAACAAATATTGTTCAAGAATGTTTTTGATTACAGGGAAAGTCTTCCCCTTTAACCATAAACAATTATTCTAATTGTATTTACATTACAAGTTGTAATCTTTTTCAAACAGACAAAACAAAACAAATCGTTTTTTCTGATGTAAAAACACATAACAAAACAAAGAACTACTAGACTACTTTATATATTAGAAAATATATTTGGTATTTTTATGACCTAACCTTATGTAGTTTACTTCATAAAAACAATACAAAATCTGCAATTTTAGCTTATACGTTTGAACAGTCTATAAATTTAACTTAGAATAAAGATTTTTTTTTTAATTATAAAACAGTTCACATTTTATAGAGAGGGGGATCACTTTCCGATATAAATTGTATGTAAAATGAGCTCCACCATTTGTACTACGTAGCGGTAAACGAGACATGTAATTGTTAGCATTTTTCAAGTTTGGTCGTGGGGAAGGGAATGGGGGGTGAAATGTATCATAAGTTCCAACTATATTTAAAATAAGTTGTAACACTCCCAAACATGGAGAGGGGATGTTTTTAAATGATTTTCTTTGAAAAGGTCTCACCGTTAAATATATTTAATTAATTATTATTTCCTCATATTCTAATATTGTTAACAGACAAAAAGAACATAGAGGGACTTGCATCATGCCCACTACATCCTTGTATTTTCTTTAGACCTTTTTGTTCATTTTCATTACATCCCTATTTGTATAAACGATTTTTCCTTCAATCTAATGGCAATGTAATAAAGACCTTTATTAGCAAATATATTCCTTATTGTTTTCACTAGTCGCCATGTTTGTTTTGCACGTGCATGCATTTACTTTTTGCGCATTTATACATTTATTCTGTATACTCACTATTTTATAGCTAGCTATAAGATATAATGACCAAACGAGTAACGGATAGTTTACTAAATTTTTTAAATCCGACGATGTTGACGATTTGTCTGTTTAGATAGTCTTATTCAAACGACTGTTTCAAAATGTGAAGATATCCTTTCAGCTTTAAGTTAGTGCCTGGTATTCAGGATAGAAATGTGGATCGTTTTATTAACTTTTTTGTAGTTATTTTATCCGTGAATTGGTAGTAGGCTTTTCTTTTTTTAAATATAAGTATAATAACCGACGATTTAAACTAAGACTATGACAAAACCATCTATATTTCTATCCTGAATACCGGGGACAAACTGAAAGCCAAAGGGATATACATGATATTTAAAAACAGTCGGTTAAATAAACGTCACTGTACAGACGAATCGTCGAGCATTGTGATTCTACTTTTCCATTTTAAATTCATATATATATACATATATATATAACTAATTCATTTACTCACATAAAATTAATATACGAAAGTATAAGTTAATGCGTAAACTTTAAGTATTTACTTCAAAAGTGCTCAATACGTAGGTAGAGCTAGTTAGTAAGTTATAAAATATATATGGCGATTAAGCAACACTGATTATTCTGCGTTTCATCCACTCTAGGACTCTTCAGGCTTAAGCACGAATTTTGTGGTTGTCTGTCGTTTTTATATACGCCCCTCCTATTGAGATGTTAGTTAGCTAATCAGCTTTCTAGTATCCACCGCGCCCTTTCTATCAGCCAATGATCATGCACTTACCGGAAAAGGCCTATTTGATCTCTGCTTGACCTGTTCCTTTGTGTGTTCTCTATTTAGCCTGAATATCTAGTTTCTTAACCTGTTTTAAATCTAGGTTAATTTTTTTTTGTATGTTAGTTTATATATATATATATATATATATATATATATATATATATATATATATGTATATATAAATACGTACATACATATAAATACATATATACATACACACATACATATATATATACATACATATATGTGTGATAGTTTATGTATATTCATGTTTATTTAATTTATTTAATTGTTTATTTTCTATTGTTTTTGTTAGTTTTAAAATTATTTTGTATCGCTATCATAGAGTAAATTTTATCCTGTGAACACAGTTGTTCGCTATTTCTCTTCTACAGTTTAATAGATGTTGGGCTTCTTTAAAGTACAGGATAGCAAATTTTTCATGAAGGCATAATTTACATGGGCCATCTAGGTCTCCACATGTGGTAGCTTGTCTTATTATTTTCCATTCGAATACCGGCGGATGTCCGATTTCCTTGAGTTCCCAGTATTAATTTGCTAGCGTTGTTTTTATACGGTGTTTTTTATTGTTGAATGTACTTTTGTGGTCATAATATCGAGTTTTGGAATCTAAGGCACTCATACCTACGTAATATTTCTTGCTATTCGGGTTTTCATTCGCAAATATTGTGGCCTGGTAAACTACGCTTTTGGTTAGATATTTATTTAGAAGTGGGCAAAGTGTGCGGTGTGTACAGCTGCATTTATCTCGTTCGTCGTTAGTATTTTTTATTTTTATTACTAGTATGGTTGATAAATTTGCTATCCTATACTTTAAACAACATATATATATATATATATATATATATATATATATATATATATATATATATGAGAGAGAGGGATAGATACACAGATAGACACAAAAAATATTGTTTACATTAATAAAAAATAGGAGATATTCAATAAACATAATGCAGCTAGGTTTGTTGTTGTTTTACACATATTTACGAATTTTAGATCATTTTACACCGGCTAAAATTTTATAAACGTTTAACAAAATGACAAAAACAGTTTCAACAACTTTACATACTTCACAAATAAAAACATTTTACAGATTATATATCTCGTAAATTCATATAATTAAAAAATACAATATGGAGGACTTTAAAGATGTTATTTTAAGTATGTTCAACATCACCACGAGCTCCAGAAACAATGCATACTACACCAGCAGGAAACTGAAGAAAGTCAGCAGAAAACTGAAAAAAATGATCAACTCTGCAACAACTATCACAACTCCAAATGAAAAGAAAAACTACACAAAAGCACCAGTAAATTAGTAAGATTTACTAACAAATCTAAAACTGACGGCAATACAGCGTTTTTAGCAAAATACGATTTCGAACATTATTGAGATATTTCCCAGACCAAGACAAGATTTTCGACGCATACTTTAGACGGTATGGAGAATGTGTCAGTTGCGTGGATTGGTCTGATGCGAATTAGGTTCGCCTGCTTTTACAAAAAGTTTGGAACTACGGAACACAATATATATTTTGACTACATTTTACTTGAAAAGTCAACGGATCTACAATTCGGGAAACCGTTAAATTACTCCGAGAACTATACAATCCAATCACATCTTTTCATAAGAGAGGACGTTGCTTCAACTTGGGTATGCGGGGCGAAAAACATTATTCAATGTTCACGTCGGTCTATCACCAGGACTGAGACGATATCAAACGAGCGGAATTATCTGTAGGTGATTTCAAATGTCTCATTTTTGTTTAAGGGCTGGTGTCTGCAAAAAATACTGGCATCAAACCGAGACGAGAGTATTTGCAAAACTCGATAAGAAACCTAATCTCAGGTTAAAGAAACTCGCAGATGATTGCCAAAGATTAAAAACACCCTATTTTTTATGTTTCAATTTCTTCTAGTGTTGCTTATAATAGCTCCCCTTTTCATATAACCCCTTTAAAGCATTACATCTAGCGTGTAGATGCGCTTTTCAATAGATGTTGTTGAATGTATTCATTTTGAGCAGATTTTCTGTGTGTTTCCTCATTTGAACTTCCATTAGCAGATTTATATTTTTAAGTTTTTAAGGATTTTTTCGATTATATCTAGTGAATATAAGTTTTTCAATTGAAAATGTGATCAGTTATCCAGTTTAATGTCATTAATTCCTAATAATAATCCCTATAATAATAATAATCAATGTCGGGAACTCTAAGTAAATTTCATAATCTGAATCGAATAAATATATTTAAAAAAAAAGAAAACCTTAATTGCGTTTTGATTTTCATATGGACTATGCTTCCTCACCCAACACGAGACCAATAAGTTTGGGAATGAACCAAGGGGGTAACCTATTTGCCTTGGCTGAGACCGAGAGGCAATATAAATATACATGTTCCAGAAAAATCAGAGCCTCTGCCAAAATAAGTTTCTTTTGCGCAGTAATCTAAGTAATCTAACAGAGTCATCAGTTCTTATCTTAACACAATTGACGCTCCCTGTCTTCCAGCTTATATAATAAAAGGGTTGGAAAGTGTTCTACAGAAGCAGATCGGATAATTCAGTGGGGATAAAAACAACTATATATGGACTAGGGCATGTTGAGATCAGTCAATTGATCTGATTGGGCCAATCCGATCGCCTGTTAGATCAAGTAATGTCCAAAGTGGCGTCTTGAAAGTCATTAATTACTCTGTTTCCGGATCAATTACTGGTCAACCACAAAGATACCATCCTGGCACCTTATTGGTCGTCAATCACGGCCAACAGGTTATATCATGGGGGGGTCTTATCCCCTCTACAGAGATACAGTGGGCGTATTCTACAGCCCTAGCGTACAGTGGCAAACAGTATAGCTGCCAATAGTTATATATATATATATATATATATATATATATATATATATATATATATATATATATGTATATGTGTATATATATATATATATATATATATATATATGATATCAATATTTCGCGATAAAAGAAGAGTAGTATATAGACATTAAGTTTACTTTCGTCAGCCTCGTAACTCGTTTCCCTTATCTCTCATTTTAGTTCTAACATTCCAAAAATTTGGTTTTGTTCAAAGGAGTAGAATTGCTGTTTTCTAAGTCATAATCTGTGTATTTGATATTTTCCGTTGGCTTATTTTTTTGACCTTGAGGTGGTGCTTTTCTTTGGAGGGAGGGGGTAATTCTCTTATGAACTACCTTCATGCCGTGTCTGCAGTGATATTTTTATTTAAAAATATCATCTTCAACGAACAGTTAGGAATTTTGACCGCCATTCTATTTGGTGTTTGCATCGTTATGGATACATCCACTTTGTTCAAGGAAGTTTAGTTATGCATAAATAGTTATTTTAACTGGTTTTATTTGCTTCAATTATTGTTAGAATTGCTATATATATATATATATATATATATATATATATATATATATATATGCACTATTTTGTTCCTAGAGTTGTTTTCATACGGTGTTTTTTTTATTATTGAATGGAGTTTATTTATATATATATATATATATATATATATATATATATATATATATGTATATATACATATATATATATAAGAATAAATTAAAAACTGTAAAAAATATATTCATATAATTGATTGTTCAAAAAGATACTTAAAAAAAGGTATATTTAAATGTCCTAAATCTGCGGAGTTACACAGAAATACAGAGGAAAGCTCTTAGCAAAAGTATATTCTAGCAAATGTATAAATTTTACGGGTTTAACTAATCTTTATTCGTGGATTGCTTGCAATCGAATTTTTTCTGGAAGCATGGATTACAATTACTTGAACTATTACAAACTTTGAATTATTAGAATTTTTTAAGATTATTATGAACATTCTAGATTTTAATTTCATTCACCGAGTCAACAGCACAATTCCAGATTTTTCCTATGCGAACATTATTTTCATATAATATTTTCGAATTGATAATACTGGATTTCTCCCTATCTTTTCTTCTTTTTTAGCATTGACTATTAATGTATCACGTGATTTTATAAACCCTTTGCACATTTTTTTTGCAATCATGACGGCTTCCATTAATGCTCGCACCAGCAAATTCATAACATCGTTGTGATATTCCTCTGCTAATACCTTTCTTCTGATAAGAAGAAATCATTTGATTGAAACTCGGCATATTCAGAAAATGTCTATACATCTTTCTTGGGTATACCGTTGAACAATAAATTAATAAAAACTATTTTTTATAGTCCTTAATTTTTTTTTTTTTTTTTTTTTTTGTATAACAACCTGTATTTCCTATGTTGGTTGGTTTATTTTTTTTATTTATTAGGGATTACTATATAATATAAATATTTCTATTGCTGTAAGTTTGAAGAACAGATTAGATTCTAAACTTAATGTTTACTGACTGATTATATATTTAATATATTAATGTTTGTCTGTCTGTCTGTCTCTCTCCACATTTTCAAACACAATCTACTCCGAAACTAAAATTCGAAGAGCGGCACTTGGATTGGATTTTTTAGGGGCCGTTCTTTTAGTGGTCTTTAGCTGGTTAAAATAGATGTTAAGTTGTCATAATGAATCCAAATTGAAACAATCGTTACATATTTTGTACATTCACCTGAGTTCATTTTTAATTCATAATTTTTAAGCAGTTCATATGGGTGTCACGTTGGTGCAACGGTAATGTCACCAGCTTGGAATGCTATCATTTCGGTTCTAGCTGATTGCACCCGGATACTTTGTTTTACTTTTGAAATCACGGGTCTATAATAATATTTCGGAAATCCGGATAAATAAAATATTATATTTAAGCGTATTTCATACCCCGTTAGTATATATATATATATATATATATATATATATATATATATATATATATATATATATATATATATACTAGCGGGGTATGAAATACGCTTAAATATAATATTTTATTTATCCGGATTTATATATATATATATATATATATATATATATATATATATATATCCGGATATATATATATATATATATACCCAAACATCTTGCCTTCATGTAAGAGTGTATATATATATATATATATATATATATATATATATATATATATATATATATATATATATATATATATATATATCCAAACATCTGGCCTTTATGGAGGAGAGACAAAATATGCTGCTATGGTGTCACATGATCTGAAATAATAGCAAGCGGAGACTTGACTCCAAATACTTCTCATATGTAATTATCATATTTCTCAGATGTTATTCCCTCTTTTTGAAACAGTGTACGATCATGAATAATAGCAGTATCAAATAATCCTTATAAACTGTAAAATTTACTTTATGTATGAAAGCCAAAGACAGGATATATAACGTATGAGAAATATTTAACGTTCTACATTCGCTCAGTATGAACTGTCTTTGCACGAGGTATTTTGCTTCTTCGTAACCATTGCACTTTAAGGAGTAAGAATAAGAGATATATTAATAAATTACAACAATTTCTCAATGTACGCATTAAATATTATAAAGTAATAAATATAATATAATGCATTAAGTAAAAGATAGTTTTATATTTAAAAATATGTTTTTTAATTAATTCATACAATGATCTTATTTAATCCACTATTAACAAAACACAACGACATAAATTCCAGTTATTTTCTACGGACGTATTTGTTTATTAACAAGTTTATTAATGCCTTCACATTAGTGTTAATAAAAAGCCATATAAATGCAACAGATATGTTTAGTACATCACTATGTCTTTTATAAAATAACGGAATGTTCCTTAAATTATGCTAATGAGACATATATGCATTCCAATATTTATGGAGTAAGTTAATTTACCTATTCTAATAATAATTGATTCATACGGAGACTATAATTATAGTTACATCTAACCTATAACTCTGTACAGATTAATATATTTTATAGCTTCCTCCCGCGGTTTATGAAGAATACGTCTTAAAAATATGTGTTACCACTGCGTTTGACTTGATTATTAATTTTTTTCAAAGTTACAACACAGACGACGAGGAACTTGGAACTTACAACGCTATAACTTCAATAGAATATGCTTAGCTCTTCAAGTAAACCACAATGTCTTATTATATCGTTGGCATAACTGGTATATAAACTTCAATTACACCTTGCGTGGTAATTAAGGATTTTTTTTGGCAATAGAAATTTTTATATCTCCTAATTTTTTCAAGTTTACCTAAGTTAGAAATTAATATGTTTTCTTATAGTTCTGCTAGAATCCGATACATAGTAACCAACCTGACTGTAAGAGTCATTTTGTCTCCATTAAATTTACTATACATCGTGTGTTTTTATTACATTTTCACCCCAAACAAAGCACATTGCCATTTTGTTGTAGGGGCATAAGCATCAGGGGTACTATCTAGGATGTTGGGCAGCAATATGTCGGTTTACGTTTCACTGTAACTTCTGCATGTCAGTAAAGTCGAGGAAGCAGGGACCGGAAGGGAATTCCAAAGTCTAGCTGTTCTGGCGAAGAAACTACTGGGGTAGAACGCTCTCATGCATCTATGGATCTCTACTGTGAAGGGGTGGGATTTAGCTGCTTGTCGGGTTTGTCGGGGGTATTTACGTCAATGGGGCACAACTGCTTTTAGTTCGTCAGAGCATTCACCGTTAAAGTACTTGCAGAACAGGCAGAGGGATGCAACATTTCGTCGATGTGACATTTAGCTGACAGCTCAGGACCTATCAGATTGGCGACTCTCTTTTGAACCTTGTATAGGAGCGAGAGATTAGTGGCAGATTTACCAGCCCAAATAAGACAACACTACTCAATACATGGGCGAATGGTGGCCTTATAGAGGCGTAGCATACTTTCAAGCGGTAATAGCTTTCTAGTAAGATAGAGAGTCCCCACCTTCTTCGAAACGGTCCTGGCAATTTCTCAATGTAATTGTTCCAACTCATGTTTCCTGTGAACGTTAGGCCGAGGAGTTTAAAAGATGCACTTTCAGATAAAGAGTCTTTGGCCATTGCTATTGGCGGTAGGGAATGTTTTTTTAATAATAATTGAAGGAAACAAGTTTAGTCTTGGCAGCATTGAAGGTGACCATCCATTTTTGTCCCCATTCCACTACGGATCGGAGGTCTTTCTCTAGTGTTTTTGCCATTTCTTTAGATATGTATTCATTTGTTTTCCTGTCGTGTCTGTTATAGAGCGTGGTGTCGTCAGCATACATACGTTCTCACAGACAATTTTGTCAGGGAGGTCATTTATGAATATTAAGAATAACAGAAGTCCAAGGATAAAACCCTGAGGCACTCCCGAATTTATATCATATTGTTTAGATGTACGACTGTATTTATATCATATTTTTTAGATGTACGACTGGATTTTTCTCTTATCTAAGAAGGATCTAATTATGTTATGTATTCTTCCAGTGATGCCGTATGATCTGATTTTCTTGAGAAGACCCTCATGCCGTACCCTGGCAAAAGCCTTATATATATATCTAGAGCTATCGCTCTACACTCCTCCGCTTTGTCCAGTGACTGGTATAATCGTTCTGAGATTACAGTTAGGATGTCTGCTGTGGAACGGGCTTGCCTAAATCCATATTGTTGGTAAGTCGGAAGTTTAGCATCTGTAAGGTGATGGACTACAGCTTGGTTAATTATGGTCTAAAATATTTTGGCGAAAAGTGAGAGGAGGCTAATGGGGCGATAATTTACTTGGTCTGTTCTTTCGCCAGAATTCTTGAGAACTGGCACTATAGAAGCAGTTTTCCAGCAGGCAGGAAAGCAAGATCCATTAAGGCATTTGTTGTAAAGTTTGGAGAGAACTGGAACTACTTCGGCGGCGCACTTTTTAATAGAACAGCCGGGATGAGATCAGGTCCACATGCTTTTGCATCTGAGCAGGGGTGATTTTCAGATCGTCTAGTGTGGCGTTTGTCTTCAAAGGAAAGTCAGGGAGGGGGTGGTTAGCAGAGTCAAGTGTAAACTTGGAGGCAAACTGTCTGGCAAGCATGTTAGCCTTCTCAGTTGCTGATCAAACAACCTCATGATTGTTGGATAGTGGGGGAATTGTTGATTGCTCATTATTTACTACACTGTTGTAGATTTCCCAGAAGTTGCGGGTTTCTAATCTTTGTGCTTCGATTCGATTTGGGGTGGTTTCAGTAAATTCTCTCTTAGCTGTCACTATTCCTTTCTTACCGTTATTTCTGGCTTCTATGTACTTCTGTCTATTTGAACTGGACTTATGCCGGTTAAATCTGCCGTACACATGCTGCCTTTGCGCTATGGCAGCTGCACAAGTTGAAGTGAACCATTGGGGGCAGTGTGGTTTGATATAAGATTTGCGTGTGGGAACATGTTCTTCAATTGCCGCTTTGAACCATTCAGTGGTCTCATTTGCGCAATGTTCAGCAGTCAGCCTTTTTATAATATCTCGTTTTTTGAACAGTGGCTCTTCAGTTTTGGCTCCAGAATGTAGGGCGATTTCAACCATTACCATTGCATGATCGGCGTTCCCAAGAGGGCTGTGGGTATTCGTTACACAGTTATCGGGAACTGTGGTCCGAAACAGATCTAGAATTGATGCATGTTGTTCTTGCTGGTCTGTGATAGGGAATGAAGTTACGAGTTGTGGTACCAGCTGCGTCTGTATAAGTAGAAAATCCAAGCCAGTTGCAGTGGTGGACATTGAAGTCACCAAATACATGCACTTGTTGCTGTCAGAGACTTTGTTTATTAGGGTACACTCCTGGGTTGAGGGAGAGCGGAAGAGAAAATCAAAGTAGCTAATGTTGTGTTGCATGTTAAGTCTAAAGCACATAAAGGCTTGATCGTCCGATTCTAGTTTAGTTTCTCTAGTCAAGTGGGTGTGTGTGTGGGGGGGGTCGGATGTAGACTCCAAGCCCATGCATATGTCTGTCAGAGTCCTTACGGAAGAGTGGGGGGGTATCAGGGCATATTAAAGTAGTTAGAAGGGATGGAGGAGTGTAGGTTAGTCTCACTTAGTGCTAAGATGTAATAAATATTTTAAGTTATCTACGTCCAGCGATCAGACGAAGAGATTTAGGCAGGTATATGCAAGACAGTCGTACATTGCTTTGATTTGTAGCGATAGGCAAAGTATTGAGTAATCGTGTACTAGTATCAACGTCTGAATATCAAATATTTAAGCGCATGTCAAAATGATAATACATACCCATCTGCCTTGTTCCTTAAATACGAAATTTAATCCTCTCCAATGTAATTGCCGGAGTAAGATCCAATGTGATTCCGAAAACAGCCTATGTGATCATAACTCCTTCTCATCTGAATTTTAACTTGAAGTGTTTAATATTACATGTCTGAAATACAAATAGATCGGATATAAAAGTTACTTTTATTTTATGTAGTTATTTTGTGTTAGTATGATTAACTGCATATTTAAAAGTGTTATAATGTTGCTAAGCGTATAGTTTTCTTTTATTTCTTCTTTAAAAATCTTTGAGGAAGTGTTCGAAAATTAATGCCTAATATTTTATTTATCTGGCTTGAATGGAACGGGATTGTGATTTGTTTTTTTTATGGTGACTGAACTATTGCATTTATAACATCAATGTTCCAACTCTCTGTTTCAGATATTGAAAATGTGAGACTCTAAAAAACAAGTCTTACTCGGCTTTAGTAAATTCCCGGCAACAATGCGTTGATAATATGATTTATTACGAAAAAAAAATCTGTTCAAAAATGATCGCTCATTTTAATGGTACCACACATATATATTCGTAGTTCTTTAACTCTTTGCGTTATAAAAAATAAGAAGCTTTTGTTTTGAAACGACCCTTGCATGTCAAAAACGTCATACAGATCTAGCGCTCAATGCTGGCAACAAAAACTTTGAGAATGGTAATGACTATATAGAAAATCAACTTCCACGGCATAAGAGATCGCTTGCTTTAACGCTAAAACTGTAGAACTGCAATCCTTTTAGGTTAAAAGAAGGAATTTTACTTTTGAAATGGCCTTCATATGTTTTGCTTATCAACATACTTTGATATGTATTCGACGACACTTAAATTTTAATGTATGTGTTTCTTCAAAATTACAATTAAGAAACTGACTATTACACATTATAAAACAAATAAATCCACAATATGATGTATTTCTGAACGGCGCGTTCACTTCCATCTATCATATCCAGTAATTATCGCACTCATAAAATGGGTACATGTCACAGCTTCGCATAATAAGTTTGAATAATAGCGCTATCATCACTATCGGTGTGTCTATTTATTCTGTTTGATTGTTGGTATGTAAATTGAAAGTTTGAAGTAAGATATCTATAATATTCTATGTTTGCAAACCGGTATATCATGGTAAAGTATGAAATTACATGTTCATCGGTCAATCATTATTATAATTTAAACGAGTGTAGGCACTATGATACATACATTGAGGAGCCTTATGCTATGCTACTGTCTGCACAAATATTCATATTATATCAACTCTAAAACGGGATAGATAAAAAGGAAGGAAGAAAATAAAAACATAGCAAACAGAAAAGTATAAAAGGATAGAATAAGAGTTTTGTGGCCCTAGAAAGGGTCTGGGACAAAGACGCGGACAGCAGGGTTAAGTGGAAATAATATATCGTACAGAAATAAAAAATGCAAACAAACTTTGTCGGTATTTCCGACTGTTAATTAGATAGTCTCTAGTCTCACGGCAGGTTGCGATATATCACCTACCAGAGTATTAACCTCCTGTTTTATATGATGGTTAGCAGAGCCTATTATGAATGAATAACAAAACATAACATTAAGAAAGAAGTAAATCGCGTCAATCAATTTACAACGATGAAAGGGAAAATGGAAACGAATAAAACATTTGTTTCAGAACTCATGTCAGGCGGCCGTTAGTTTTATCTTCTATTTGCTTTCTCACTTGATTTAAACATCATAAATTGTACTAGCTAATACTTTGTGTAATAAATGGATACTTTATTGATGAAAGATACAGATAAGTCTCCATTAAAGAGTATATGATAAATTATTCATTGGTGTATCGCGCTTATGTTTGAAATATTAGTTCATTGATTTTTTCAAAACTGTTTTCCCCATCTTCATAATTGTTGTTGCTTCACAACGTTTCTGCCAATTCGTCCTTTGGTAAGACGATGCGCATATCGCATATAAGCGGATATAAGCGTTGGGTTTCTATGTCCCAATGTGAGAATCGTCTGAAATAGTGATTTCAATCCTACCCAAAGCAAGCTACTGGTTCAAATTTTAAGAACAATGAGAATATCGGAATTTTATATGGTGATAAAGCGTAAGTGTTATTTGTTCTAATAGTAAGAACGGGGGTTCGGATTGATATGTGAAAAGATATTAAATATGATCAATCGTATAATTCCAGGGTCAAATCTTGAGGCAGTCTAGTCGTAGCAGCGGGTGAATGCGTCAAAAGTGATATACACACACATTAACTAACATCTTTTTGTCCTCTGTGTTGTGGGAAGCGCAACGGGATTTTGTTGGCCGATTACGTTGGGGAAAAAAACCATCATGAATAGCAAATATTTTATATCATTTTTCTATCTGAAGAGAGTAGTCGGAAAAACACTGACCAGAAATAGAAGAAGAAAAAATATCCTTCCACCAAGGCAGTGCATCTTGTCATAAGTTGGTCGCAACGAATGCAAAAATATACAAATCGCTTCCTTATTTACCCTATTTTAGAGATCGTGCCCTGATTCATAAAATAATGTTCCGGGGAAATCGATTCTGCCCCAAATCAGAAGAGATATTAGAAACTTAGGCGCATTTGAGAAAAAAAGACCCATCGTTCTACAAAAGAGATATTTCAAACGTTGAACTCAGTGTATTTCCTTAGAAATAGACTATTTTGGTGACTAAAGTGTTTTGCCTTAATCTCGTTGTTAGTTTTCTAGTTCAGTTCGGGGCTTATTTAGTGGCTGTGTTATATTTAAAATAGTATTAGGATTTGAATAGGTTTGTCACGCTTAAGTTTTATGCAGAATGACCACCCCTAAACGTGCTGATTAAGCGGACGCATATTCATATTTGTTTTAGCTTTGTTAAACATGATATCCGGTTGAGTGCAACTCGAGACAAGTACATATGTTTCTACTGCGTCGCTGATACACCGTACAATGTTTTTTTCTTTTCGAAGTCGTCACATTTGACCAGTTTGTCTGACCCTGGAAATGTAATAACCATCTGTCACTTGTCTCCTCGATGCACTTCACTGTTTCAAAAACAAAAGAAAAATATATCCACCCGAAAAAGTTGATAGTGAAATGAATTCAGTGTAAAAAATATGACGGGAAACAGTCCATACTTTTTCTTGTTATTCTGATTTGGTCTGATGGTTCTGTTTTATAGCATATCAACCCTTTTATATATTTAATACCGAATCTTGTAATGTAAAAAAAGGGTTTATGCTTTACGTTCGTTATATCTGTTTTATATTTAGTGTAATTCGGTTATGTGTACAATGTGTAATCCGTTGCACATTTCCGAATCAAATGCAACAAACTACTACTACTACTACTACTACTACTACTACTACTACTACTACTACTAGTGATATCGTTTTGTAACTTCTATTTAAGAAACACATGAGGACATGTTCTAATAACGGTATGATTTTTATTCCGGTTGGAATAAGTAGCACTAGTTATACAGTTTAACAGTAGTACTATAATTGCACTACAAAATAACATAAGAGATTTATGTTTGATGCTATTAATTTAGCAGATGAAGCTAGCGCTTGCTATATCCAAAACACTTGCAAGGGTTTGGCAGGAAATTAATTCGTACAGATTTACCGGGTAAACATTAAATATAATAAGGTCTTAACTTACAAACAGAACGATCTAAGTCGTCTATGATTGTCATACTTATTACCAATATGAGATTAATATTGTAGACCCTCAGGAGTGTATCTTAGGAACTAATTGCTGAGTTATATAAATCACTCCACTAGTGCAACTGAGACGGAAATTGATATATATACTGATCATACTCGACATGTGTTTTGTATTAATAGACATATCTACAGCAATTATTAAATCCTTAGAAAATAACATCTAGCTTGTAGTATAATGTGATCCAAAATGGATGGCTACATTTAATGCTACTAAGAAAAAGCTTCTTTCTTTTAAAAAATTATGTGAAAGGTTGCCAGACATTGATTGTTATGACTAATAGCAAGTTATGTTAGAAAAAAAAACTAAACCGCCTTACATTCACATGAATTAGAAAAAAATAGATTGAACGTACTGCAAATGCTGTTGCCAATAGTATAACTCCCTCTACCGGGCTAGAAATCTTATCACACTTGCCAATATCATATATCTCCTGAAAAACAGAATTAGCTCATGCAAAGAGATTGCACAAATCTATTTATTATGCTTCTATTAATCTTGCTCTTTTATCGCAATAGCCCTTTACCTTTGAAGATGAGTATGATAACGATTAAGCAACTTTATTTTTTCTCGTTCTATGTGTCTCTCTATCTCTCCGCTATCTTTTTTGGTGCCAGCTTCGTGCTTGTAACTCATGTGTATTAGTCTCCTCATGCAAGTGTTTTTTTGTTTTGTTTTGTTTTTTAATATTTCAGCTGTTTTCATTCTTGCTATTATTTGAATCTTCTGAATCATACGCTTCGTTCTAAATTCTCTCATTATTTTTTCTAATCGTTTTCCAATTTGGTCCTTGTGCTCCCATAATCATTAGTGTTAACCTTACTTTCTTTATTTCCCATATCCCTTTTAGTTCTATAGTAAATTGCATTTATTAAATTTTCTTCTCCATGCCATTGGTATTCAGCCTACAATATGCTGCACCGACGAAATTTACGATCTACCAGAACTTGTCCTTCTTCTTACCTAGTCTGACGTCTGATCTCATTTTTTGGATGGGTTTCAAGTTCTATAGGATTTTATGATTTCCTTTGTCAAATATAACTACCGTCTTTGCTTGTACCATTTGTCTTCGTGTTCAAGATTGGGTTGTTTTCATAGTTTCCATATTCTCAGGGCTATTTTTATATACTTTTTTGTCTAGTTTGCCGAATTCATTTATTTTGTAGTTTATCGTCTGGTCTTTTTGCTCACACTCTCTTTGGTTGCTGTTTACTTATATCTTTTCAACATTTGCTTTTATATAATTAGTTGTAAGCTAGTTACCTTGTGTGCGTATTAGTGATTCTGTTGTGTGTGTGGGGGGGGGGGCTTTTGATAGCCATATCCAAGTGTATTTGTGAGTTTTATCTTTTGTCATCTTTATGAATTTATCGGTGCAGTTTTTTGTCTTCCCATTTATTATTATTATTATTTTTTTATTTTTAGTTTTTATAGTTATTGATTTATTTTATATGATGTCTATTATCGACATTCATCTACATTTTATTTAGTAGTAGTAAAAGTATTGCTTTCACTGTCAGCAATAGTAGTTGTATTCGTTTTTTCTACGATTGTCATAATAGTCTTTGTTTTATTGATAATCTGTTTTTCTCTTTTCTTTTTCGGTATATTTGGTCTATCTTATTTTATTATTCCTTCCTTCGACTGATTATTATTATTATTATTATTATTATTATTATTATTATTATTATTATTATTGTTGTTGTCGTTGTTGTTATTATTATTATTATTATTATTATTATTATTACTATTATTATTGTTATTATTATTATTATAGGTACTGTCGTTCTAGTTTTTAGCAATAATTCTTCTACATTTTTTCATAGAGTTGTCTTAGGGTTATTTTTGTCCACCTAGCGTCTCATTAAATGTTTTACACCATTTTTTATTTCAATTGTTTCAATGATAATTTGTGGTTTTTAGCTCATGTGTCTTCTAATTATTCATTCTTATGATACTTCTCCATTCATATTCTCTTTTTGTCTTTATATTCCTTAGCGATTTGGTGTTGCAGATTCTGATTTATTTTTGCGTTTTTCATTATTTAGGTTTTCTTCTTATCGTTTCCGTTTCGCATCTGAGTAAGTTCCAACTTTGTTTCTTATTTGTCTGTTACAGCCAAACACACCTTCATTTCCACCAAAAAGAGCTGATCACGGACAACATTCATCGAGAACGCAGCTGACAAGAAAAGTATGATTGGCACGAGCAGAACAAAGGCCACGCGATCTTAATCAGTTATTTAGTTAGACGAGACGCCGAGTCTCGTATATTAGATCTTATCCTGCTCCTTTGTGTTTTCCGCGTTTTTGTACAATTGGGCAAAGCAATAACTTAAACATCTATCGTTGTCACTGTCAGTCATTATTTAAAAGTTCGACACAATAGAACTCATTCAATTCTCGTTTATTTAGTCTTTTTTTCCTAACATTTACTATTAGTAAAGAGACCAGTGAGAAATGGGAAAAATGTCAGAAAATGACACCAGTTTTGACAAGGTTACAAGAAAAATGCGTGCAGAAATTGAAACATGGACTAAAGTAGAGATGAGCTTAGCGTATTTGCCGGGGAAATGGATTACAGCATAAAGTTATATGCACAAAACACTTCAGAGGCAGTGCAGGTCATGGGGATGGTTATAGTAATTTTCTTTACGAATGTCATTTAACACTATCTTCCAGTGCAATTTTCAACAAGAAATTGTATGCAGTCGCAACGCTTTTTCCAACGTAGCAAAATATATCACATACTAAAAACACGAAAATAAGGCTATAATTAGTTTGCAATAATTTTTATACGCAAAAAAGACACGTCAGGAGTATTATATTAGATTTATAGTTGCTTTCATTTAGGTTATTAAACATTGTGAAAGATATTTGAGGAAATGTTAGAAACAATCATTTAAAACAGCTAAAGGTTTTTTGTTCGAATGCATAATAAAACCTCAATAAATTATTGTTTGATATATTTACTCGAATAGTCATTACTTGGTAAATATGATTAATTTAAAAATGTTATATTTCGTTCACGACCTCTAATATATCCATGTTATAACTTGTGCTATTATATATTATTGCATTAAAAGTACTCCTTCAAACGATGCCATGGAAGATAACATTATTCCTACACTGAGACTGCTTAAAAATGCAGCTTAATGAGGAGCAAGGATGGACGACTACACTAATATTATTTTTAATAATACTACTACCAATAATAATAATAATAATAAGAAGAAGAAGAAGAAGAAGAAGAAGAATTACATAATAATAATAATAATAATAATAATAATAATGATAATAATAATAACAATATAATGATAAAAATAATAACAATATAATAAAAATAACAAAATAATAATAATAACAATATAATGATCGCTGAGTGACTGAAAGACCTGAAAGAAGAGTTACAACAAATAGAAGAAGGAACAGTGAATGAAATCAGCAAGGAAACCCTAAAGAAAACCATAGGAAAAATGGCAAACTTGAGAGCACCAGGGCACGACGGGATACATGCATACTGGTTCAAAAAATTCACAACCTTACACGAAAGGCTAGCCCAAAACCTGAGAAGATGTATACAGGAAGCAAGCGTACCAGACTGGATTACAAAAGGTAGAACCACACTGCTACAGAACGACACGGAGAAAGGAACCGTCCCTACCAACTTTAGGCCAATCACGTGCTTACCAACTATGTGGAAGATACTGACAGCACAACTGAGGGAACAAATCTACCACTCACTGAATAACCGTGGACTCATTCCCGAGGAGCAGAAAGGATGCTAAAAAGGAAAAAGAGGAACACATGACCTGTTATATATAGACCAAAAGATCCTAAAGGAGGTAGAAAAGAGGGGAAAGAATTTAGCCTTGGCATGGATCGACTACAAAAAAGCGTACGACAGGATCCCCCAAGCATGGATAATAGAATGCCTAAAAATGTATAAAATACCAAGCAGGATCACCAACGTAATAGAAAATGCAATGAAAACATAGAGACTGGAATTGACAGCTGATGGCCAACACATAACAGAAATTAACATACAAAGAGGCATCTTCCAAGGAGACTCGCTATCACCACTGCTGTTCATCATAGCCATGATGCCCTTGAACAGTATCCTGAGAAAGTGCCAAGCCGGATACAAGTTCTCCAATACAGAAGAAAAAATGAACCACCTGATGTACATGGACGATCTGAAACTTTTTGCAAGGACCGAAAAGGGACTAGAGACACTAATTAACACTACCAGAATCTTCAGCCAAGATATCCAAATGGAATTTGGAATGGAAAAGTGCGCACAACTAGTGATAAGAAAGGGAAAACTGGAAACGACAGAAGGCATGGAACTACCCAACCAAACAGAAATGGGGGCACTAGGGAAACAAGACGACTATAAATACTTGGGAATTCTGGAAGCGGACACAATCAGAGCAACAGAAATGAAAGAGAAAGTTGGAAAGGAATACCTCAGGAGAACAAGAAAACTCCTGGAAACTAAATTATATAGTAGAAACCTAATAAAAGGTATTAATACATGGGCAGTATCACTAGTAAGATACTCTGGGGCGTTTATAGAGTGGACAAAAGAAGAACTGAGACAATTCGACAAGAAAACCAGGAAACTCATGACCATGCATAATGCACTACACCCAAAGGAGGATATTGACAGACTCTACGTGAAAAGTAAAGACGGTTGGAGGGGACTGATCTATATAGAAGACTGTGTGAAGGACACGACAAAAGAACTAGAAAAATACATAATGCAAAACACTGACAGAATAATTATGGCAGCGAGAGACACTGAAAAAAAACAGAAAACAGAGAGACAAACGAGAAAACGAGAAAAGAGAAGTGGAAAGAGAAACAACTCCACGGAAGATTCATAAGAATGACAAAAGATGAGAATTACGAAAACACCTGGACATGGATGCGAAAACGACATATAAACCGAGAAACTGAATCTCTAATAACTGCAGCAAAAGATAACTCGATAAGAACCAACCATATCAAAGCAAGGATCGATAAAACACAAGAAAATAGCAAATGCAAACTCTGTGGACAAAGAGACGAAACGATAAACCATATAGTAAGCGAATGCAGTAAACTTGCCCAAAAGGAATACAAAAACAGGCATGACCAAGTGGGGAGGGTGGTACCTGGGAATTGTGTAAACGACTGCATTTTGAGCGTACAGATAAATGGTACAAGCATAAACCCGCAACAGCACTCGAAAACGAGAACCACAAAATCCTATGGGACATGGACATACAGACGGACAAACCCATCCAAGCAAGAAGACCAGATGTAATAATTAACAAGAAAGAAAAATCCTGTCTAATCGTGGACTTTGCCGTCCCAGCTGACTACAGGGTGAGTATGAAAGAAAAGGAGAAACGAAGCAAATTCACAGAGCTAGCCAGAGAGTTAAAAGGGATTTGGATGATGAAGAAAGTCAAAATAGTACTGATAATAGTAGGAGCACTAGGAACAATCCCGAAAAACTTCGAAAAAAGAATGTCAGAAATTGGAATCAGAGGAATAACTGCAAAAGTACAACGACTAACGATAATGAAAACGACTGAAATATTAAGGAAAACCCTTGAATGCGGAGAATAATACTAGACAATATAACGAATAAGCGTTACAGGGAATGAAGAACACCGGAACTGCATATTTACAAGTTCTACACCCCCCATCATGCACCCCCCATTGTTTCATCACCGATCCCCCCCAAAAAAAAAATGATACCAAAGGGCCGAGAAGGGTCAATAAGGACTGAAAGACCGAGGAGCGAGCGCCAACCAGACTTCGGCTGGACAAGTGCAAAGAGAACTGGGACCTTGGGGAGGCTGAGTGCCGCTCAAATTCCAGCATAAACCAATGGCCACTACCAGCGAGAAATCAATGGTAAGCGGCTGTTGCGATGATGCAAATTCATTCGAAGGAGGTGGAGAGGTCTGGACGTCTGGGGAGACTTGTTGTCACTCAGCTTCCAGAGAATACCACAGGTCTCCAATCAGGTCGTTTGTTGACTTGTGTGAAAGCTCCATGTGAGCCAATAATAATAATAATAATAATAATAATAATAATAAAGACATTGCCCTGGTAGAGATTATACTCGTTAAATACCAATTCCAGAATATTCAAAATATCAAGAAATATTCCAATCCCTCTTATTTCTTTATTACTTTAAATAAGGGATCAACAAAGTGGATAGTTTGTCTTCTCTACGCTTTTGCCTTGTGATTGATTCGTTTAGCAAAATACTAACTAAAAGTCGGAGTGCTTACAATTTGTATCAATGTCGCCAACAATATCCGAATAAATAAAGTCAGTCATCTGCTCTTCGTGGATGATCTTAAGCTGCTACGAATGTCCAAATATGCAAATAGAACATGATGGCAAAATTTATGCCAAGGATCTAGAAGAACAGAAAAAATACAAACACTTTGCCATAGAAGAGAAAGATTCAGTTCAGCATGCCAAGACGAGAGAAAATAAACAGTAATTAATTTATATACGCGGTGGAATTTAATCTCTAAAACTTGGCTTACAAACAAAAACAAGGTAACTGCCATTAACCAACTTTCAATACCTGCGATAACATACAGCTTTGGCATTGTTTACTGACAACAAATGGACATAAACACACTTGACACTAAAACGCGGAAAATGTTGACACAACAAAATAACATACAGAAACCAAGACTGTATCTGCGAAAGCACAAGTTATGGGACTCTCATAAACTAGATATGATTATTGTGAGCATCAGGCAATATATGATAGGTCTCGAAATCCAACCCTCCAATTAGTACATCAAACAAAAGTAAAACAAACAATCTCTATCAAGAAAATAGTCAAACATTATGGACAAGACTGTCGTAAAAAGGAACCAAACCAGAAAACAAATATGCTTCGGAGAATGGTCGCAAAAATATACCAAGGCGTTCTATTACAATAAACTGCACTTTTTCTAGTACCACTGACCATTGTGGTCCCCCACCCCCTAACCAGGAGGTGATTTGGTCGTAAGCGCAGGGATACGCCGAAATAAGCAACCAGAATGCAATTTTGCGATTCCCTTCTTTTCTCTCTCTCTCTCTCTCTCTCTCTCTCAGTCTCTCTCTTACAATTTTTACAGCCATGGAATAAGGACACATCTTTTTTGGTTCTCTGTAAAAAGGGGGACCCCCCAGCATTTTAGTTTAGAAATAACTAGATAGTTAGTTTTAAAGAGTTAATTGTTAATGTTAATTGCTATGATTTGTTTTTCTTGTAATATATTGTAATATTTTTGTAAAACATAAATAGATATGTTTCGTTCCCCAAAAAACAATATCCCAACCAGATATATAATCCTGAGCGAAGGAAAGAGCCGGCCACACCCAGAATCCTCGAGTATGCGTTTACTCTTCAACTCTGACAAAAGTCGTTTAAGTCTATCCTCATATCCTTAATCCTATTGACCGGGTCATTTTGTTTCAGTCCGATACCGTTTACATTTAGATCAGTCATGCCACTGACCGGCCCGTAGAGTTATAGTGTTTTGTACCACAAGTATTCCATTTGACTAATTTACATGGACACATGAGGTTTCTTGTAAATAGAGGATTTGTCAGATTTAGGACAGAGTGACTACGATGATTGAGAGGAGCCAGACTAAAAAAAACAGAAAAAGTGTAGACAGAGCAAAACAGAAATGGTTTACATAGTCTGCCCGTCATATATTCATCGGCGTTTGATGACAAAATGTCTTTGATTGCTCTATTAGTGCTGTGTGAAAACGAAACAATTTTTCCTGTAATGACGTTAAACTCTTACTTACTTATGTGGTGTGGCCATTCCAGAGAGCAGTTGAGCCCCCTAGTGAAGTCGGCTGAGACTCCTGAAGCACTGGAAAAGGCCGAGCAGATATGATTTATTTTATTCTTTAATTAGCATCGGTGCGTCTGGGATATAACGAAATCCCCTACTGAGAGAAAGAGTAGGATTGTGAATTCATTTTTTATGAAAATCGACAAACAATGTCAATTTTTAAAGTTCATACTCAAAAAAAGGTAATAACTCAGGATTCTGCAGGGATGATGTTCATAATTCAAGTGCAGTGCGTCGACATAGGTATTACGGGAGTGACATCCATCGCGGATCCACAGGTGCACTCGTTGGGTGGGGGGGATAAATTCCCATTGGGTGAGGTTGTTGAGAATGAATGGTCCAAGGAACAACCCTGGCACACGCTTTCCCTGAATATATTAACGGAGCGCACAGTCGGAAAAGCTTGAAAGTTTAAGACCGAACAACTTGTAGAGAATCGCACCCCCATCTCTTGCCGCGCCAACCTCGCCGATATATTGAAGAGAGAAGTAACATCTACTTATACACTCAGTGGAGTCGGACATTAACGAACATTGTACTGTAAAGACAATTGTATATAATTATATATTTGTATATCATTTTTTATGGAAATTAATTAGTAGAATAGCAGAGCTGAGTTGTTTTATTTTCGTGCATGAAATTGTTTTTCTCCTAGCATATGACAGACCGGCGAAGCGACGGCATATCAACCCTGATGCGAGAAGCACCGACGAACACCCGACCGGGAATTGAAGACCAACCAGCGCGATAAACTGGACACGGCCGAACGAAGAAGTCACATCTTGTCGCTGTTTACAAAGATAGTGACTTGAACAATCATGGGGTCATCCATTAACCCCTTTTATTATCAATCATTTCAAGAACTAAACCTCATTCCCTCCACAACTCTAGGCTTGTCATTATACACGGCGTATATTAGAGGCGAACAGGAAACTATGATACAGAAATAAACCTATACAGATACTAAGATAGCAAATAAATCAAGATGTATGCAATACGGAGAAAGATTATTTTTACTCTGGGTTTCACAGAAAATCATCGCCTATTAAATGTTAAAACTCATTACTTTATAAGAATTTCGATAAAACCAATAAAGTTTAAACGGTGGTTAAGAATATGTGTAAGCAATAGTAATCTTCAGATGGACTGTAACTCTTATGCTGGAGAACCCTAACTGTTTATAAATAGAATATCACTGGTAAAAATAAATGTCAGAACCCCAAGGGAGTAAATAAAAAAATACTTGCACTTAAGATTTTTTTAACGTTTTTAATGTTATTTATCGGCGAATAACTAGGAAATGGCCGGGAAGTGGAGGCAATTCGACATTAATGGTTGGTTGGTTGTGTTTTACGGCATATCAACCCTTTTTAGATCATTTAATGCCGAATCCAGTGATTTTGAAGAAAAAGTTTTTAATAGAATATATTTGTTTTTCTGTTTTTCAAGTTAGTTTCTATTTAACCCATAGTTGGGACCCTAACAGGTACTACCACTCCGGGCCAAAGTGGACCTGGGAGCAATTACAATTAAGGTGTAGCTCCACACTCCCCAAAGCCAGCAAGCTGAGCCTCACCATCGGATATAGTTTAACGTCATATCCAGGACGCTTTGGAATTGAAGCGAAATTATAAAGTAATGAATAAATCAACAATCAACAAGGATTTCATCACTCAATGAATTCTAGCCATCTAACTCTGTCTCGAACTATTGTGGGACCCATGTATTTTATCAGGTCCTCTCTCTATCTCGTTCTTGGTCTTCCATTTGGCCTATTATGTTCACAGGGTGTATATTCTACTGTCCTGTACTATGTTTAATATGAGTAATGTGATTGATCAAATGTGCTATTACATATATAATTGTTAATAATACCGATACCTGGCTTTTTCTGTCCATTATTATCTTGAATAGAATTCCACGATTATATTGATGGCATTGGTTTTCCCCGATACGTTTCTTGTAATCATTCTTTCTGGATAGACATCGCATACTTAGGAGAAGGATTACGTAAGTGTTGCCAATACCCGATCTGAACGTGATTTTTCTGGAAAGAACTTGATCCGAACATAGAATACCCGGGTCATCGGCCGTGTGGTTTTCCACTTGACACTTGCCATAGATAAAAGACATCATGTCTGAATTCCTAGCAAGAAAGACATATAGATAGCAAAAGAGTTTTACAATTTTTTAAAGGTTTCCAACTACTGCATACATGATTATTTTTACAGCTGGTTTTCTGTTGTTTGTTTTATACAAATCCATCTTTCCTTGACATTTTTCAATTATTTTTATTAATATAATGTACTAATTCTGTTATATTATGTAATGATAGGCCCGTTACTTATCTATTTATTTGTAGCTGTATATTTAACTTATTTAGCTGTATATTTCTTTGTTAACTGTCTTGTTTAACTGTTTTTATCAGGCCGTTTATGTAATGTTTATTTTGACGGTATACACGTCTCATCTCTAGTTGTGTGTATGTGTGTATCAGAACACATAATACAAATATACATGATGATATACTTGTTTTCTTCTGCTGTTTATTTTGGGAGAATTCGTAAACGTCTTACGTTAAGCTAGTTCTGTTACAATCAAAGACGCATGCAAGACATTGGCATAAGATGAAACGTTGTTTATTGGAATAAATGGCCATTCTCGGCTTATGGTTCCATTTTGAACCCCTCGTCCCCTTATAGGAAGACTTTCTTTAAGACATCTTGTCTCTTCGATGTCCTGAACCCAACTCTCTAAAATTAACTAAGATACTCAAAACCGGAACGCCATTTACTTACCTTCCGGTGCAACTTGATAATTCACAAACTTTGATTCATGTCACAGCATCACCCTTTGGCCTTTCTGCACCCGCAATGCTCGCTCGTTTTCGTTTTCCACGATTCAATTTTGTTATTCCGGTAGATATATATATATATATATATATATATATATATATATATATAAAGAGAGAGAGAGAGACAGATATATATATTCTATATATATATATATATATATATATATATATATATATATATATATATATATATATAATGCTTTCTAGCAGACGTACCCGGTGATTACATAACATTTCCCCGAATGTTTAACTACGACTTGCGAGTGCAAAAACTAATAAAAAATGTTTACGCTTTCTACTAAGGAAATAAATGTTATTTTTCTGCATAAAATTGCATTTTCCTTTTAAGAACAAGTAATTATTCTCTCCAAATATATAAGCAGGTGAGTGTATATATGTAAATTTCAAAATATACATTTATAGCAAGTGAGCTAGATAAGCGTTCGTGTCTTTTTTCTAAAACAATTCGCCAGGAGACCTGTTCATCTGACGAATTCTAGTAATTGAACAAAACACATGCGATAAATGTATAGTTGAACTTACTTTAAAGCTATCTAGTATTGAGCAGTTTTATATATATATATATATATACATATATATATATATACTCTTATTTGTAGTATTCCGAATTTTGGCTATATATATATATATATATATATATATATATATATATATATATATATATATATATATATATATATATATATATATACAAGGAGTTTTAAAATATGGAATGAGAACGATAGCAAAATGAAGGAACGGATATTTTAGCTATATTTTATTTTAAATAAAGCTTATTTACATCAAATAAATAACTGAAATATTCATTACAGCAATATGAATCATTTAGTAAAATGAGTTTAACATTACTCAGGAATTTTATTTACTAAAACCTCTTTGCAATTGAAATAACAGTGCGTGTGCGAATACTGTTTTTATAGTATTGTAAAGTTACATGAAGTTATACGGTATTTTTTTGTTTATTAAATTACAATTATTAGGTTAAGTAAAGAATAGTTATATACCATCACCTTCCCCATGTTAAGAATCGGAATCTAAACGTTAATGTTACTATTTCAACACGGTATCCTGTATGTAAGAGCAGCACAAATTTAAAAATAAGTCATAGTAAGTTAAATTGTACCCACAAAATAACGAAATAAAAAGACACAATAGCGATGTCTATGAACTTGAGCTATACTTGTATTTTTTGCCAACATCTACTTATTTTATTGAGACGGCTATATTATTTTTGTGTCGTAGTTTTCGGTTACATATCATTTTCACGTATTCTTCTATGAGATGTGTATTTTTCTCTCAATTAAATAAAATTAATTATAAATACGTGAAAATGAACGGACTCCTATTGTTTGTATTGAAAACCAGTTAGATGTTAATTATCGTACATTTTAAATAACCACATCCCTAACCCTAACCCTAACTCTAACAACATCAAACAAGCCATATAACCCTGAAGCATTGACAATTAAGACAGTTAAAAGAAAAAAGTATTTTAAGATTTATTTAAAAATAAATAGTTACTTATTTGTCTTTTAAATAAATATTTCTTCTTTGTTATTATATATTACATTATTTAAGTTTTATTTAATTTAAATTTTAAGAAATAAACAATCTTTTAAAAACAGAAATTTCTCTTACTTTTCTGTATTTTGCAGACAAATGATTCTCCTCTGTCTTTAGATAGAAAATAGTTAATTGGCTTTAGAAAAAGAAAATACACTGACTTTTGAACAGATTTCGTGATTTTCTTTTGTAATTTTATACAGTGAAAGGGCTTTCGGTCGTATCTTCCGATTTTATTCCATGATAACAGCAGGTTGAGTGAATTTAGTGCAAGGACTATCTATATTTACGCAGGTAATTCTCGTGTCAGACAAAGATTGCGACATATCGACGAGAATTCATGTGTGTGTGCCTTGTATTCAATTCTCCTGTTATCATTTGTTTCAGCAATTATTTCTAAAATCGAATACACGTTACGATAGGTAACATCGAGAATGAAAGTAATGCTATGGAACCAGTCTGGGTAATCAAGGTCATTTTATATTTCACGATCAGGAACCATAATCTACGTAAACCAATTGAGAAGATTCGAGTACAATTTCGATAGGTCAGAGTAAATCGAACGGATAATAGTAACTAAATAGCTGCTTCGTACTCCTAAAACCATTCAAATCTGAACCTCACCAAAGTATATACGTTAGATCACACAATCCAACCTAACAGTTTCAACCCTGTTTATGTTCATTAATATGATGTGCATTCTGCCAGTAGCACTGTATGTTAAATGCTGTAAAATAGATATTTACATAAATCTGTCCTTTTTACTATAAATCAAAAACAATTTCTTTGTATTCACCTTTTCTGTCCAGGTTCCGCGTTAGATTATCAACAGGCCTATATTTTATTTATATGTCATCCCCTTTTCAAAGTACAAATCAGAATTTAATTTTATTTTGATGTAAGTAAAATCGAAATGCTTATATGCTTATAAATCACCAATTGTAAGTGTGTTTGTGTGTGTGTGCGTAAAAAAATGTTTATTTAAAAATTGGATAGGATTACCATATACATATATATATATATATATATATGTATATATACATACATACATATATATATACATATATATATATATATATATATACAAATGATTCATAAAACATGTTAAAAGACATCTTGAAAAAGATTTAAAAACATATTTAATTTTAAAAAAGGAAGCACAAGATAAGTGGATAGTCCTTAATCCGCGGAGTTTCGAAGAAATACTCTCCTTCTCATCAGAGGGCAGGAATTAGCAAAATGCGGGATCGGATTTTGCATGTAAAAGCATTTATTGGAACTACAAGTGAGTCACAGATCTTACTTGGTTAAAATAAGGCTGAGGTAAGGGGAATAGGAGGTAAAAGAAAAATGATAAAAAGATTTCACATGAATGGATAGTCCGGTTAAGGGTAAAAAATCCAAGAATGGTAAAATCCAAAATGTTCGAATTAAAAATTTCCAATCTAATGGGTAAATTCCAAATGGTCCAAAATGATCCAAAAGGCAGAGTTCCTTGGAGAAAAATCGCAAATGGAATGAATTCCAAATCATTAAAAGAAGAAGCACTGGAGAGAATATTTAAAACACGTCTGTCAAGGCTGGACGAATCAAGTAAATAAGGGTTTAAAAAAAAAAAAAAAGACGAAAAGCGGTGAAAGTATAAATTTGAAAAGCAAGGTCAAATTGACCCAGACAGAAAGCGCGAAAGTTAGCGTTAATAATTAGGTCAACTTGGATATGCACGTGAAAGTCCCAGAATTAAATTAAGAAACACGGGTCAGAAGAACAAATAAATGGCGGAACTCCGCGGATTAAGGACTATCCACTTATCTTGTGCTTCCTTTTTTAAAAGTAAATATGTTTTTAACTCTTTTTCAAGATGTCTTTTAACATGTTTTATTAATCATTTGTTCATATTATAAGCTCTACTTCCTTTTCGGTTTTATTGAGCCTTTACATCTATTTGAGATTACTTTACTTGTAAATATTAACTCTTTAATATTTATAATATATTTTAAGTTTACCATTTTGATTACCTTGGTAAACTTATTGTAATTTTTATTTATTTATTTATTTATTATATATATATATATAAATATATATATATGCATATATATACATATATATACATATATATACATATATATATGCATATATAGATGCATGTATATATACATATATATATACATATATATACACATATATATGTATATATATACATATATATATATATATATATATATATTGCCACTTGGACGTAGTAGGCTACAAATATGGATCATGCCTAAGAAATATTAAGATGTTCGTTTACGTTATATTTGAACTTCTGCATATTAGTACAGTTTGGGAAGCAGAGAGCAAGAAGGAAATCTGAGAGTCTTCCCGTTCTAGGGAAGAAGCTATTAGAGTAGAAAACCGTCTGGCATTTAGGGACATCAACAGTGAATGAGTTTGATTTTGTTGCTAAGCGGGTTTGTTAGGGATATGTACGTCGAGGGAACACAAGTGTCATGTCTTCTAAAAAAATCTTGTAAACCAGTTGCAACATTGCGGCAATGGTACAGTGGTTGGGGCTTGTTTTGACCTATTAGAGTGGATACCATTTCTGGAGACTATCCAAGAGACTAGTGATAGACGCACTAGCCCAGATGTAACACCAATTCTCCATGCATGGGCGACTGGTAGCCTTTCAGTATACAGGATACTCTCAGGAGTTAGTAGTTTTCTACCACGATAGAGAGAGCCCACCTCCATTGCAGAAGCTTTCACAATGCACTCAATGTATTTTCTCCAGTTCATATTTCATGTGAATTTTTAGCTGAAGGAAGAATTCTTAGGTAGCGAGTTAATAGTCAAGGATATAGATAGTTAGAGAGGCTTCATTTATTTTTTAAGGATTGCAGCTTAGTTTTACGAGCATTAAATGTTACATCCCATTTACGTCCCTTTTCCACTACTATCTATGGGTCAGTTTCTAACGATTTAGCCAGTGACTTGGATTTGTGTACATTCGTTCTTTCCAAATGCATATTATAGAGCGTTGTATCATCAATAAATATACTCATCTCGCACACAATGTTATTGGAGAGGTGATTGATGAAGGTCAAGAATAATAATCGTCCAAGGATCGACTCCAGAGGCACTCCCGCATTAATAGTATGCTGCTTGGATGAACGTTAATCAATGAAAACTTGGATGCACCTATTATCTAAGAAAGACCTAATTATATTTAGTATTCGTCTAGAAGCTTATTCAATGCAAATATTTTTTAATAAACAAACATTTATTTGTTTATAAATCGAACTTTTCGACGCAATCATGCCTTTATCAGAATAGACACATTTTCTCATCTATTGTATTCCTTCACTAAGAAAATTAAGATGGGTTCAGTGCTATCAATGTTTTAATTGCCAGGCTGCAAGAAACGCGGGATAACATGCGTAAAAAGATATGAAGATATTTTCTCCGTGATAAAAGGGTTGTTTAAGTGCAAAGTCAAAATTTAAGATTGGTAAGCCAATTCCACGCATATCTTTATATATCCGTCCGGGTGCGACCACTCGTGTCTCTCAGTCTTCACATTTAAAATCACCGTTGATAATACCGAACGTGTCTTTTTTTATTTAGTTACATCATGTCATGAGAAATAAAAGATAGAAAAAAAGACTTTCTCTACCTGATTAAAACGTGAGTGCGTCGAAAAGTTCGATTCATAAAAAAACACATGTTTGTGGATCGAACTTTTCGACGCATTAACGTTTTAATCAGGTACAGAAAGTCTATTTTTTCTATCTCTTATTTCTCATGACATGATGTCACTAAATAAAGAAAAGACGCGTTCGGTATTATCAACCGTAATTTTAAATGTGAAGACTGAGACACACGTGTGGCCGCACTCGGAAGGATATATTAAGATATGCGTGGAATTGGAATTGGCTTACCAATTTTAAATTTTGACTTTGCACTTAAACGACGCTTTTATCACGGAGAAAATATCTTCATATCTTTTTCCACTTGTGGGTGTATATATATATATATATATATATATATATATATATATATATGTCTGTGTGTGTGTGTGTGTGCGTATGTGTGCGTGTGTGTGAAAGATTAAAAGAAAACTGAAGCACAGTTGATGTCTGGGAAAATCAAGGGACTTAAGCATAGCCGGTGAAAGAATGGAAACTAGTAAAGTATAGTAATTGCAGATCTCCAATGTGTGAATTAGAAATCGATAGTATCGATATTTTGGGACACTCTCTAATTAGTATTGTTGCAATATTTTGGGTATATAATGGGGTATCGCCCCTGAAAGGTGTGATATTCTATTTATAAACACATCCGATAGGAACTGACAAATCAAATTAATTCATGCTGTTATTAACTAATCACACACCAGAACTGCTTCATAAAAATTTTATCTGCATTGCAGCACATAATTTTTTCGTGTCAACACAAGAAGGATCTTTTGCTCTTGGTTTGCAAAATTATAAAGTCCAGAACATGTACAGCATAGCGACACACTTTCTTCATATCCAGGACTTGAATAACTACCCATCGAAAACTCTTCTGAATTTAAACATGGCCGTCGATTCAAGAGGTTATAGCCCCAGTAATCGCCTTTATTCAATGGAGTATAATAAACATTCAAATTGTAGCAAGGAATTTATTAAAGATATTTACGAATCCAAAAATTACAAAATAATTCATGTACAAGTCGCCATTTAATAAGATGCAAGCAAAAACGTTAGCCCCCAATAAATCAAGCCGGTGTCCACGAATGCAACTCTATTCGATATTAAAGCAAATGGAAAAATATATTATTTAAACAGCGTTATCCATCAAAAACCGCCTGTCATGATTTACAGACATAGCATAAATTCTTGGGTGCTGAAATATCCCAGATATCAAAAAGTTGCTGAATTTAGTTGACGGAATGAAAATAAAAGCTTCTAAAAAATTTGATAAATTGCTACGTTTGTACACAAGGTAAAATGGCAAAGTACCAAAACCAGATTCCAAACAAGAAGGCAATGAAAATCTTATCATTGGTAAATTTTGACTTTATCGATCTCGAGGAAAACGATAGGTAGAGAAAACGTCACATATGCATTAAATTTTGTAGATGATTATTCCGGTTTAATAATATTCTATTTCTTAAAAACAAATCTGATATCTTGCTAACAACTAAAAACGACTAAGCTGGCATGGCCCCCTAGGTGCAGTAAAATATATCCGCTCTGATAATGGTGCAGAATTCACCAATAAAGACTTTGAACTTTTATTAATTACCCATCGTATCAAAATAAAAAATCGGCCCCTAATTATCTTTACCAAAACGGAACTGCGGAAAGATCATGGCGAAGACTTTTTGAAATGACAAGACGTCTACTTAGTACATCAAAACTCTATACAAACCTCTGGGCGTATTCACTAATGACTGCTGCATATATAGGGAACTTGTATAATAACAAAAGATTATCTAGAGCTCTATATGAAGCTTTCTGCACTAGAAAACCAAATTTAAGCACTATGCATGTATTTTGTGCAACTTGCTTCGCATTTATAGATAAGAAAACTAAATTAAATATGAAAAACTGGTGTAGGTATATTACTTGAGTACGATAAAATAATCCAGACTGCATAGTATTTGTCCAGTGAAAATAAAATAAGAAGAATTCGATGTGTGAAATTCACAAACACGTTTAATTTCAAAGATGAAAATCCATCATATGAAAAAGATGAATTAACGTTTCGTCAAAATCATAAAACAACTGACGGCAATGAAGTCTATGTTTACAGTGTCAAGAGTATTAATAAAGATGACAGTGATAATGCAAATCCTAATGTTAGAATCGAGCATTCATCAGAACGTTGCCCCAAAATAAGTAGAAGCCGGCATGATATTCTTTGGTCGACAATTTACAAGATTATTAAGTCTACTACTGCTATCCCATTGAAAATACGCCAAAAAGTTTTAACGAAGCAATTAATTCAGAACATTGCCAGCAATGGAAAAAATAGAAAACGCAATAGATGCTTTAACACAAAATAATACCTATTCGTTAGTGCTTGGTCCAAAGGATAAACGTATCATTTTCTTCAATAGGTCTTTACTAGGCGTTCAACGGTGCAAGGTTAGATTTATTGCTGAAAGATAATCTCAGATTTACAGTATGAAATATTTTCCGACATTTTAATCGACAACAAATCTAACCACAATAAAACTTTTTTATTGCCAAGCGCATCGCAATATAATCTTAGCATCCATACGTAAAAATGCTTATTTAAATGTCACGATAGACTGTGAAATGTATATTACCCCTTGATAATGATTCATGATGAAAAATAAAAATTGCACCTGAATGCTGTACAGTCTGAAGTAGACTGGTCGAATCTGGAATACAGTACGCCATGATTATATTGTTGAACAACAATTCAAACAATGGCCAGTGAACCCCTATTAGTATACCTAAAACAAAGACAATCGCATTAAATTGCGCGATAATGTTAACCCGTGTTAATATCAGATTAAATACAAAATTCAAAATGGCCGATCTTTGCAAGATATCATGGTTTCTGGGCAGACAATTTACTCATGAAAAGGGAAACATTAAAATAAAAGAATCGAGATACATTGATAAAATCCTATTAAAGTTTGGAATGCAAAAATGCAAAGTAAAACTCTCTACTAATGTTTAAAATTATATCAATAAAAGACAGCCACAGAATCTGAAATAATTGACAAGCTATAACAGATAATAATTAATGACTGCTACGAGACCTGACATATGTTACATAGTAACAAAACTATCACAAAAATTATCAAGACCGACAATGAAGGATTTACATAGAGGTAAAGAAGTCCTTCGTTATTTAAAGGGAACTAAAAAACAGACTTTAGTATTCAGCAAATAAACAAGTTATCTAAAATTAGTAGGGTTTTTCAGGTTCCGGTTCGGGTGACGATGAAGATCGAATAAGTATATCCGGCTATTGTTTTAGACGATCAAAAATGCGCCTATTACTTCGTGGAAATCTAAAAGGCGACAGATTGTATGTCTCTGTACGTATGAGGCGGAATTTATATCCTTTACACATACTGTACAAGAAGGGATATAACTAAAGCTATTCTTAAGATTGTTTTTGAACCAGAATTCACTAAATCTCCACTAGTAATTTATTGAGATAATCAAACCAGCAGAGTTTTAGCGCATGAGAGAAATTCATCAAAGATAAGCATATAGATATTTACTATCACTTCATAAGTAATGAGGTAAAGAAAAAATATCTATTATTGTAAATTGCATAACATCCAAAATAAATATCGCCGATATATTTTAAAAAAAAACGGGGGCAATTTTTTAATTGAAAGTTTTTGCCTCTAAACTTGTTGGACTTAAACTTTAAATAACTTTTCACAAGCCAGACATATATAGTAAGATAAAATGTCTTGAGTAAGATGCTAACCTGCGTCCATTTTGTTAGTATTAACACTTTTACCATATTAATGCGTAACATAATTAAATTTTTTATATAAAATAAAATAAAAAATAAATAAAAATTGAAAATATATTAAAAAGTAGAAAAATAGGTACAAATTATATATTTTGTAACAGAATTAAATAAAAACTAGATACACATTCCATTATATAAAAATGGGCTTCCAGTATTTTGGATATAAAATGGGGTGTTACCTTTGAAAGTAGGGAGATTCTAATTATGATCACTACCGACAAAAACTGACGAATCAAATCAATTAGCTTTGTGTAATCAATCAATCAGAAACTAGAATTGTTCTATGAAAAGTGAATGTTTTAGTAGTCCAGCACATAATTTTCGCGTGTCAACACAGGAAGGATCCTTTGCTCTTGCAAAATTATAGAGCCCAGAACCTGTACAGAACAGCGACCCACAGAAAATCGTTCATATCCAAGACTTACAGTTACCCATCAGAAACTCTTCTGAAATTAAACATTGCTTCTATTTCTTTACGTATATATATATATATGTGTGTGTGTGTGTGTGTGTTTGTGTGTGTGTGCGTGTGTGTGTGTGTGTGCGTAAACTCTAATTTCTTGTCCACTAGTTTGTTTCTTCACAATGATTCCATAGATGACGACATACTTTGTATATACATATATATAGAGAGAGATATATGCAATGACGTAGTACATGACGTCGTAGATGTTGTCGTGTATATGTACATGTATGGGTAGTGTTGACTAAATTGAAACACTCATCAGGCAACAACAGGCAGCTTGCTTTGCTGCAATATATTCGTGTGCGTGTATCCAATGTGACGTTGTTCAAGTAGTTTCTTCTTTCATATTTTATTCCTAATCGCGTTTAATATTATATATCCATTTTTTCCAGATTTTTCTCTCGGTGTTTTTGTCTCTGAGTTCGTATACCTTATATCTTTACCCCTCTCGCACTCACTCACCCTCTCTCTTTCTATCTTTCTCTCTCTCTCTCTCGCTCTCTGCTCTCCCCATCTCTCTTTTAATCTCTCTCTGTATTATTTTTTCCGCGTGCTGTTCCGGACTGTTTCGCCAGAAGAATTCCTGTTGAAACTCTGTTCGTCGGGTATGTCAAACAAAACAATTCTATAATGAAGTGTTTACTTTCTGAATTGTTTGGTTTTGTGCAATCAGAAGAGACAGTCTTGTCTTTTGTGAAAGTTTGCCGATAGCCTTTCTTTGGATTGACACTTTCGATTGTGATGTTTGGTTCCTTACGCTTTTTTTTCACCTCTATTCTCTATGTTATCTTTTCTTTGTTCTATTATTATTATTAATGATATTATTATTATTAATATTTTTATTATTATTATTATTATTATTATTATTATTATTATTATTATTATTATTATTATGACTAGACGATTGACTGTACAAAAATGTTATAGACGTAAATATACAAAATACAAACACTTTCCATACATTCTTTTATTCTTTTGCGTGATATCTAACATTTCTCCTGTTTTCATTTATTCACAATAATATATGTTTATACACACGCACCCCCATATATATATATATATATATATATATATATATATATATATATATATATATATATATACAGTGATGATCATATTTATTGGCACGGTAAAATAAAAGTTAAATTTTGTCTAATAAATTCTAAAAAAGGGATTAAATTAAAGAAAATAACAAAGTATATTATGTATTTTTAACTGGCCTTTCTGATGCAGCAATCGGATTTTAGAAAAAATAAATAACAAAGGAACAACAAACATAATTGCAAAAAACCCTTGTTCAAAATTATTGGCACGATTTATTTAATAATCAATTGTATAGCCTTTGGCCTTGATTACCTTCCTCAGTCGCTTTTCATAGTTTACAACCAAGTTGTTGCACTCTTCAGTAGTAATTTTAGCCCACTCTTCCTGACAATAATCCTCCAATTGAATAAGATTCTTAGGCTTCCTTTGCATTACCCTCAATTTTAATGTTCTCCATAAATTTTCAATTGGATTAAGGTCTGGGCTTTGTGATGGCCACTCCAAAACATTAATATGATTGTGCTCAAGCCATTTCTTAGTCAGTTTAGCCGAATGCTTTGGGTCATTATCTTGCATGAACCACCAACGACGACCAAGTGAGAGCTCTTTAGCAGAGTCTTTCAGGTTTTCATCCAATATTTTAACATAATCTTCCTTTTTTATGCTACCTGTGACCTTAACAAGTCGCCCTGGTCCAGAGGCAGCAAAGGATCCCCAAAACATCAAACTGCCTCCACCGTGCTTCACTGTGGGTATGGTGTTCTTAGGCAGGAAAGCTTCGCCAGATTTTCTGTAAATATAAGACACTTTATTATGGCCAAATAACTCTATTTTCGTTTCGTCAGTCCATAGAACACGTTTCCAGAATGCAACATCTTTATCAATATGACGTTTTGCAAAGGCTAGCCTTGCTTTCAGGTGCATAGGCTTCAATAAGGGAGTCTTTCTCGGACGACATGCTTTTAAACCAGCTCTCTTCAAAACTCTACCAACTGTATGTCGAGATACATTCACTCCAGAGGTGCTCTGTTCATCAACAATCTCCCCAACAGAGATCCTTGGGTTTTGTTTTACTTGTCGAACAATTTTCCGTTCATCTCTTGGGGAAAAAATCCTTTTTCTCCCTCTACCCTCTAAACTCATAACGTGGCCTTGCGGTTTGAACTTGTTTATTATGGCTCTAACAGTGGATTTGGGAAGGTTTAGCTTCTTTGAAATCTTATCATAGCCCTCCCCATTGGTATGGCATGCTACAACAAGCTTCCTGACGTCTTCGCTGTGTTCCTTAGTTTTAACCATGGCGATTGAAAATTATAATTTAGTCACTTATAATAGTTTAAATAAATCGCTATCTAAAAATTATCTGAAAAAAATTATTCACTGAATTAGCATTAAACAAGCATAATATGGCTATAAAAAAGTTCAGAAAGCACGTAAACCGGAAATTGATTGATATTATACTGATACTAAAAGAAAAACAAAGCCGTGCCAATAATTTTGAACAAGGTTTTTTTGCAATTATGTTTGTTTTTCCTTTGTTATTTATTTTTTCTTAAATCCGATTGCTGCATCGGAAAGGCCAGTTAAAAATACATAATATACTTTGTTATTTTCTTTAATTTAATCCCTTTTTTAGAATTTATTAGACAAAATTTAACTTTTATTTTACCGTGCCAATAAATATGATCATCACTGTATATATAGTCTAAAGAAGCGTTGAATAAAAAAATGCACAAATAAAAATAAAGAATGCAGTTTAATTTTTTTTAATTCCTTTTTTTTAAATTTAATTTTAACCTATCGCAGACTTAGCACCTACATAATCCAACTTCTAAAAGTTTATAATGACAAGAGAGAATTCATTTATTTAAGGCGAAAAAAAGGCAATAACTATAGTTGTTAAATAGAAATAGACTTTGCACTTGCATAAGCCGATTTCGCAAAAGTCTTCAATTTTAAAACATAATTTAACTACATAAGGATGAAAAGAGAAAATCTCAACTAAAATTTTGTAAATAGAAAACGGTGATCAGCAGCTGTTTACCATGTAGCTGTTTGGAGATTGATTATAATATAATATATTTTTTAAGCACAGAATAAGCTGAAAACATTTTATAATTCGTGAGTAAAAAGTAATATAATTTAAAAAAAAATGAACGATGCTACAGAGAAATGATAATAAAAAAACCTTCTAAAATGAAATTTGTTTTCAACATTTAAAAGAAAATGTATTTAATACTGTATATATATATATATATATATATATATATATATATTCCTGAATGAATGATGATCCCCTCTTAGTACAGACTAATAAGTCTCGTGTGCGTCCTGAGTACGTTGCTGGAATATGTGTTAAATAGAGAAGTATTCAACCCCCTAAGCAAAAATGACATTCTCTGTGACATGCCTATGGTTTCCGTTCTGCTAGATCTACAGCAAATGTGCTTAAGGTTATATCTCATAGGATTACCAAATTTCTCGATGAAGTTTACCTTCCTAGGGCAATTTCTCTTGACATGTCAAAGACCTTTGATAAGGTAAGGCTCAAAGATCTACTTCATAAGACCTCCATCTACGATATAGCTAGAAATGTGTTCTCCATTATTAAGTCATTTCTCTCTGATAGGTTCATAAATTATTGATTGATGGGCGGAAATCAGAAGTTCACAGTATTAATGCTGGAGTCCCTCAGGGGTCCATTCTGGACCAAACTCTCTTAATCTTCTAAATACGTTCTTTGCTCATTCGTAGGCATTTATGCTGACGATACCCCATGATACTTTCTCCTCTGATCTTGAGCATGTGGTAAAATGCGGAACGAGGTTACTGGTTACTTTTAATGCATGTAAAACCATGCTTCTATTTTTACATCATCAACACTTCATACTATTCTAGCTTCTATTGAAATAAATGACTCTTGTCTTGGGGATGCTCCATATTTAAACAAGCTTTTTGGCGTGACCTTTACTCCTCATCTAAAATGAAACACGTACATCAAATCCGTTGCCAATGTCGCTGGAAAAATGTTGGGCGACTTCTGTTAATCCAGTAGATATCTCTCTGCTGATGCAATTCTCTATCTATATAAGAGCCAAGTACGTTCAAGGATAAAGTACTGTTTCCACGTATGGGAGAAAGCTGCTAGAAATTACTCATCTTGCCTGTACAGAGTTCAAAATAGCCTACGTAGCCTAGTAAGGGATGCTATTTTCTCTTCCTTTCTCACAGCCTGTCTCTGCTACATCGTAATTTCCACCGCAAGTTCTCGTCTGTGCTCAAATCTATTTCCCCTCTCGCCAAACTTTCACGAGAAACACTAGTCTAGTTAAAGACACTATTAATAATTTTCCCTTTTCTTTATCTGTTTCTAGACCTAAACGAAGATTTCATGAACAAAGCTTATTTCTTTGAACTGCACGTCTTTAGCACTCTCTTCCGTGTGCCTGCTTTCCAGCTGACTATAATATGGCTGTCTTCAAGTCCAACCAAACAGGTTCTTAATAGGCTGTTCCCCTTAAGTAATACAATTTACCTAATTTCCACTACTAACGATTAATACGATATTGTCCTATTGTCTACTGTACAATCTTTAATCCTTTTATTCGAGTGACCTATTCATCTTGATAAGTGTCAACTCCTATGTAAAAAAAACACTGAAGAGTATTTTGACTATTAAACAGTTTTGTCGCTTGTAATAAAAAGCAAGAAGGATATATTTGAATACTGTATTATAAAAATCCTGTGTTTACTTTGAATATTTTCTAAACACTTCTGATCTGAACCCCCGAAGAGTTTAGGCTTTTCAATTAACTTAAGCTAACCATAAATATATTTATAATAATTATATAAATGATTATATATATACATCGTTAAATCACGACTCGCACAGCAGCCACCGATTAGCGTAATAGTTAGGAGCCTTGATTGTCGTACAAACCTGGCTTGAGGTAGTTGCCCGTCTAGCCGCACTGATGAACTGCGAAACAGTGGATGACTATATATATATATATATATATATATATATATATATATTAGTGATAGGACGATTCCAAAATTTCCCCGATTCCAATACAATTACCGATTCTATTCTAAATTTCCGATCTAGATACGATTCCCGATTCCGATTCCGATCCTTTTGAAATGTATAAATATGAGACCCGCTAATGTTTTCGTATAATTTTTCTCAAATATGTTTCTTGCAATTGATTGAAAATTGTAAGACGACAAAAGATTTATTTTGATTTTAAACAAAGCCCGATTGTATCAGTTCTTCGTTAGTGTACAACATGTTACGTGAAAGTTTTAATAAACAGTTGAAAATAGTCGATGATCGAAAGGCAAAATGAGAAAACAATGTAAGAACAAAGTATTTTGCAACGCCCCTTTCTCAGTGTTACAAACGAATTTCTAAATAATGATGTTACTATTAAGAAACCATTTTTAACATGGAGAGGTTTCTCTATGAATAGAATGAAAATTTTATTTTAATTATAAAAAATTGATGGGTTATTATAAATTGATTTGCTTTGCTGTAAAATACAAAACAAAAACGAGATGCAAATAATAATAATAATAATAATAATAATAATAATAATAATAATAATAATAATAATAATAAACTTGTATATTAACGCTCCTAGCTAAATCCTCATTCCAAAATGAAATATTACATGTATAGGTGATTACGTGGGAACCCCTTAAAAAACTTGACGATAGGGAAAAACAATCATTTTAGTATTTAGAATGGAAGATAAGTTTCAAATATAAATTTGACGTAAAATAATCATCATTTCTAGCTTATTCTTATTCTTTATGGATGTTTACTAAATTGTTTCCCACTAACTTAATTTCGATTGACAACGTCGTAAAACTATACGTAACCGCTTAAAAAAGTAGACCTCCCACACAAATAAACGCTCATTATTTATCTCTGATAGAAAAAAAATTGTTTTTGGTTAACTGGCCTAACACACTAGAATGTTTCGAAAAAAGAGACTTATTTTACGTTGAATTTATGTGTGAAACTGATTCTGCACTTTAAATGTCTAAATAAATCGTTCTATATTTATTTTTTTATAATAACGAGTGTTATAGGTAATGTTTTTATTTCATTTTTAAACGTTACGTGTAAAACGGTACATGTGAATACTGTATTCTCATGTAATTATCGGTGTTTTTTTCTTCCGTTTTCATTTTTCGTCAATCGCATTTGTAATTTTTGGTTGCAAGAAGAAAAATTTGATTCTCCATTTTTCAGGCCATTTCATGTAAACAATCTGAAAAACAGTTTCGCATTTATATATTTAACGTAAAATGATCACCTCTTACGAACCAGTGTTTAAAGAACATGTAAGGGATTTTGTTTGCTTTGAATTTTGACCATGTTAATGTTCCTTGTTAAACTGTAGTATAAAATATGTCACTGTCAAAAGTCATAAAAGACACGACCTCTTCCTCTTAGTAGACCTAAGTCCGGGTGATAATACGAAAAATAAAGCGATTACTTGTCGTTTCATGATATTGCTGATTGGGCTTGGGGGGTCAGTGGTAAATAGTTTAGTAAACTGCTTTAAAACAATTAGAATGACCCGGAAACGGATGGTCATTTTACGTTAAATTTATGAATTTATGAAAATTGGGCAACGAAATACGAACCATTTTCGCCAGCTAGGATAAAGGGCAATTATTGTATAAATATCGATTAAAAATAAATTTCAGAACAGTTCTTGCGGAAGATATTGCTTAAAGAAGAGGGCTTTCAAACATATATTCCTCGCCCTTAATTTTTCTGTTGAACTCAAGAATCGGCACAGAATTTCGGTCAGAGGTTACATCGACCGAAACGTTTGCAAAGTGCAGTATCTGTTTTGATGGTAAACTTTAATTATTTTCTCCTCATTCAATGAAGAAGACATCCTTCTAGACTAAGGCAATTTTTATTTTTGTTCCAACCCTGAGTGTTTCTTGTTTGTAGCTAGATTCTCCCCACATTAAAAACGACCTTGTGTCTAACTTTGGCCTCTAGGGGAGGCAAGTAAATAGAGACACAAAACTTGAGAACAGTAGTACGAAGCGTGTTCATAACTTTTAAAAATTCGATTTTATTTGTTTTTAAAGAACCGTTTACATTTTAAGATAGTTCAACCGTGAACTCTCTAAGGAGCGTCATCTAGACATTTGGCAAGTTGATGTGAAAAAAATACTTTAACATTTTATCAAGCTTCAGACGGCACCTGGCGCCGTAGGAATCGCTGAGTCTAAGCATAAGTAAATGATACAGGTAGAATCCAAGAAAATTTGATGCTAGAAGTTTTTCATGCGGAATTATGAAAATTCACAAATCCATTGAAAACTCAATTCAAAGCTAAGCTTTTTCATGACGTTTTTTTCCATTCCCTGCCATATTTGTCAATGCTGAGTGAGGGGGGGGGCAGACAAAAACCTACCGTACAAAACCCAACTGTACAAAAGCATAAACTCATAAAATAAATGATTAAAGATTAAAAAGCAACACATTTTATATTCTATTTTTATATAATTAGCAATAATGTTTGATATTATTTTTCTTGACAACATATTGTTTTTATTTTAAACAATTAATTTAGAAATACTTTTCAAGATCTTAAGATGGAATGAGGAGAGAACACGACTCAGAATCGAAAATGACTCCGTGTTGAAATTCGCGGCTCATGACGAGTTTTTAGGAAGATCGTCAATTATCGAAACTTGCACGTATTGGAAAAAAACATCCGTTGTTCGGTATGTTCCATTTCTCATTTTATTGGCTACCTGCTGTTGGATACGCTTCTCTAATCTTAATGTTGTTCGATCGACGTACCTTTCACCGTAACTACACTTTAAACTGTGTTATAATTATGATGGCGGATAAAATGTCTTTTCGGGAGGATGGTATTAAGGTTTTCTTAGAAAAGACAACACATACATTTGATGCAAAATAGAATTTTGGAACCGTTGAGATTATTTGTTTGACGCATTTCTCACTTACTGTCCCTAACCACGGCAAACGAAGATATATTAGGCATTCAGTCACTGTATTAAATTCAGTTTGGGAAAACTCAGTTATCTTTTTTTGCATGACTGACCTAATCACATCAAGAGGTCATTCATTCTTTGATAGAGTATCGATTATCATTTTCAATTACCAATTCAATTTTTTGGAACAAATTCAATTAATCTTACGTTTTTTTAAGGCAAAATGAATCTCAGCGTGTATATAGTCCCGTAAATGTGGATTTACAGTATATTGATGTAAAGTTACCTGCACATCAAGGTAAGCTATTTGCGTGTTACATTCTACTTCATAAGTGTAATTTAACGCGGGATACATTCTATTGAATGAGGACAAAATTTATTAATTACCCTTAGATAATTACAGAATAACAAAATGTGCCATCCACATATCGGAAATAGACTAATGATTTTATGGGTCCAAATAGGAAATTTTCTTCATGGAAACCCACAAAAATGTTTACAGGTTAACTCTACTCGTTCGCTCACCGTAGGAACCTATTATATAACATTCCACGTCTTATGAAAATCCCAAATCCCAAGATTTTTTCCAGACGCACTCCAAAAAATTATGGTAAAAGCCTCTCCTCCTACATTTTCTTATATTCCCTTTTTTCTCAGTTTAATGAGCCATTGGCTAATCTCTATTTTTGTTTGGTGAGACATTTTAGTGTCCATGGAGACACTGCGGAAAGTAATTAAACCTTATCACGATGAAGCCGGAAGGTGGCGGTGTTTTAGTGGTAAAGGATATGAACTAATTACCTGGGTGTTCCAAGTTCGAATCCAGTCTGTTCCCCAAATTCAATTTCAGTTCGAATTTTGACAACCTTCTTGCTGACCCTTTCAATATCTTTCTAGAATAAATTCTGGCTAGAAGAATGTAAAGGAAAGTAATGCTAACAATAAAATCTTCTAGTTTATACGATATGATGATCAAATCGGCCGAAATCACTTGTCATGCAATAGAAATGACTTCCCTCTCACCTCTTTCATCAAAGATCTAGAGCAATTATTGACGAATTATCGTCTAATGGGTGATCTTATCTTTCTCCCATATGGGCATCGACAAATGACTGCAAGCATACCATATACACGCCTGCACATTTACTAGTCTATCGATCCAACTTTTCGCAAAAAGATATTTTTTATTATATATTTCAGCACAGACCTACGGAAATACTTCGCACTTCTCCTTACTATAACCCTTAACCTCAGAGATGGGGTGACTTCGAATTAACGCATTACACCTTTGTGCCTGTACCGACAACGCCCCGCCCCCACAGTTGAACTCTTTACTACAGCGTCTGTGGCCAGAAGTGAGCGATCATTTCCAATATCTAAGCCGGAATGGTTTAGAATACCAAACTAAGGTTTTCTCAAATACATACCCCTCAGAGTAGCTTAATTACAGAAACGTGTCATACCTTCAAAGCTTCGCTGTACTTCCAGCGTGTGGACAATCAACTAAAAAATTACCACATGAGATCACAATTTCAACTTCATAAACCCATCTCTGATCTTCAGTGCTTTCCCTTAAATTTCTGACTGGTTCTTCAGTCACACACATCCTATCAGTATAGAAAGAAATTTCAGAATTTATGTTTTCTAACTCGGTAACAACAAACTCCGAACTTTCAAGCTAGACAAACAAAAACACTCGATACCTTCATCGAGCTGTCACTATGAAATTTCACGAGTAAATATTTCCACATCCTCATTTGGATCTCCATAAACTCACAGTGTCTCATAATTGCCATCAAAAAAATTAAAAAAGATATTTAAAATAAAAAAAATAAATCGATGCTAGAACTCTAATCGACACCTTCATCCACAATACTGGTACACAACTCAGTTGACAAGTGAAAAATTAATTTGAAATTTAGTTACTCTTTTGTATTGTATTTATGTTTTATCAATAATTATTCCTAATATATATAAAATAAAAGTCTTATATGAACGTTCTGCTGCGTTTGGTTCCGCATAACACATTAATAATACTGATATATGTACATTTAATTCAATTTAGACCTTTTTTCAACAATTAACTAAAAAAGGCATATTTTTTTCTTTCAAACAAGTGCGTTAATATAAGTTATATTATTAAAATATAACACTAAATCATTTTTTTTATTTATTTGAAAAAATTCTGCTGTGACCAGCGTGGACAAAAAAAAACTTACCATTCTCACCTCTTCAAACATTTTGTCATAAATATGAGGAACATGTTTTAGTTTACAGGACGCGATTATTGCTTCAAATCATTCAAATATGTTTCTCTTTCCTTTTATAACAACATATCTATTTTTATTTAACACAATGCGAGGCAGTAAAGGTATTTCTTTCTCCTATAACACGCAATCGACAAAAACACGAAAAGCAAATTTTCCTTTGTTTCAATGCCTCATCAGAAAAAAAAAATCATTTTCCTAGTTTTTTTTATCATTTTCTCAACAACAATCTCGACAAAATTATACATCATACGACAACATTAAATACGACCAAAAGTCAAAACATTTTACGCTTTTTGTTTGTATTTCTTATTTAATTTTTAACGTCGCATTTTCCTGCGTTCAAATGTTATCCCGGAAAAAATGGCGCGTAGGTCTCTTAGTCTGCAATTCCTGCTTTTGTTAATTCTTTCTGAACAAACAATTCAAAATGTTCCTATTTTCCTTCCTTTCTTTCGCGTGCAGATCATCGTGTGGTGTTTCTTTTTCGTTCTCTTTAACTCCAACGTTGTGTTTGAATTATATCACCACTTTTCTTCAACAAAATAACAATCCGATAAATTCAAGTTCGAAATGCTCAAGACACCAAAATAGACAGGTATTAAATAGCGCCATATCACCCGTTTTTGACGTAACTTTTACATGCACTTATCAAAGCCATTTAAGTAAAATTACATATTTTAGTAACCCAATACTCAGACAGTGCTAATAACTCTTAGCCCTGTGATCGTTTTTCTTTTATAAATACATATAAATAGTGACGGATAAATTAGTATTAACCCTTTTAACTCCTACAATTGTCTATACAAACACAGTTTACAAAATGTCTGTCTAGCTGTTTCAGCACAGCTGTTTCTCTCTATTTTCTCGTGTGGTGTCCATTAAGATTACACTGCTGTTTAATCTTCCGATTCTTTTCTGAAAACAAAGCATTTCATGCAGAAGCAAACATGGAAAACCTGAAGTCTTCTTGATTTTTCGATATAGTGGAATTTATTGTCCACTTCAAGATGCAGTGGTTCGTAAACGCATCGCTTATACTTTTCGTGAGTCATATAGTTTTGGGTGGAATACGAAGGGGGTGCATACTAATCTGTGGGTTACTGCTTGAAGACAGGTCTTGTAATTTCGCTTCCAGAACCAAAACCTAAGTGTTTCTAATCTCACCTCAGAACACAAGATCTGCTCAATTCTCGTTAATTCTCGTTCCCCGTATTCTGTCCCAACTTTAATGTGTACCTGTCAACATTGTTTATCTGTCTTTATGGACTCGTTATTAAAAACTTATTTTCGACATCTGTATATCTATTTTACTAAATTGATTAATTATATATATATATATATATATATATACATATATATATATATATAATATTTTATTTGAGGGTAAACAATTACATATAGTCGCTACAAATAGTTATCTGTTTCAGTCAATGAGACTTCCTCAGGCGACTTGGAACCTTTCGACACCACAAGGAAAAATGGAAAAAATTGAAAGAAATTGAAAAAAAAGAGAAAAAAAGAGCCCTTCAAAAATATTTAAAAATTATCGGTCAAATAATAAGTCGAATCTTTTATGACTTTCTAATGGTTACATCTTGTGTTTTAAAGAGTATTGTAAAAGCGTATTTTAGACAATTCTTCATTACCTAAAAAAATTAATTCATTAAATAATCAATTAATTAATTATATTAAATATGTAAAATAATATCATATCGGACTAATTATAAGAAATGCTGTAAACAATAGTTTCTACTCTAATAAAAAAAAACTGCACTTTACTTTTCTTAAATATTGGGGGTTCTGTACCTTGGATCATATGCAGCATTAACGCTATTCGAATACAGCCGAGTTCTTTCGAATACATGAAGACTATAAATAATAAATTAAGAAACAATGTTAGTTGTATGTGCATCTTGCTCAGAGGGGGGGGGGATAATAACGGTGAATTTGTAGATTTTATTAAGCTACGTCGCTATAATCTAACTTAGTGTTTGCTATTCATTCGTCTTGTAGCGGGAAGGATCGCGGCGCTAAACGTCGGTGATATATAGAGAACAAAGTCGGAAACGTGATTTTGCCGTAGAAACATGCTTAACACTTCATCATAGAAAACTATTATAAACGATTCATGATGATTGTAGAATTTTACAAACAATATTTAAGAACATCATAATTCTAAACGCATTTTGTAAACGTGTTGTGTAAGACGAGTATTGCATTTTAATAAATGGCAATACACACATACACACACAC
>NC_136486.1:118837335-119059835 GCF_053919585.1 Euprymna scolopes | reverse complement strand
GGTAAATTTAATAACTTATATGGAACGGCTCATCAAGAACTTATTTACTTTAGACTTGAACACAACCATATTGTAGTCAGCCGGAAAGCAGGAAAACGGAAGACAATTCCACAGGCGTGCAGTTCTAAGAAAGAAGCTTTGTTCATGGAATCTACGTTTAGGTTTAGGCACAGATAAAGAGTGGGGGAAATTATTGATAGTGTTTACAGCTAGACGAGTGTTTCTTGTGAAAGTTTGGCGAGGGGGGACCATAGATTGAAGCTCAGTTGAACACTTTCCATGAAAATAACGATACATCAGAGACAAACTCGCAACATCTCTTCTGTGAGATAGAGGTTGCAAGGAGGAGAAAAGGACATCTCCTACGAGGCTACGAAGTCTATTTTGAACTCTATCAAGGCAGGACAAGTCCTTTCTAGCAGCTCCTGCCCAGATGTGGCAACAGTATTCCATCCTTGGACGTACCTGGCTCTTATATAGGTAGAGAATAGCATCAGCAGTGAGATATCTACTGGATCGATAGAAAGATCCCACCATTTTTCCAGCGGCCTTGGCAACAGATTTGATATACGTGTTCCATTTAAGATCAGGAGTAATGGTCAAGCCCAGAAGCTTGTCAAAACTTGAGGCCTCCTGAAGACCAGAGCCATTCATTTCAATTGATGACAAATGTGGATTAGAATGTTGATGATGTAAAGAGAGAAGCTTGGTTTTAGATGCAGTAAAAGTAACCAGCCACTTCTTTCCCCATTGTACTACGTGCTCAAGATCAGAGGAGAGAGAATTGGAGAGAACTTGGTCGTTTACTGTCTTAGATGTGGTACCATAAATGGTAGTGTCGTCAGCATAAATGTCTACAAATGATGTAAGGATATGATTTGGAAGATCATTAATGTAGATCAGGAAAAGAATTGGGCCCAGGATCGATCCCTGAGGGACACCGGCATTAATACTGTGAGCTTCTGATTTTTGCCCCTCAACTACTACTCTTATGAACCTATCAGAAAGAAATGATTTAATAATTGAGAAGACTTTTCCAGCTATACCATAGCTAGCGATCTTATGAAGTAAACCTTTATGCCATACCCTATCAAAGGCTTTAGATATGTCAAGAGCAATTGCCCTAGAAAGATTGCCACCGTCGAGAGATTTGATAATCCTATGCGATATAACTGTAAGGACATCTGCTGTAGATCTAGCAGAACGGAAACCATATTGAGTGTCACTAAGAAGGTTATTTTTGTTGAGATGTTTGATTACTTCTGTATTTAACACAGATTCTAGCAACTTACTCATGACGCACAGGAGACTTATTGGCCTCTACTGAGAGGGGGATGAGCGATCACCTGAATTCTTAAATACAGGGCATACTGATGAGATTTTCCAGGGAGATGGGAAACTATTCTCCTTAAGACAACGTTTAAACAGTTTTGTAAGTATGGGCGCTATTTGAGGTTGAAGTTTTTTGAGTACTATAATTGGAATACCATCAGGGCCAGTTGCTTTACTCGAATCAAGGTTTTTGATTAGCTTCGCAACATCACGTACAGATATACGTATATCACATAGCGTGTTTTCTGATACAGGAGGAAATATTGGGGGTTGGCGGTCTTGGTCGCAAAGGGTAGAATTAGCTGCAAAGTTCTTGACAAAGAGTTTGGCTTTGTCTGATGTTGACGAGATTACCTCAGGTCCATTGATAATAGTTGGGATGGAGCACACGCTTCTGTTCAGGATTCTGTTTGCTATTTGCCAAAACTGGTGGGAACCAAGCCGCTGCTCAGCTACTTTGGACTTAACAGATTGAGCATACAACACTCTTGCGTTCCTTATTACTTTCTTACAATGGTTGCTGGCAGTCCTGAAAGCGGTTTTAGTTTCCATACATCTATTACGTTGGAAGCAGTGGAAAAAGTGATTTCTGTGCGCAATGGCAGCAGCACATTCTGGAGAGAACCATGGCTGGCTGTTAGGTTTTTGCTGAAACTTTTTAGAGGGTATGAAATCGTCAATACCTACAATAAACCATTCAGTTAGGTCTAATACTATAGAGGACACATCCTTTTTAAACATGGAATGCAGAGGTAGATCAGATATAAATGTACGGAAGCTATCCCAGTCAGCCTTAGTGTATCAATATACTGTACGATGAAGAGGTACGTCTGGGGACTTATTACATTTCATTTTTATATTAATTGATACAACAGAGTGGTCGGAAGATCCAAGAGGCGACAGAACAGAAACTGAACATAGTTCAGGGCAAGTTGTGAGAAAAAGGTCTAGTAGGCTCGCATACTGGCCGTCATTATCGGGCACACGGGTAGGTTCCTGAACAATCTGAGTGAGGTCATAGGCAATGGAGAAATCATGACAGAACCTCCCCTCATCATCGGTCTTGTTTGAGTGGGTCAACCATTCGACGTTGTGAACATTGAAGTCTCCACATACGTGAATGTTAGCTGAAGGATAAATAGAAAGGACTTGGTCAATTTTCTCAGATATGCTTTGAAAGATAGTAACTCCGCTGTTGTGGGGGCGATAGAGAGTAAATATAAATGCAGTAGTGTGAGCTAAAGCAACCCGGAAGCACATATAGGGTAAGTTAGGATCTTCCCTGGAGATGTCCCTCCCACATTGAAAGCTATCTTTAATATAGGCACATATTCCATGCCCATGGCGATCTTGGGGGTCAGATTTAGAAGTTAAGTTAGAGTATCCTGAAATTGCAAACTCATCTAGGGAAATAGCCTGTCCAATGCCAGTTTCACTTAAAAATAAAAGGTCTGGTTTAGTCTCCTGTAATTGGGTTTCAACCTCTGGAAGGTTAGAACGAAGACCCCTGATGTTGGAGAAGGAGACATGGTAGTAGGGGTCTACGTTGGAAGTTGGAGAACCGGGTTTAATCGTGTATTTTTTCTTGAAACTTGTCATGATGAAATTTTGGAATTTGTGGACTAGGTCGACAGATTTACTTAGAGCAGGACAGAGAGGGGAAATTAAGAGAGAAAAAGAAACGAAGAATTTTTTTTTATTATTTGTAGCTAATGATAAGGTAAAGCCGTAACAATTACCCACTAGTATGGCATCGAGAGGCCCCACCAGAAGCTACTGCATGGTCCAGAATCCATTCACCAAATGGCAATACAGCAGCCCCAGTACTTTGCACCTGCTGATAGGACAGCCTCCTTAGTGGTTAATCCAAGGTTCGGGTCCCTGACTATCAGGCGGATAACGTCAGCCCAGACAAAACGTTTACCTCCAGCACCCTTACTAGTGACATGGCTACAAGGATAGACATAGAAACAGAAAATTTCCGCCATCTCAGCCAACTGTTCGCAAAAATACTGCCAACCTAGAAAACAGCTTTTTCTTCTCCCTTTGTCCGAAAAATCACTCATTTAAAAAATGAGGACTGAGGGACAAATAAGAAGAAGCAAGAGTAACAGGAGCTGCCGATAACGCATCCACAATGCGTTTTCTACTCTCCATTAAAAAAAAAAACTATTAAGTATTGTACTTAATAAAAGTCCAACAGACGTGTTTAAGAGAAAGTATGGTGATAGATTCCCCTCACACGAACTAAAAATGAGTATAATTCGTAATTTTTGCTATCAACTCGGTAGATAAATAAACATATGTACGAGGAAAAAAAAAAGCTAGCATTTAATAAAACAGAAATACACAAATTAAATACTGAAATAAAATGGAGTTGTTAATATTTTAAATCTAAAATAAAAAGCATGATTGAAATCACTTATCTCAACAAAAACAATTCCGTCTCCAAATTGCAAACTGCATTGAAAGAAATTCAGTTAGTAGCGTTCAAAAAATTTTTTTTGAAATTAGCCGTTAAAAGAAAATCGTGATTTTATTCTGAACTTAAGCTAGTAACGTTTTAAGAAGCTTACGATATAAAAGAAAAGGCTGATGGGGGGGGGTTCTTCCGAAAGTAAGTTGGTGCCGTTATAAGTAATTTCGAGGTAAGATGGAAGCCGGTATTGGACTAGAAAAAAGCTAGCATTTAATAAAACAGAAATACACAAATTAAATACTGAAATAAAATGGAGTTGTTAATATTTTAAATCTAAAATAAAAAGCATGATTGAAATCACTTATCTCAACAAAAACAATTCCGTCTCCAAATTGCAAACTGCATTGAAAGAAATTCAGTTAAATCAACGCGCCTATAACTGAACTCCAAACACTTATATATATATTGATTATTTCAATTGATTTAGTTTAAATAAGCATTGCTAACAGTGATATCACCATGATTATTGGAAATGATTTTTTGTAACAACGATTGAACACGATTGAGTGCAAACGACTACTTTTATGATTTATGATTAGGGTTTTAGTCAGGAAAGTCATTCGCAGCATTTTTGCCGTTGGTATGCCGTAAAAAGACGCATTAAACCAACTCAGAAATCAGTGTTGGTCTTCATGAGAACTCTGTAATTTAATTTAAACTTCGTCATAAATTCACATATTTTGAATTTTTTACCCAGTATGTAAAGCTCGAAATATTAACCAAAAAAATTTTGAAGCAAATAAGGATGCGTTCTGTGATGTAAAAATGTTAAAATTTATGGGAAATATATGGACAATAAAATATAGAACATAAATCTTTCAAAATAAAAAAGAAAGTAATTCCTCGCGACCATTTCGTGAGAACGCCAGCCTGGTAATAAATGTTGACGAAAGGAATAATATATTTTGAAAAAAAAAAAAAAGATCCTTCGAAGAACGCAATAAATCATATGATATTTTTTTCTTATGAAAAACAATAATCTTTAGTATTTTACAGCTATAATATTCCTAACCGGAACATTAAAAAGAGATCATGTACTCAATCATATATATATATATATATATATATATATATATATATATATATATATATATATATATATATATATATATAAAGCTGAACGTCTCTGTGTGTGTATAGTAACGAATATGCTCCTATATGGTTGACTAATGATAGAAGATGTATCGAGGATCAGACATGGGTATGTTTGATCTCGCAGAACGGTGGTTCATAAAAATTGTGGGGTCTGCGTTCGCGCCTGGCCCCCAAAGTATGGAAATAAAATTGAAAATAAAACGTTTACGAGGGTTTTTTATATATATGTACATAAGGATATTTTGATAAGTATGCTTCAACTTAAATAGGGATGGTATAATAAAATTGTGGGGTCTGCGTTCGCGCCTGTACTCCATGGTAATATGGCATAAACTTTAACAAAGACTTTTCATATCTATTTGCGTAAGTATACTTTTATAATTATGTTTCAGTTGAAGAAGTATGGTATAATAAAATTATTGGGTGTTCGTTCGCGCCTGACCTCCATAGAATGGAAATGTGTCACAAAGTTTAACAAGGTGTATTAAAAGGGGTAAGGGTTCACAATAACACATTAACTTTAATCTTTATTCATGTTAGCTTTTATTTATTTATTTTAGTTGAATCATATTGTGTCACGTTCTTATTAAAGTGAAAGCCCCCCCCAAAAGTCGAAACTTTAGACAATTCTCGACACAAATTTTACATAACTTTGTTTTTTTCCTTCTCCACTTGCACGTGTGACCCTTTCGAAAATAGATAAATAGATAAATAATAAAAAATAAGAACATTACTTGTTATCGTGTCAAAAGAAGGGAAAATCCTCCTCCGTGATTACGTGTCTTTTTAAAAATATTTACATAACCTTTTTATTTTTATTTATATATCTATTTAAGCTTTTTTGACAGTGTACTAGAAGGAATTCAGTTGATTAAAACCCTTTCTGTGTGTTCTTTACATTACAATAGTACAACGCTGAATCCGACCGCGCAATACTACACCGTTCAATACTGTAAAACTGAAAAGAAGCTGTTCTGCTTGAAAAGGGCTCCATTTTATTCTTATTCATATTTATATCGATTCTTTGCTTTAAAAAACTAAAGTAATTATGTGTTTACTTTTTTAATATCCCATTTTGCTGTTTCGGATTATTTTACTAAAGTAAGTAAAGGTTCATTATTTTTCAAAACTGTTTTTGTTTCTTTGTTTTCCGATATTTCGTCAATATTATTTAGTAAGAGTGTTTAGCAGAAAAGCTATCAAAGGGCTACCCGAAAAAATAAATATACAAGAAATAAATGTTACCATAGTCAATAAAAGTTCAATTCATGTTTTATTTGTTTTGAAATTTTATTTGTTTTTAATGTTTTTTACTTGAAATAATTTCAGCGAACCGAAATTAAAACGAAATTTAAGGCGATTACTACTTAAATAAATTTTTATATAAACTACACATGCCATAATCGAATATTCCTCAAGCACAAAATAAGGGAAAACATTAAAATATGTTTATAAATATTCCTTACGTTGACGAAACTCTCTTAAATTGTTAACACAGAATGCTCAGGTGCCTCTCCTTTAAATTGAAAACGGGGCTCTCCATTTCAAAGTCTCTGGCATTTTGATTTTTTTCAAACCGGTTCGTGAATTAAAAAAAATGTTTTTTTACAAACTACTTAAAAATACAAACCAATGAACTTTTCTACCATAAAAGTAACTTTTATTGACTATGGTAACATTTACTTCTTGTATATTTATACTATTATATATATATAATATTTTCTCTTTGTAAGGAAACATCATTTTGTTGGTCACTCTTAACTACGAATGGAAACAAAGTTGATAGAAAAAATATATTTTCGCAAAAATTATCTTTACTTTCATCATATTTTGCTTAGGGTAAAATTTTTGAGTATCAAAACCTATCTCTTTACAACCTCCTCCTTTTCATAACCTATCATACTTTCATCAATCACAGTCCATTTTCTGTAGGCTGTTTTTGAACTAAACCCAGTCAACGACGGGTACTTCTGCTAGCATATATATATATATGTATGTATAAATATCTATATGTATATATATATGTATATGCATATAGATATATATATATACATATACGGCATATATATATGCATATACGTAGAGATATGAACATATATATATATATATATATATATATATATATATATATATATATATATATATATATATATATATATGGCACAATCACTTGGACACACCGGTTCTCGCCAGATAACCGAAGTTAAGCAATATTGAGCCTGGCCAATACCAGATGGGTGACGATTTGGGAAGGCTAGGCGCTGTATGTACCGCGCCGATTCGTAGAAATTGCCAGGTTGGTATCCGAGGGAGCATTTATTCACTAGGAGTGATTCAGCTCCAGTCTTCGTTTAGACTTGCATATAGGAGAAGATACTTCTGATGTAAAAAACCTGCGGTTTACTGTATACTCTGTTCTGTGCCAAAAGTGTGCATTAATACCAAAAATTGTGGTTGGCTCTACACAAAGCCTATAAAAAATCATCTTTAGATTTCCGAGCAACTTAGTCGATGTTGCGGAAGCTCCTACGTCGAAATCGCCAGGAAAGTCCAATCTCGTTCTCTAATTATTGAATTATAGCTGCTTTATTGATAATACAATGAATAGCCATTTTATAAGCTGAGATTACTGAATATCACATATAATGTGCTGATACTTAGGCTCCAGGATAACACTCTCTGTGGTTTGCATTGAGCCTGAGAATTCATAATGAGTAGAAATGATGCATCTTTAAACTGTGAAAAGCAAAATTGGGACTTACATATTACCGCTATGTTGAATTTAAATTGCACTTAAACCAACGCAAATACGAAAGTGTACATTGAGTTTACTTTCGGCAACCGCATAATTCTAGCTTCCCATTATTTTGTTTTTCAGTTCCCATATTTCAGAAGTGTTGTATAAGGGAAAAAGTGTTTTTTCTGAGTCGTAATCTGTTCGCAGATTTATTGTGTGCATGTTTTGGAGTTTTAAGTACAGTATTTATCTTTCATAATCAAGTGGTTATATATATATATATATATATATATATATATATATATATATATATATATATATATATAGTGGTTTAAATTTAAAGGTTTGAGGGTTTTTGAAGCATGATAAACGATGTTAACTTTTGTATTTAATATTTTATAGTTATTTTTTAATATTTCAAGTCGACCTCCGCTCTTGGTCTGCTTGAAATATAAAAATAAACAATAAAAGTATTGAATACAAAACGTAACATCGTTTTTCATACTTCAAAAACCTTCATACCCTTTAAATCACTATCCTAGCAGCATAAATGGACTTTTAACATTATATATGTATATATATATATATATATATATATATATATAGAGAGAGAGAGAGAGAGAGAGAGAGAGAGAGAGAGAGAATTTCCATATGTGGATGTGAATGTGTGCATATAAGTATGTGTGTTTTATATGTGCACACCTATCTAATTATTTCATTATTTACGTAAGGTTGTCCTGTTTACAATAAGAGCGATAGTCCATTCAAAATAACTGAAATCAGAAAGGTACGAAACCAAAAACAAAATAAAATAAAAAATATATAAGACAATTCGGTTCGGACCCGACAATGAAGAGCAGATAAGATCACAAAATTGGATTTATACGATCATAAAATCTAACCTAGATCGCTATCTGGTACTAGTGGTGCAGTGGATGGAGGTCTTGAGTTTCTGCAGTTCCAGCTAAGCATGGTCTGATGATAGCGGTTTTAATCCTATCCAAAAGGCAAGTGATTTTGTTGAACGAAACGTAGTAAAAGAACAACTATGGACTAATTATTGAGGATAGAGTTACACATCTCAGCATCATATCTGGCAGCGCTTTATCACCTGAAAGAAGGCCAGAGGTTCGTTGGCCGAACCGTGGTTTAAAAGCAGCTTATTTGAAGGTGAGGTTAACAGTCCGCAGAAAGAATGAATACACAGATTATGAAACTATATCTGAAATGGATTCTAAAAAAAAAAAAGATAGTTTATATAATACCATTCGGTACAGACCCGACACTAAAAGACATGATCACAAAATTGGATTTATAAGACTATAGAATCTAACTTGAATCGCCTTTCGGGGCTTGTTGTGCAGTGGGAAGAGGTTTGTAGTCTCTATAGTTGAAGGCAAGCATTGCCTGAAGATACCGGTTTTTATCCTACATGAGAAGATCAATTGATAAAGTTGTATAAACGTAATAAGATAACAACAATGTGTTATGTAATCCAGCCTTTTTAAAATTGTAAATTTGCTGTGAAAGTTGGTTAGTGGAAGAACAGTTCAAGGCTTAAGTTGTTGACGTATCTCAAACTTAATAGCTGGGGACGACAATAACACCTTGATTAGGTCAATTGAATACCTGTGAGAGAGAGATAACGCAGAAAGGAAGAAAGAGAAAGCGTGAGAGAAAGAGAGGAAAATATAATTTTGCTTGCAGGCAAGTCAGTCTGGTGTCCGATTTTGGACGGAGATGGGTGCAATGATGCATCGGAGAAAGGAACACAAAAAGAGCTAAGAACTACCGATAAGAAAGAATGGAAACAGTCAAGACTAAAAAAGAATGCAACCATGCATTAATTAAAAGAAACCTACTACTTGTTTTTGTACATGCAGTGCCCTTTGCAGCTACGAGCGACCTACCCGAGATTGTGGAAAGCAAGTATGTCAACATTAGGTTATACACACAAGCACATGTACTAACGTAGACGAAAAACATTATGAAAACGGCTATATATAAACACTGGACATATCTCGATTACACACATAGGTACTGACAAAGAGACACACGCACCCATATGTCTATCACACGCATACATATCACGCACACATTTATATAAAAGATACGCGTAATGAGATATATTGGCAAAAGACATTGTCACTCTACTACAAAACATATGTAAGGTAGTAATTATTGAGAATACAGTTACAAGTCTTAATAGTCTTATCTGGCCGCGCTTTATCACCTGATGAAATTCAACTAATGAGTTGGGCGAAATGTGGTGAAACAAGAACCATGAAGATGAGGATAACAGTTCGAAAAAGATGAAGCCCCATCTCAAAGGATACCAAAAAAAAAAAAAAAAAAACGCAAAAACAAAAAATATAACAGACCTTGAAATATTAACAAATTCTTGTTCAGCTGAACATTTTTATAATCAAATCGTTTGCAATTCTATTAATTATTTCCAATCATCTCATGTTTTCGTTCACCGTCCAACTGACATCATCTGTCACTCTATGTGTGATCTCCGAACCTTGATATAATGAGTAAGTATAAATAAATTTTTCCCAAAAAATTCCTTAGCCAGTCAATCATACACTAACGTCTAGCAGTTTTTTTATATATACACTACAAACAAGAACCTTGATTCCAGTAAAGCATCTGGCTCTGACGCCATCCCAATAATAGTGTTGAAAAAGCTTCAACTAGAACTTGCTCCCATACTTACGAAACTGTTTAAGCGCTGCCTTAAGGAGAAGTGCTTTCCGAGTCCCTGGAAGACCTCATCGGTATTCCCTGTATTTAAGAATTCAGGTGATAAGTCATCTCCCTCTCAGTACAGACCAATAAGTCTCTTGTGTGTTATGAGTAAGTTGCTGGAATCCATATTAAATAGAGAAATAGTCAACCACCTCAGCAGAAATAACCTTCTTAGTGACACACAATATGGTTTCCGTTTTGCAAGATCTACCGCAGATGTGCTAACGGTTATATCTCACAGGATTAGTGAATCTCTTGACAAAGGCTTACTTTCTAGGGCAATTGCTCTTGACATATCAAAGGTCTTCGACAAGGTATGGCATAAGAGCCTACTTCACAAGATTTCCAGCTACGGTATAACTGGAAATTTTTTCTCAATCATTAAATCATTTCTCTCCGATGGACTCATAAGAGTAGTGGTCAATGGACAAAAATCAGAGGCCCGCAGTATTAATGCTGGAGTCCCTAAAGGGTCAATCCTGGGCCCAACTCTCTTTCTGATCTACATCATTGACCTCCCTAAACACATACTTAAATCATTCGTTGAAATCTATACTCATGACACGACCATCTATGGCAACACATCAAAGGCTGTAAATGACAAAGTTCTCTTTGAGTCTCTCTCTCTCCTTTGATCTCAAACGGGTGGTTCAGTGGGGGAAAACGTGACTGGTTACCTTAAATGCATATAAAACCAAACTCCTATCTTTACATCATCCACGCTCTGATACCCATCTGGCATCAATTGAAATGGATGGCTCTCCTCTAGGAGAAGCCTCGTGTTTTGACAAGCTTCTGGGTGTGTTCTTTACTCCTGATCTGAAATAGAACACGTACATCAAGTTTGTTGCCAAGGTCGCTGAAAAGATGGTGGGACCATTCTACCGCCCCAGAAGATATCTCACTACTGATGCAATTCTCTATCTTTATAAAAGCCAAGTACATCCAAGGATGGAATACTACTGCCATATCAAGGCAGAAGCTGCTAAAAACAGCCTATCCTGCCTTGACAGAGTACAAAATAGACTTCGTGGCTTAGTGGGGGATGCCCTTTTCTCTACCCTGCAACCCCTCTCCCACAGAAGAGACGTTGCGAGCCTATCTTTGTTTTATCGTTATTTCCATGGCAGGTGCTCCTCTGAACTCCAATCTCTGGTCCCCCCCTCGCCAATCTTTCACGAAAAACACCCATGTAGCTGAATCCACTGTCAAAAATGTTCCCCACTCTTTATCTGTGCCTAAATCAAAACGTAGATCCCATGAACAAAGCTTCTTTCTTAAAACTGCACGCCTGTGGAACTTTATTCCGTCTGTCTGCTTCCCACCTTACTACAACCGGGATGTCTTCAAGTCCAACGTAAACAAATTCCTAATGAACCGCCCCCTTAAGTAAACACTTTATTAAATCTCCACACTAACGTACTGTACTTGCAATAACCCTTATCCCTGAGTGGCTTCTGGACCTTGATAAGTGGTGACCACCGTGTAAAAAAAAAAAAAAAAATAACTCAAATACTACTTGAAACAACTCGTGGGATAAAATAAACTCACTGGTTATGTTGATACAATTATCAACAACCAACAAATTATTGAGTTTATTCTAGTAGAAATACACCAGATTTAACTCTGCCGTAGTATAAACAATATATCCTTTCATATTTTTATTTTTGAATGTTTGTGGATAAATTTGTATTTTTCAATTTGTAAGAATTGCGTTATTAATTTTATTAAATTGTGTTGATGTCACTAAAAACTTTGTATCAGAATCAGATGTAAAGTCATAACATATAAGAAAGGTGATTCTTATTTTTTTGTCTGGGAAATAATTTGATTACAGTATGAGCGAGAATTTGTTTATCGTCTAATTAATTTAGTGTCGCAAACAATACATTTTGAAATAAATCGCTTTGTTTTTTTTTCTTTTCCTTCTTGTAAACGTTGCTTTCATGTGTGTTTTTTTTTATTTGTGTTATATTATCAAAGACTTGTTCTAATTTATTCGACACTAGCGAGGAAACCCGAGAGGTAAAAAAAAACATTAAAAGGTGTGGCATATTTTGATCAAGTAGTGTTTATTCTGGAATTAAATATTAATTTGTTTTAAAAAGTCGATCTTCACTATGCTAAACAAAGGCGTTTCGTTCCAATCTCATTTTCATTGTTATTTTCATGGCAAGTGCTCGTCTAAGCTTCAATTCAACACGGCAAACTTTAAAAAAGAATGGACCCTTCGAACTACAAGAACAACTGACAATTTCCCCTTCTCTCAATAGGTAGCCAAATCTGAACGAAAATTCCACAAAGCTCCTTTTTTAGATCTGCTCGCTTGTGAAGCTCGGTTACACTGGTATGCTTTCGAGCTGGTCGCCTTCAAAGTTTTTTTTAATATTTCGCCTTCTTTAATAATCACTACCAACATTTACTAAGCGGTTGTCTTAATTACTTATGCTCATGCACTTTACTCATACAGGGTGACCCTAAAAAAAAACATAGAAAGTATATCTAGAACATATGCTGTAGAACATAGAAAAAAAAGGCCAAAGACCCTAGTGTTTTGATGTGATGTTTTGAATATAATAAACTAGTAATGAGTAAAGTTTTATTACATTCGGACAAAACACTAAGAAACGGGGCCTAATTAGAGTTGGGGCACGTGTTTTTTGGGTCACCCTTTATACCCTGATTCTCGATGGGACTTTGGATCTTGATAAGCTTGTTCTCCATCGTAGGCAAACAAATCAATAAACACACACAAACACACACATGTATAAATACATATAAAAACAAATGATTAATAAAACATGTTAAAAGACATCTTGAAAAAGAGTTATAAACATATTTAATTTTAAAAAAAGAAACAAAAGATAAGTGGATAGTCATTAATCCGCGGAGTTTCGAAGAAATACTCTCCTTCTCATCAGAGAGTAGGAATTAGCAAAATGCAGGATCGGATTTTCATATAAAAGTATTTAATGAAACTACAAGTAAGTCACATATCTTACTTGGTTAAAAAAAAGGGTGAGGTAAGGGGAACAGGAGGCAAAATAAAAATAAAAAGATTTCACATGAATGGACAGTCCGGTGAAGGGTAAAAATCCAAAAATGGTAAAATCCAAAACGGTAGAATTTAAAATTTCAATCCAATAGGTAAATAGGTATATATATATATATATATATATATATATATATATATATATATATATATATATATATATATATAAATATATATATATATATATATATATATATATATATATATAATCCCTATTTGAAGGGAACAAGCAGTTTCGACTCACCTCGTTCATCATTATTTTGTTTTATTTCTTTATATAGTTATTTAGCTTTCGATTTTTGTTTTTTTATTTCTTACTTTTTGACGATGTTGCTACAATATTTCTATTTTTCTAATCATTTAATCTTTGATTTTTTAATTTTATTATTTTTTTTCAATCTGATTTATTTATTGATTTATACTCCAACTCATAAATTACATTCTTCAGAATTTAGTCTTTATTTATCTAGCTATTTATTTCTTCAGTTGCTTTAGTTTCGTATGAATTTTTATCTGCATATTACGGTATATTTGTGTTTCCTTTTAAATTTTACCTGCAATTATTTAAGAAAAAAATATAAATTTAAGGCTTTATTTACATAATTTTCGTGTATAGTGATCTCAACCTGATACGTCTTATGAAATTAATTAAAAAGTTATATCTATCATTTTCAACGTAATCTTAATATAAACATGATACTGTGTTTATTAATTTTTAATATCCTATTATTATTCAGTATATCGAGACAGTGTAATGTGCATAACTCGATTTAGCCTACATTTATCGATTTATGAATTAATAGAATTTCTTTATATTTTTAATTCACTACTTTGATGTCTGTTTTTATTAATCTTCAGTGCTTAATTTTAATCGTGTAGTTCTTACATTATTACCTTTATAACAATCCAGGTTAAATTTCTCACTTAGTTTATTTTAAACTTTGATTCTGATTAGTCTATTTTAATCAATCATAATCTGTTTATCCTAATATTTTGCAATTATTTTATATTTGATTCTTTTTTTGCTAATTCAATGCATCAGGTATAAGTTTATTACAAATAACAATTATTAAATTTAAATTAAATTATATTTCCCTTATTTAGACTATATTTACCTTATGTTCTGTATGTAAAGTTTACGACTTACTATTTTATTTATTGCCCCGTCCTACATTCTTCGTATTGAATTAAAAAAAATTTAAACCCATACATTTCACGAACCGCATATTCCTTAATTATATTTGTATATAAATGTTATTTTAATCACGTCTTAGGCGTGGTAATAGCAATTTATTTCTAGGGAACTACGTAACAATAAAATAGAATTAGAATTAAAATGGTCGATAGTAGAAAATATAAATTTAGTAAATGTAATCCATGCTTACTTTAGTCATACCACATAGTGAATTCTACATGAGAAATTTTAAACAAAAGGTTTGATGTTATATAAAGCTGTTTACATAGTAATAAATTCATATTATCACGCCTAATCATCTGTTAATGTGAAGAGGGGGGTATATGATTCACTACTGCAGTGTTTGTTTTCTACAGTCAAATCGGAATGATGAAAATTGCTTGCAGAATGGAACTGTAAAATTGTTAGAAACTGTAGTATGAGTACACGTTTCATGTAGGAAAAATGGTGGCTTACCGTTAAAGCGCGTACGTGTATCATGTATGTTAAGGAGAGGTGCGGGCGACCACTGTCTCACGCCAAACAATGTAAATTCCGGGCGATCGAAGGAACAATATGTCGGTGCTAGGAAAGGTCACCTAAGCTATATCCAGGCAAACAAAAATAAAAAAAACATGGAAATCCAAGGATTTAGAGCGACCTGTATCCATTGTGTCAATCGATCATAGGTCAGCTCAAAACCCCAGCAAAAGTACAATAAACATACTGGCGAGAAAATAGGTTAACAGGTCGAAGTGATACAATAAAAAGAGAGCGAAACAAAGCAACAGTCAGACGGACAGAAGCGCGACACAGATTGATACAGTTGCGATCAACCCTCTGACAGTAACCCTAACCCGCCGTCATTTTGTTGAAGTGTATATAATAAAATAAAAAAACTCTTTATTATGAACAAATTGTCTCGTATTCATTCATAAATTAAATAACTGTCCATCTTGTATAGCTAGATGATCACCAGCCAGACAGATATGTAAAAATGTGGAGTCGAACTGTTGGGGAGGAAAGAATCAAGATGGCAGCGTCCACAGGTTTTATAATTAGACGGTCTTACAATGGAACGGAAAGTCTCGCAGCTCGTGTGTAAAATCTCACCGGTCGGCAACATAAAAGGGGCCGAGGGAGAACGAGGACAATCGGTGACGATAATTCTTGGGGAAAATTCTGTGGCAATCCTTAGAGACTGTTGTTGCGTGTTACTGACTGTGTTGCATTACGTTTTTTTTTACCTTGCTTCTTTTTTGTGTTACACTTCAAAAACAGGCAAAGAAGGAAAATCTATTGTGTATTTTCTCTGTGTTACTCTTTTATTAGCTAAAATCTCTCTTTAGGACTTCCCTCATAGTAAACACTGAAATGCAGAAATCTTGGCGAGTATTGTTAACATTCTTATATAAATGTTGCTGCTTATTTTCGCAGTCTTCTGGCGAAGGTTGTTGTACCAACAGTTAAAATATATACTTTGACGCTTTCTACAAGCCACCGATTACACATATCTGTCACAATATTCTATTTAATATTCCACTGCCCTCAACGTATTGAAGAAATATGGCCTGAATTATCAAGATGATCCAATATTTCGCAAAATCATTTTTTTTTACGTTTATTCAGCCCAAATAAATCAGAATGCCAATGAGATGTCTGGAGCTTACGTAAATTAAAGGTCAGATTTATAGGAATGTTTTATATTTAGAATCCTTCAGCAAGTTGTTTGTTCACATCATATTTGAATTTATTCTGTTTTTTCTTTTGTTTTTTGTTTTTTATAGTCGGGAAAACATGCAGAAAAGAGGGTTCCAAAAGCGCGCGTATACTGATAAGAAGCTTTCGCCATCTGGAGACATCTACAGTGAAGGGCTAATGATTTTACTGCTTATGATTTTTCGTCATCTCTGTGAAACAGCAATGCATCTTGATGTATTATCGTTATCTATTTTCAAGGAGATGGGAATAGGTTATATATATCGCTTTATATCCTGTGTATGCAGTCGTTCGGTGGCATCTAAGTTATTTCACTGTGTCAGAACTTGAAGATATTTTCAACAACACAACACAAAAAAAATTATTCTGTAAATCTAGAGACAAATGTGATCCTGGCCTGATAATTATTACAAGGACCAGCAACCCCCCTTGCCCAGACTACAAAGGAACGTAATACCTACTTGCTCTCAAAAATCGTCTGATATAATCGGTTAGCTAGCTGGAGTGAAATAAACTGCTTGTCCGTTACACTTGTGGCGTACTTATTATAATGTCACCCCTTTTATGGAATGCACTCCTATAAAGACAGATGAGGACATGTTGGAAATAGTTTCTTTTCCGCAAATGCATTGGTTTCTACGAATAGTAACATGTTGGTGTAAGTGACTGCGTATTTAATTATACAATAAGTGTACGCTCTTAAAGAAATATCTAACACAAAATTTTACTAATTATTTGTGTCGGTAAACTTATCATAGTTCTAAGCATGATATTACAATATTAAACATTAAAAAATTATTTCGCTTGACTTGTTATACACTTTCAAATTATAGGTTTAGGTTAAGCTGGTTGCCAGAATAGTTAACTTGTGAGATTAACTTTTATTTGGTTTATACACTTAGTTAATCGCTAATATCGTCCGCGTTATTTTCCAAGATTGATCGCGACATTACTTCGTGTTTCAGTAAATATGCTCATTAATGAATCTGTTTAGAGTTGATCGGTGTCTTTCGTCTTGTCTACTTAGTTCTCAGTGTTTGCGGTAAAGCGAAGGTATCAAGAGAACACCAAATAAAAGTATAGTCTTATTCAAATGTCTGAATATTTCTTCATTCACAAATAATTGAGCCTTCTGTTTATTTCTCTTACAACTTTCTCTTTATAGCTATGCATATATATTATATATATATATATAATAAATAGAAAAAGTGATATGTATACATATACTTATATATATTTGTGTGTGTGTGTGTGTGTGTGTTGAATATTGAAGGGGCAGCTCATTGTATTTATCGAAATGAAGTAATTAGGATCTGAAATAATATTTATTGAAGGAGAATGCTGGAATCGAACGTAGTTAACAAAAGTTAAAAAGAATATTGGTTGCTATTTGGATGCAATTCCAGGAATGTAGTAAATTGTCCATTATAGTAGAAATAACAAAACAACCAGTTAGGTCAGAGTAGGCAGACTGGGATAATGGAAATTAAGGAATGTTCTTTGTGTATCAGAACACGTGTTGAAAGCATATGCAATATGCACGTGAAAAAATATTTACATGTTAGGCAACGTTCTAACAACAAAAAGAAATACAGATTCAATATATACAGTGAAGTAAGGGTTCCAAATCAGTTAGGCTTCAGATATGGAGAGAGCCGAAAGAGTTAGAATTGAGAGAGGTTAGTTGGCAGAAGGAGCCAGTTAGCCTAAGCTTTTTCGGAAGCGAGGTAAATAGGGGAAGACAAATTTTAGAAACATAACACAGAATCGAGTTCACCTCATTTTCATAACCAGCTTGGAATAAATGTCTTCATATTGTTATGTAAGCCTTTGTCTTCGTTTGTCATCAATCTCGACGTAATATATTTTTGTCTTCAATAGGAAATCCCTTGTAAAGGTGTTGTTAGTATTCCCCTCTTCAATAAGGAATTCCCCTCCATATTTAAAAGAAATGTATATTAGACATCACTTCATGACTCACATCACATCTCCGTTCTATTATAAATGAATACAACCCCCCACACACGTATATATATATATATATATATATATACTGTTTTAACAAACACCTAGGCTTAAAAAAATGGGTTGATAGCAATAAAAAGTGTATTTCATTGTCTTGGTTTTTTGTTAAAACAGTATATGAATGCTTAATTATGAAATATGATAATTTTGTAGCTTACGTTTAAAGTCATCTCTCTATTCTGGAATAAATTTATTGGTACATGAACAATTACTGAATTATATAAAGCCAGTATAATTCGGAATGTTACAAATTAGTATATATATATATATATATATATATATATATATATATATATATATATATATATGCAGTTATATTTTGTTCTGTTACTCTTTTCCTTCCTCCTTCCTCTTCTATTTTTATCATGCTCTTCCTGAATGTCTGTCGATTACTGGCGGATCAGCACCTACTCCCTCTAGTCAACTTTGCATGTGTACGCCCTCCTCCATGACTTTTTTGTGTTTCTTAATTGCATTGCCCACCGACATTATCCTTACTCGTTTACTCCTCTTTTTGAAATTTCTTTCTAATAATTCAAACAAATGCATACACTGGTCCATAATTTATCATCATGTAAATCGGATGCGAACCCTAATAGCCCAGTTCGTTTCAAAAGGCCCGATTTAGAACTAAAATACATTCATAATAAGAGTGGATAAGATTTGTGTTGCACGCTTTTTTAACATTTATATTTAAATAAAGGGGGGGTCACCAACAATGTGTATTTTTTAACATTATTTTATTATTCCGTGTTTTGGTTTTACATTGTAAATTATGTGTAGATCATCGTAATAATGTTTTTAAATCATTGAAATCGTTTTTAACGTGTTTCAGACGTTCTGTGACGCGTCCTCTTCAGAAAATTATTGAAATGCAAGATATTTAGAATATACTTAAAATGTGTTTGAAATGTAAAAGAACATTTTCGTAATTCATTTGAAATGTGTCCGAGCGGTGGAAACATGTATGAATGATTCTACTTTTCATTCTTATGTTCAATTCTTATTACTGGTTCGTTGGGGTGGACTGGCAGAAAAATTTTCAATATATCAACTAAGAATCCCAAAAGAACATAATAAAGAAAAAAAATTAGCATACGTCTCCACACACAACACAAACAACCCAGAACTAGTTACACAGATAGCAAAAAAACCTTATCCTTCTCAGTCAGAACGACAAACTAAACAACGTACTTAAAACAACAAAAATAATAAAAAGCAAACGCCAAACCCAAAAACTTAAAACACATCCTAACTTCCTTAAAACTCGTTCCACACACTACAAAATGCAAACAAACGGCGATGTGGAGTATGTGACATAATAATAGACGGAAACACATACACATTCAAAAACCCAACACAAACATTCAAAATAAAAAAGGATCTAAATTGCTCCTCCAGAAATATAGTATATGCACTAAGATGCACAGCATGCGACAAGTCCTACATAGGCGCCACCAAAAATTTCAGCAATAGAGTGGCCTTACATAAGAGCAACATGAAAATTGCAGATAACAGACACCTCTATGTTTCAAAACACGTACACACATGCAGTGAAAATAGCTTCAAAATAATGCCAATCTTCCAAACTGACAATTATTTTTATTTACTTACACAGGAAAAAAGTTCATAACAAGATTCACTCCTGAACTAAACAGAGCCTAATATCAACACACAAAAACATGAAATGCAAGGAACACACTCAGGCACGTACATATACATATACACATCCACACATGAATAAGAACCGACACATTAAAACACACACACACACACACAAACACACATACAGCCACACATAGACATAACACCCCTGTCTCTAATACAACACACTGACCAATATCAGTTATTTTTAACGCAATTGCACTGCATGCTTAATATTATGGAAGGAGAAATAAAGAGAACGTGACTGCAGTCAATTTGAAGTGTTGGCATAAATCGTAGTGTTATCTGCGTATATGTCGACGGATCAACTCAGAATGTGATTTGTAAGATCATTGATGAAGATAAGGATACATTGAGCCCAGGATGAATCTTTAAGGCACGCCAGCGTTGATACATTATGCTTCAGACTTTTACCCGTCGATAGCTTCTAGCATAAGCCTTTCAGAGAAAAAGTTGATGATTATGAAGACATGTCCAGATTTTCTCAAGGCTGGAATCTTGTGAAGTAACCATTTATGCCAAACCCTATCAAATGCCTTCCATATGTCTATTGTTCTTGTGAGGAACTGATTAACTGATCCTATGTGAAGTTACAGTCAGTTTATCAACTGTAGATCATACAAGGCGGAAACAGACAGTATGGAAGCTTATTGTATTATTAAATATATAAAGGTTACAGAATTAAGAAATAGCGGAGAACCCGCTGTAGGTTATGGGATTTTAAAACCAACTGCTACACGCCAGAAGAGTAGAAAAAGCCGACATTATATTTACCCGTATATTTGTAGAATGCCAACTGTTTGACTTTTGATGAGAAGTATTTACCTTCGAAATGCCATAGTCTAAAAGGTATTCTTCGTTATTACCTTTGCTGTACGCGTTGTTGATTTAATAATGTAAAAATGCTCCTATATAACTTTACTCTTTGCCCTTTCAACTTATTTTAATTTTTTGCTCCTTTTAATCAGATAGTGTTTTCTTATTCAGATAGGATTGTATTATCATTCAAAATGTATTATTCAACTAAATTTGATTACATTAAAAGATGTATATACATAGATATATATATATATAAATCATATATTTATATAAAGTTTCAAGAATGTGTGTTGTATGATATCACGATTAAACATTTCTTGTTTTACGTTAAATTCTATTTGTTCTCCATTAATTTTCTCTTTGTCCTTTATTGTATTTTTTATTGTTTACTACCTTGTTGCAAACCCGATTCATTATAGCGCGATGAAAATCACATTTGTTTTCGTGATTTCTGCTTTCCAGATTGTTTGCCCCAAAGTCAAAAAGAAAATAAGGAAATATAGAATTGCATATAACAAGAAATAATATCATAATACCCCGAAAGTGTAGAATCCATTCACTGAGCAATCGAAAAGAAAATGACATCAATTAATTATAGCCTGAAGCACAAAAGTGTTTTCATGTATTTTCTGTTTGTTTGGGTTTTTTTTGTACATTTTATACCTCAAACTGTTATATTTAAATCTAATATGTTATTCTATACAGTAGAGACGTAATCGTATGCAACCAGCATTGTTAGACTTATGAGTCCTCTATGCTACGTACTAGTGGGTGTAGCAAATACGTACGTCTAATACAAAAAACCTAAAGAGCTGTGAGGACGGGAGTATCGCGATTAAAACGAGCGAACTTTTGTGCTTGGGAATTTATTTTCTCAACAAGTCCACATCATTCTACATACACTTTTGCCAGGAACTCAATAGCGCATGGATCATTTTGCTTTCTTAGAGTCTCACACCGTAATTTTCTGCAACAGATTTAAACCTTTCAGTTCATGAATGCATAAGTTCAGCCATCATCACAATACAATTTGCAATTCCCTCAGATCTATTTGGGCGGAATAAAAATAGGAGGCATTGCTTTTTTAACACCCCTCGTGCATAATAGCAGAAACGGAATACAAATTAATAAACATATGGGAAGTACGACAATGAAGATTCTTCAGGATACTTCATAAACTGCACAACATGCATTTTAGAACCAAGTACGTTCTTTTTTTTTTTTGTTTTTACAAGGTGGTCACCACTTATTTAGGCCCGGAAGCCACTCAGGGATAAGGGTTACTGTAAGTACAGTACGTTCGTGTGGAGATTTAATAAAGTGTCTACTTAAGGGGGCGCTTCATCAGGAATTTGTTTACATTGGACTTGAAGACATCCAGGTTCTACTCAGGTGGGAAGCAGGCAGACGGAATAGAGTTCCACGGGCGTGAAGTTTTAAGAAAGAAGCTTTGTTCATGGGATCTACGTTTTGATTTAGGAATAGATAAAGAGTGGGGAAAATTTTTGACAGTGGATTCAGCTACATGGGTGTTTTTCGTAAAAGATTGGCGAGGGGGGGCAAAGATTGGAGTTCAGACGAGCACCTGCCATGGAAATAACGATAAAATAAAGATAGGCTTGCAACGTCTCTTCTGTGGGAGAGAGGTTGCAGGGAAGAGAAAAGGGCATCCCCCACTAAGCCACGAAGTCTATTTTGTATTCTGTCATGGTAGGATAGGCTGTTTTTAGCTGCTCCTGCCCAGATATGGCAGCAGTATTCCATCCTTGGACGTACTTGGCTTTTATATAGATAGAGAATTGCATCAGTAGTGAGATATCTTCTGGATCGGTAGAAGGATCCCACCATCTTTTCAGCGACCTTGGCAACCGACTATATATAGCGATTCAAAGATAAGGGTTTAATGTTAGGTAGATGATGAGGCAAGATCAGAGATGGTGAAACTAAGGTACGGCCAGGTTACCTAAATGAACGAAACAGTAGGAATTTATTCACATTTGACTTGAAGACAACAATGTTATAGCTAGCAAGCTACCAAACGGCATTCCCCAGCCGGATCGCTCTAGAAAGGAAACTGCTTATGGATATTCATTTTGTTTGGGGTAAAGTTGGGAAGTGATGAGAGTTGTTAGTGGTTGTTTTAGTTAGGCGATTATTTGTTGTGGACTTTTCATGGGTACGGACCATAGATTAGATACCATAAAGTATCGTTAAAGCGGAGAGCAACTCGCAATCTCTCTTCTCTTCGTAGTAGAGTATAGGGAGGAGAAAAGTCATCACCCATATCATAATTATCATAAAAAGAATGTTTAAAAAATGAAATAAGCAGACACGAAGAGTGGTTGAATTATCGCACGGATATAACATAACGTTTGCATATTTGACACCCAGTTCAATACTCCATTTTTCCGATAATAATCAGATCGTTCTTTTACGTCGAGAGATGAAAATATGATTAAATATTAAATATCTACATGTACACGTTAAAATAACTATACTATATCTCCCTCTCTTAATATATATATATATATATATATATATATATATACAATTTAGAAAATCATTTCATCCAAGGCATGAATATTGTTAAACAAAATGTTTTTACTATAGGCTTTAAAAATAAAGGTACAAGATTCAATTGGAAATTTATTTATCTTCAAAGTGTACTTTTATAAATTTTACAAAGTAAGGTATAAATATTTTATGCCTTACTTTGTAAAATGTATAAAATTGCACTTTGAAGATAAATAAATTTCAAAGTGAATCTGGTACCTTTATTTTTAAAGCCTATAGTAAAAACATTTTGTTTAACAATATTCCTGCCTTGAATGAAATGCTTTTCTAACTTGTATCGAATCTTAAGATTATATTTTATTTAATTTATTAATTTGGATTTATAAAAAGATGAATGTGGTTTTGCATGTATTTATAAAAACTCTCCTACTCTCTATTTCAGATTGTATTTCTCCTCATACCACAACTCATTTTTGCAACCCCTCTTTGTATTATTACAGGTCTGAATATTCTCTCAGTTTCAGTTTGTAATGTTCCTAAGACCACAACTATTTTTGCAACTCACTCTTTGTCACACATGTCTGAATAATGAGAAAATCTGAATTTTTTTAACAAAAACTTTAAAATAACTTTTTTAGGTTATTTTTTTAAACTTCTTTCAGAATAGAAAATCTTTACAATTTAATAAGGAACACATTTCATATAGGTTTCATAAAAATTATTCAGTAGATAACGAGAAAAATAGAGATGAAAATTTCAAAATGAGTGTATAACTGGTTACGCTCAATAGTAGTCCTCGCAAGCGAAAGACTTTGTTATTGTTATTCTATTATTATTATTATTTAAAACATTTTGTGTCCTGCGCTTTCGCGCGAGGACTAGTATATATATATATATATATATATATATATATATATATATATATATATATATATATATAGTGATCCACATACAGTACTTTTCGTTGCATCAAACCTTATCAAGATGGCTAGACAAGCATCCTTTCCCAGCCGTGGATAGAACCAACAGCCGTTGAGTTGACCGTAGACAGTTCTATCAACAAGAATACAGATCATTGCCCGGAAATTTCCCTCATCAATTGTTTATTAAAGAAGCACTTGCCCATCGCTCAAATTGCTAGTTTCTTTATAAACAAACGGACAGTGAGCTTCGCTTAAAAATCAAATGAAACATCAGGTAAAAGTACATTTTCGACAGTGCTCAACCCAAAAAGGGGAGCTTTAATAGTCATTAAAATACAGTACTGTTTCGTTTTATCACATCATATATATATATATATATATATATATATATGTATATATATATATATATATATACATATTGTTCTCGACGGTAATTCTTGGCCTGAAGACGTAATCCCCCAACGCGGGTGATTACAGAAACATGTATGCACATATGTAGCCATTAATGTTTGTATAAATAAATTTAATATGTATACATATATATATATATATGATACAACCTCTATATATATTTATAAATGACAAGGTCTCAAGGTAATTGGAACTGGCTGATGAACGAAACATACTCAAAATGTGTAGCGACATTATACGAAAGAAATATAATATGTATCTTGTTTTACTTCGGTATTGAGCACACCTTTATAAACCTCGTTAAACTTTCATTGGTGGCTTCGTTTCCTGGGAAAATAACCTAAATTATATATATATATATATATATATATATATATATATATATATATATATTAATACTTTAATGTATATATATATTAATACTGTATATATATTCATGCTATAATATATATTTATAATATATATATGTGCATATATATATATATATATATATATATTAATACTATATATGTATGTTTTTGTGTGTATTAATTCTTTGTAAATGAAAATTTATAAACAATATATATTCGGAAATTGACGCACAACGCACTATTAGCAGATTCTATATTCCGCGGCGTGACAATGAAAAGAAGCGAATGATATCTGCATAAAAGATCATGAAAAACGTTTCTGCGGATGCAATATACGATAGAGTATATTTAGATATGGATTCCCAATAAATCCAGGAGACACGATGAGGTAAGCAAGAATCTGTAGAAAAGCTTCAAGTTGGAAATCTGGGTAGGTAGAAAAACTAAATTCAAATTGCTATATGGTGTTTCATGTGTTGATGTAAAGGGTTTTTTTCTGGGAAGGATTTTTTCAGTCAGAAAATATAAACAAAAAAACGAACTACTCCACGGCATCATGCTTCTAAGGTCAGAATAAAATAAAATAAATGTTCAAAGTGAGACAGAACACATTCAATCTATTTAGACCAAGAAAAATCGGGTTAAGAAATAAATGCCAGGGTTAAAGGTGTTTCATAGCACTGTTTTTGTGTGCTCCTTGTCGAATAATATTTTTTATAAATCTTCTTTACAGAATTTTAATTTATATTCCTATATTCAGCTCTAATCAATATTGGATTTATTGAGCTTTTTCACATGGTTAAGGATATTTTCAAATATATGTACTAATATTTATATTCCGTTTTGAGTTTACTGTATTACACATTTAGTAAGCTTTGCTATATCATTTTTGAATATATATATATGTGTGTGTGTGTGGGGGGGGGGGGTGTGGGTGTGTGTGGGTGTGTGTGTGTGTGTGTGTGTGTGTGTGTGTCCATAAGAATACGGGATGTATATAGGATACATATTTATAACATGATTTATATGTCTATACTCGCATGGTTGATGATATCTTATGGACAGGACAAAAGAATAAAAATGATATATTGCAAAGGCAAGCAAAAAGAATCTTTGCACGAAATGTATTTCAATAATTTTATTCAAGCGAAAACTTATAAATATTTTCATGAAATATACATAAAAATGTGTTTACTCTGCTCTCCATAAAACGACAATAAAACACAATAACAAAAAGAAGTAAAACTCGGTTGACTTTAATATCCCTTTGTTTATTAGGAAAAGTGTTTGTTTCCTCATTTCAGGGTGACCTTAAGTATTGTTCTTAGAAATACATTCGTCATTGATATCAGGAAGCAACAAACATTTAAGCAAAGAATGACAAAATATTAATTTCCAATATTTTATCTTCATTTTAGTATTTCGCTTGATAATTTATTTTGTGCTATGTTTTATTTTATTGGTTCGATGGATGGGGATGTAGTATGAGCTTTTCTCAGTAGATTCGCTCGTGCAAAGTTGAATCAGCGATGTTATTTTATTAATATTATAGGATGTATTATATTATTTACTTATATCGTTGGTAAATCTTTAATTACTAGGGATATGAAAACAGAATATTCTTATCGTTAGATTTACTCTCGAGTATCTATCCGACACAGTTTGACACAGTTAGTCAACCAAGAACCATATCACTCCATATAAAAGCGTAAAAGATATCAACGGATACACAATCAAGAGTCAAAACCATGAAAAGCATACGATGTTGTCCTATCCCTTTTAATCACACACATTATTAAGCTAGGGTTACTCTCGCTCTTACATTGATATTAAAACCTACCTTTTCTATTTAAAAATTAGTAAAATGAACCCCTATATATAGTCCGACATGGATATGCGAGCAACTGCATGCAGGTTAACTAATTTGCATATTAATTAATTAATTATTCATTTTTATGTTTTATTATTATAGTCCAATTAAAAACACGATTTAACACTGAATAAATTCCAAGAAAGCGTGTAATTATATTTTTATTACTATTATATGTGAGGAACAACATACTAAAAGATTAGCGAAATCAAAATCAAACGAAGATGGCAGTCATTGCACTAAAATTAACTAATATTTCAATAGTTCATGCTGAAGCTGTTGCATACGGAAGGGTGTGAATTTTTATACTATATATTTTGATTATATAATATTTATACAATGATTTATACTAACTAAATGAATAGACGAGGTCATGACGCCATCAATGACATCATGACATACGTATACATTTCTAATGATTATAGAATACACGATCCATTTTAAGACATGTCTCATCACTGAATAACTGTGCCAATTCAATAGTCACTATTTTCAACATCAGACGCTGCTTCCTCACTCATATTGTCACTATGAATTTCTGAACATGGTTCGGATACCCGTGAACCGATAAGTCCGTGTCCTTTCCTTGTGCACCGAGGTGTACATCAACCACCAGAACAGTTGCATGCAGCGAATTATTTTCTGAGGTATTTCTGGTGCAGGGGAAATAGCCATAATCGCTGGAACTAGACGTTCTGCAATTCACGCCCCCATTAAGTAGTATTCATAGCCTCGCCATTGCCAATCCAAAGCATCACTTGGAGGTTACATTGAAGGTCATGATACTTCGTTGCAGAAGAGGTCGGTGGCAGTCGTTTAGGTGTAACAAAGCTTTTGGCTGACCTATCTTTTCGTGGGAGACTGGAATTGCTCATTGCAGGCAGATTGTCTCTAGGTTTTCCTCCGAACAATGCCACCAACGCTTTACACCAAGTGTCTTTAATCTCATATATATTTTTCTCAGCTGTAAAAAAAAATCTTATCACGACTCCTTAAGACAATCTCCCGTCAAAACCTTGTGAAGAGCGGATTTTTTTTCGATTCCAAAAACCGCGGAAGTGGTATCGCATCCCGTGAAAGCATGCACGAACGGAAAACTGCTGCAAACATCGTATCCAAGCAACTTCTTCATAACCTTAATGTCGTATGCTGTTACAGATCTATTTTTATCCGAGTAGAAATAAAGTTTGTTCCCATCACTGCGTTATGCGTAATGAAGTAACTTCACAAATAGATCTGTATCTTCGCCAATGACACTAGTACTATTGTTGGATGACAGTGACGTTGTTGCCTTTACAATTTTCACACTTGCATCACACTTTGATTGTATTACGTCACAATATCTCTCCCTCATGCCTTGTGAAATTAGATTGATGAGAGATTGTTTGTTTTTCACATTCGAAAGTAAAGCCTCCTTTTCCAACAAATGTCGTTTCTTCAGAAATGTTCGCTTTGTTACTTGTTCGATTTTGGTGGCGTCTCTCCTTAGTGTTTGGTCCTCCAATGTAACCATCAATACTATCGTGGACTTATCATAGTGTATTACTGCGAAAGATGCATAGTCGTTAACGATTGAACACTATATATTTTACTTTCTGACTAATTCAGTCGATGGAAAAGAGAACCTCAGTTAAGAACGTTACGTTCCACTTCTGGTACATACTTGAGTACTGCGTCATCTGAACTCTTCTTTTATAGCAGCCATAAGTTTTACTTTGTTTGTTTTGCATAACAGGTGTTTTGCCTCAAAGAGGGATAATGGGTATAGTGAAAGTTCAAAGATCATCACCTCATTAAGAAAAAGACCAGCAGTTAGAGACACTACAAGAAAACCTTTTGAAAAGGGAGCAGGGTCTATTGCTTTATCCTTAACAATGTCAATTTACACACTAAATGGCAGGGTCTATACTTCCATAGGCCGCCCGTACGTAACGGAAAATAGTGATTGATCCTCCATTGTTTTCATTAGTTTTTTTTTCACTGGTAAACAGGTTAAAGACATTTACATCCTTATTTGCATTGACACCGGTGATAATTACGAAGAGGCACTTCATCAAGGAAATGGGAAAAGGTCTTGAGTTTATCAATAATTTTCCCCATGTCTCCACAACCGCTTCTGGTCGATCACGCTCTTTCTTTCTTGTGTGTCCCTTTGCAGTTTTAAAGAGCACTTATGAGCTTGCTCTCTGACTAGGTCGCAACCCGGACTGCCAATTAATGATCAGTACGCCTTACAACATGCGAGTCATTCATAAACCTTTGGAACACTGACGGCATAGCATGTTCCAGAGTTGCCATTGACTAAAGGTAAAGGTGTGCGGATTCACATCGTTCGCATACCCAGCAGTTGCAAAAGTGAGAAAACATTCAGCTACAGCAAAACCGAAACGATCGCAAAGTACATTATTTGTAGCTTGCTGTGTAAGACACTCATCAAGGAGAAGATGGTTATGAACTACACACTGAACTGCCTTTCCAGTTCTGATGTATTGCACAGCATTTTCACCGTAAATTGTTCCTAAGATATTTTTGATTACGCTCTTATCACACAACGTTGCTATTGAATCCATGAGATTAGTCAATATGTTGAAGCTCTTTAGCATCAGCATCATATCGAAGCAGAGTGTCTTCAGGCACCTCATGTTTCATTTCTGACACTGATCAAATGTAACCATTGCAGCAGACTGGTGTTTATCAGCAAGTTTGTACAGTGACTTAAGAGTGGAGAAGATGCATGACTTATCTTTGTAATACATTTCAATAAGGAATCAGGAAGATAGTCAAAGACGACCCTGAATACTGAAATACTTCTTCAGATTTTTACGTATATTACACGAACGTTACAATGTTAGACAACCATTCACACTCTTCTACTTCAGTAGTTTATTTAAATGTTACTTTTGTTAGTTTGGAGAGATCAAGGTGCTCCTTCATGGGGCTTACACTTGATTCTATTACAGTTTAAATTTATATCCGAGGGTTCTTTTAAGAATAGACACTGTTCTCCTTATGGCTGCTATCTGTATTTCCTTACAGTTAGGTTTTCCAGGGATTGCGTCTAAGTATTTCTGAAGGTTCTTTTTTATTAGGCCAGTTGTTCCCGTCAAAACTGATATAATGTTTATTTCTTTCAGAGACCATGTTTTTTTTAGATCATTTTTTAGGTCCTGATATTTACTTATCTTCTCCCGTTCTGCTCTATTAAGAGGTAGCACTGTGTCTTACTACAAGATACTCCGTCATTTTCTTTGTAAGATCTGATACAGCAAATTGCTATTTATTGATGTCCTCGAAATAGACAAACTTACTTAAGAATGCTAGTTCTTAGTCAATGTTAATCGATTGCCTTACCTTTCGCATTTTTTGCGGTAGATCCGCTAGTATGCCGCATAGAAATTCTGTAATTTATCCGAATCACCAATCCCCGCCCTTTCTTTGTCAGCTTCTACTTCATTGCTACATAAGTGGAAAATTTGTGGACTTCCCATTATTCTTATCAGCTCTATAAAAAATAAAAATCATGCGTTAAAAAATAAATGTATTAAAATAATACTATAATATAAAATAATATAACGATATAAATTAAATGTATTTTCGAAGTTACTACATTATATATATATATATATATATATATATACGAGTCGCCGTATTATATAAAAAAATATAACAGTCTGTGAAAGTTGCCTTTAACATTTTATAGCTTTGACAGCTATATTCATTTACGTTACATTTGGACATTTTGTGGTAATTCTTATTTGGTAAACTTTTAGTATGGTTTTCCCCAACATACCAAAGAAAATAAAAAGCTCAAATCTGTTAGGGTAAAAGTGTTTTCGTATTCAGACTAAACTATTATTAGATCATTGGTTTCATTTTACTGTTTCCCGGAATTTTATTTATGCAGCATTCTAAAATGGGTAATGAGCATTTGTCACACAATCATCAGGAACTGTCGTAAGAAATAGACTTAAAAGCGAGATTTGTTCATCTTGACTGACAGTCTGGCTCAGGTACTTGGATTAACAAACACTATAACATTGCTACCAGCTTCGTCTGTGTAACCTGAAAAACTAGACTAATTTATGTGGGTGACACTAAAGTCACTAAATACATGTACTTAGGTGCTATTATCTAGGAAGAGTGCTGCATTTATGTTGTCTGGAAAGTTGTTCATTAGTGTTTTCGGAACTTGCCCATTTGTTCATTATGAACTTTTCTCACCATTATAATGATTATGATGTAAATATAGAAGCTTGTTTTTTAGATGCTTTTAAAGTAACCAGCCACCTCTTTCTTCATTGTACCACAAGCTCAAGATCAGAGGAGAAAGAATCAGAGAGAACTTAGTCATTTACGGCCTTTGATATGTTTGCATAGATGGTAGTGTCATCAACATAAATGTCTACGAAAGATCTTAGGGTATGCTTTGGGAGATCATTGATGTAGATAAGGAAGGGAGTTGGGCCTAAGATCGACCTTTGAGGAACTCCAGCATTAATACTATGAGCTGTTGACTTCTGTCCATTAACCACAATACTTATGATCATATAAGAGAGAAATGATTCATTAATTGAAAAGACAACACTGTAGCTGAAGATCTTGTGAAGTAGACAGTTATGCCATATCCTATCAAAGGCCTTTGGTATATCAAGAGTAATTTCCCTTGAAAGGATACCTCCGTTTAGAGATGTACTAATCCTATGAGACATAAACGTTTTCACACTTTCTGTAGATCTAACAGAACGGAAATCCTATTGCATGTCACTAAGAAGGTTATTTTAACTGAGAAACTTACTCATGACGCATAGCAGACTTATTAATCTGTACTGATAGAAGATGACCGATCACATAAATTCTTAAATACAGGACATACTGCGGAGGTTTCACATGGTGTTGGTAATCAATTCTTCTTGACCATGCTTAAACAGCTTTGTATACATGGTAGCCAGTTCCGATTGATGCCTTTTCAACACTATAAATGGAATGCCGTAGCGCCAGTTGCTTTACTAGAATCAAGCTTTTTGATTAGCTTGGCAACGTCACACAAATATTTGTATGTCACATAGCGTGGTTGCTGATAGAGGAGAAAATACGGGGGGGCGGCCTTGGTCGTATAGGTTGGAAATAACTGTGGAGTTCTTGGCAAAGAGTTGGCTTTGTATAATGCTGAAGAGATTATCTCAGATCCATTGACGGAAGATTTAAAAACATATATATTTATACAAAGATTGGTATCGGCAAAATACTCTGACATTCGACGCAAAATTTTAACTAAATTAGAAAATTAACCGATCAGACACTACAGAAGTTTGTAGAACACACTCCCCGAGTGATTAGCGCTAAAAAGGACCCAAAGCATACTTCGCTACGTAAGAAATATAATAAAAGACAATATATAATAAAACGTAAAAGACTTATTCTCCCTGGATACAGAAAAAAACAATTCAGTGAAAATCAAAATATGATACTACCAAGTCCCTGCTCTCGGTACAAAGCTAAAGAACTTGCTTTACTTGTGGCAGAATTGGACATTAAAGCTCCCTGAGTAGAGAAAAATACAAAATTAAAGTCGGGCACGACACTCTACAACCAAGGGAAAAAGGATAAAATATTTATTGGTGAAAATATTAAATAAAAACTTTAGACTTCAATTAGGTTCGGGATCAGTCTTATCGGTCATAAATTTGAATACATTGAAAATATTAAATATGCCTACAACGCTAAAGTCTCCATAAACAGCCAGAACGCTGACTAAGTCGAAAATAATGTTTGACAGTAGATTAATATTAATGGTACATTTATTGGTATTAAATAAAAATTAAAAGCGTCTGTGTGAAAAAAAATACAGGACATATTTTAAAGGACAGATTAAATGCAACAGTCTAATTTATGGGATTGGCCTATAAATAGGTTTCATCAAAAAGTGGAAACACTAACGACAGAAAAGGAAAATCTCAAGTTAAAATTTAAAAAAAAGTTTCTCTGAAGTTGGTCCAGGAACATGCGCAATAATGTCAGTCCAATTAAAACTAAAAGATAAAACGCAACAATTATTTAAGTTAAAAAGGAATGCACACTTCACCTCATTGAAGAAAATTAATTAGGAACAAGAAATACATGTTCAAGTCTATCTACTATCTTAAGCAATGAGCAGCCGTTGTGTCTATGTTACAAAAGAAGTAAAAACAATCTGAGTTTGCCTTGACTTCGGTACGAGTTTTAACTCAGTAGTAAACGGCTATGATAACTAACTCCTTACCCCCGAGGAAGTTTTCACTAAGCTCAAATGAGGAACGATGTTTTCTTAAGTGGATCTGAGTGACGCCTAAAATAAAATCCAGTCAAGAAAAATAGCTCGAAATTACATTGTATTAACAGCTATAGGGATTATTCAAATTCGAAAAGTTGGTTTTAGGAGTCAAGACAGCACCCGCCATTTTTTTTTAATTATGGATACTTTATTGATCAGTCTTGACTTCGCGATAATATTGGATGATATTATAAGTGAGAATAGAAAAAAATACGAGAACATATACACATTTTATCCTCTCAATTACATGTTTTTAGCTTTAATATCAAAGGATGAAAGTAAGGAATAAAATACTTGAGACTAACTATCGAAAAGGGCATTGTATTTAAAGGATATGCCTGCTCCAAAATATACTAGAGAATTACAAAGTCGTTTGGGTTTGACGGACGATTACCAGGCATTCATGCTCAATATGCGCGACCTGTGGATCCAACTGAACGAGCTAATAACAATTATAGAATGTGGAAATGGACACTTGAAAGCCAGATGGCATTCGATAAAATAAAAAAAAAATCTGCTGCAGTCAACATTATTACTCACTCATTACGACTCAAAAGTAGATATAAAAATCGCTAGTGATGTGAGCTTCTATGGAATAGGGATCTAATATAAAATGCTGAACGGAAGTTAAAATCTATTGAATGCGCGTCAATATCTCTTCTCACAAGAGAAAAAAAGCACTATCTACAAATCGAGAAAAGAAAAGCGTGCTATCTTCGCAGGAAAAATTCCTACCAATATTTTAATGGACGATTATTTATACTATTGCCTGATCATGAATTGTTAATTGGCCATTTTTTGATCGAAAGTAATAGTTATCCGTCTAAACAGTAAAGAGACTGTTGGGGTGAGGCGCTATCCTGTTGAATTACAATTTCAAGTTAGATTACCTCCCATCCAGTACATTGGACATGTGAGAGGACATTCAAGGTTAGTTCCTACATAGTTTGAACCTCTTGAGGACTCATTATTTATTTTCTTACGTAACGATAATTAAATTAAAACCGTGATGTGCAGTCAGAAAGCCTCGAGTCACACTATATAAAATTATAATCGAAGCACAAAAAGAGGAGTTTATGAATGCTAGAAAACAGAATATTCCTAATAAAAACCAGCAAATACAGTTTATGTAATGATGTCTTATTATACACTCAGCTTGCGTTTAACTAAAAACATTACGAAAAACGATAATGACAGATTTTCATATGAGTCACCTCAGAATAAATAGAAGGAAAAGCTTCATGCGATTGCTGATGACGAACAAAGACAACAAAAACATGATTGATTAATGCAAGTTTTGTGATTTGACAGCAACTGCACCTCAATCATTTTTAAACCATGACCAAACAAGTACCAACCTTTGTCTAGAATTTATATTGATTTAGTAGGGTCGATGAAGGATCGGTATTATCAAATTTTGCTGGGAAGCTACACAAAATGGGCAGAAGTGCTCAGATAGAAGAAATCCTCTACGAGGGTTATAATTAATTTATGTCTTTAATTATTTGCCCAGTTTGTAGTTGTTGGTTTCTTAGTAATTGACAACGGAACTCAATTTACGTCTACGGACGTCGAGGAGTTCTGTGAGACGTTCCAAGTTAATCATGTACGACTTCACAGTACGACTCACGATCAGGCGAAACTCCTCGTACACATGGCAGCATTAAAAAATACATGCGGCACACATACAGAAACAACACTACAACATTTTCTGCATGGCTATAGGATTACAACTATGTCAAACGCACAATTATACTCTATTCCAGGGAAAGAAAAGTATCCGTATTTGAAAAGCTATTGCCAACACAAATAAAACTGAGAAGGATGTCTATTGTACCTACGAAAGATTATGAGCTAGAGGAAAAACTTTTCTACAAAACTTACAAAACAAAATGCTTTTCGGCGAACTAGAAATAATAGACAGAAAGAATCGGAAATATTGCGAACATTATTCAAAGTCCGTAATTCACGTGTAAAATATACATTAATTGGATAAGAAAGCGTCTGTTGGATGTACCGCACGAGGAAGACGAGGTCTTCGAGACAATATATGACACATTTGTCACTGAACCAATTAAGCAGCTCCAAAACGAAGCCCTATCGGAAAGAAAAATGGAAATTAACGGATTCTTTTACTATCGATCTAAAAAGGAAAAGTACTAGGACTCCTTGCGGTGCAAATGCTTAGTTGGGGATGTAGGGGATCTAAACCTGTTGTTCGCGTCATTCGTAAAGATCATATTCTAAGGTCACACAAATTATAATACAATCCTGGATCGATAGTGAATGAGAGAGAAATTGCCATACATATATTTCCTACATTTACTAAATGCATTTAACCTCGGCTTTTAGCATTTCGATTTGTTTTTTTATTCGAATCTCAAGGATGGTATAATGCAGTTGCAAACGTCTTATTCAGGTTGGCTTCCAGAAAAAACGGTTTATACTTTATTGATCATAACAAAATGTTTGCGATAATTCAGAAATTAAAGGGTATTTATATTATTAAATTTGTCAGAAAAACTTTGCAATACGATTTTATCTATACAAGACACAGAAACATGATGAATTCTCTCTTAATGTTTAGCTTTTATTAATTATTTAATTTAATTGTTTTAAAAATTGTAATGTCTGAATATATGAGATTTAGTAGTTAGCTGCATTGAACCTGGTCAGTACTAAATGGGTGACCATTTGGGACTTTCAGGTCCTGTATGTGCTCTCCGCTTATCCCGGCGTTGTTTTCAGTCGTCCTGGTCTTCTCCTTCCACTGGATTCAAAGAGCGCCGATTCAGGAGAGGTGTGGTTGGAGATTGCACAACCCTTGTCTCACAGTTACACATGATACTGCCCCTAATGGGTAACCTTTATCTTTCAAGACTGAACGGAAGCATGGGTGGATGGTATGGAAGTGATATTTTATACCATCACGATTATTCAAAACTTTATGAAAGGCGTATTATATACAAATTACTTCGTGGATTAAATAAAAAAATAAACATAAAAACAATACACGTGTTAATTATATATTTTTCATAATTCTTGGCATTAGGCAATCGATAAAATACCATAATCCTAGTAGACATTTTTTTTTAAATGATGAGCACATGTGTGAGTGAAAACTGTAATAAGGTAATATCTAAAATATAAAGTGTCTTCTCAAACTTGCGCTTTCATGCTTCGAAATATGTTAACAGTCGCAGGAGATACCAAACAAAGTAGTACAGTTTAGTCTTAGTTTTATAATTATTTTAATGCATAACATTAAACACCCTATGAAAAACGTCTTAAAATACTAGTTTATCATTATTAAAATGTATTTTTCTAAAGTTCTTGTCAATCTTTATAAAGTATAAATAAATGTTTGTAAAAATATACGTGTGTCTTTCTGTACCTGTAAAAATGCTTTTATATTTGCATTTGGGTGTGAATGAGTATATTATCTGAGCGCATCATCATCGTCTGTAAAATAGTATGTTGAGTTTGTCCATAATACTATAACTTTTACATTAAGAAGAAATCTGACCTCGAAGACAATTGACCAGTTCTTTTCCTGGCGTTTCTATTTAATCATGTAAAATGTGCTTCCGTTTCTCTTTTTCGTGTGAAATTAAATCGATCGCCTAATATGTCTTATCGTCATATCACGGACCTCCAATACGCAGAGTCCTTGATATGACCTTAAACTATATCCAGTGGTGAGGCCAAAGCTTACGGGCTTTAAGGAGTGTGGAGCCACCATTTAATTTCTATTGCTCCCAGGTCCACTCGGACCCGGAGTGGTAGTACGAGTTAGGGTCCCAACTATGGGTTAAATAGAAACACTCTTGAAAACAACAAATATATTCTATTAAAAAATTGTCTTCAAAATCTCCAGATTTGGCATTAATAAACCTGAAAAGGGTTGATATGCCGTAAAACAAAAACAACCAAACCAACCAATACGCAAATAACAATCCAGCACTTTGTCACTCAACAGCAAGCATCCAGAGATCGGTAAACAACATAAGAGCAACCTATTAATACTTCGGACTCACTGTTAATATCAGGAAAACAAAAGTTCTAGTACGGCCAGCACCCAACACAATCTTACAAGATCTAAATATTCTAATATATGTTACTCCTTCTCAGCAATTAGATCATTTTTCATATCTCGAAAGTATTATATCAGAAAAGTGTCCAATTGAGAATGAAATTGAAACCCGAATTAGCTTCTCCTGTAGAGCATTTAGCAAACTTATAAAGCGTATTTTCAACAAAAAAAATCTCCCAATAAAACTAAACTCATGGAATACTACGCGATTGTGATCCCTACGCTTTTGTATGGGTTTTGGACCTAGACTGTTCATGAGCGTATTAATTAATTTGACGAAATTAACCAGCAAAATCTTAAAGCTATACTGAACACCAAAATATATTAATAGATGATCAGCAACAATATCTCTGAGAGAGCAAACAGCTGCAGTATTGAGGAAAGCATCATGAGGCACAGGTCCGTTGGTTGTGGCACGTCCTCAGAATGGATGAAAACAAGCTCCTCAGACAAACCCTGTTCTAAAAGCAAGCCGCATGAATAAGGCCCATCGGCCGCCCTCTACAACGATACAAAGACCAACTAAAATCCACCCTGAAAAATTCTGAATTTGACATTCACATCTGGGAAACAACCACCCAAAACCGGCATATTTGTTACTGATCCATCATATCTTATATCAAACAATATCAAACAGAAAATAAAGACTGGTGAAGATAAGCAAGCAAAAAAAAAAAAAACTAGCAAAAGGCTTCTGTCTCCAGCCAACCTTTGTCTGTCTTCTCGCAAACGCAGATTCTTCGTTATGATAAATCTGGGAAACCATCTACAAATCTAACCTTTATAAGAAGAGGAAATTGAAATTCTTGGATACGAGAAATTGGCCGACGACGACACGGTCGTAATGTTACCACTATAAACAAAGTTTCCACTTTTTAGCGAGAGAAAAAGAAAAGAATAAGGCCTGTTTAAACTTATTTATACGTACTTAATGAAATAGTAAAAAAAAATCGATAAATCTCGTGTACTCTATTTTTGATTAGATAGTTTCGATATAAACCTTTTGTGTTGGGGAAGGATGTAAAATCTTTTTTCATGCAGCTTAAAAATGAAAACTTTGTTTTCATTTTTATTTCTGACTCAGAGAATTTCTTTTAGTAGAGTGAGTACAAACGTTCGTGTTAAAACTCTTACATTTTCACAGTTGTTGTATAATGAACTATTTTTAGAAAACACCTTGTAGTCGAAAACTATAATGGAATGCATTCGTCTAACGCACACACAAAACGCACACACACACGCACACGCATATATATGTATATTATATGTATATATATATGTATATTATATGTATATATATATGTATATTATATGTATATATAAACCAAATTAAGAAGTAAAGATTAGTTTACAAGCTAAAGGCTTCTGCAAACTTAAAGCGAATATAAATATTTCTATTAGTAATCACAACCAAATAAAAATGCTCAATAAAAACCAAATAGAAGATAGGCCATTACAAATCTTTAGCTGGTAATGGAAGCAGTTATGCCAGTCGAGATGTCTTTAAATGGGAAATCTTTAACGCTTCGATATAATCTTTCTTCTTCGACCGCTTGGAAACAGGTGTTTTCTATAGATTTGGATTACGTACATTTTGTTTTTTTTTATTTTGATTTATTTGTTAACATTGTAAATCCGACGACTTCTTATGAGAACATTGACTTTTATGTTCATTGCGCTTTTGAAAATACATAACCACAGCATATATTTTCATCTTTTATTTTTAATTTACTTTTCTCCTTTTATAATTCTTTTCTCCATTTCAGAAACTCTTTACGTAAACTTTCATTCATATATGACTAGTTTTTATATAATGCAGTTTTAATCTATGCCAGTACCAGCCAATCCATTGCTTCGTTATAATATTCATTTATTCGTATCTTTCCTCTCATAAAAATCACGCATTCTTTGAAATTCTATGGATTGCGCGAATCCTAGTATTACTTTTTTGAGTATCCTGTCGAAAAAAAATCGTGTAAATTAAAATTCACAGTCTTAAATTTTATTCTTTATGTATGTTAAACTGCGTTCTTTATGTATGTATATATATATATATATATATATATATATATATATATATATATATATATATATAGTATTCCAATTTCCTGCCTGACTTTTAACTGTTTATCTTGAAAACTTAGCTATATATGGAACTTATTTTTGCTCAATTATTATGTATATCTTCAGTAGTCTGAAGTTAGAAGTTAAGCGTTCATTGGTTTCGGATTACTTGCCAAACAATGTTTATCAGTCTCTACACTGATGATTGCCTTAGGTTGAATTGCTCGTTTATTCAAATAGAAAAATAATTTATGATATTCATTTTTTAAATATTATAGTAATAAAATCTTCTTAAAAATTAAGGTGAGTTCTCTTTTAGGAATTAAAAAAAACCTTGAGTGTAGCTCAAATGCAGTTTTCAGAATTTCTGTTATGGTGATTGTCACTTCTTGACAGAAGAAGACCATCTTTCCCTTGCTTTATTGTTGAGTACTCAATCATTTATTGTTGATTACTCAATCATTTTCTTGTATTTTTAAATATATACACATATATACACATATATACACTTATACACACACACATATATACATGTGAAGATGTGATCAAGATCCATCCCTATTTTCTGTGCGAACGAAGGTGGCACTTCAGACCAGCCCTGCTCTTACACAGTCTGTTGCAAAGGTCACACTTAAAATGAGATTGAGGGGTGCCACCTGGTGCTGCTCTACTGTGGACGCTCATATGACGATTTAGGCCTCCACTCGATTTACAGACCACAGAGCAAACAGAACATCTGTGCCCTGCAAAGTTTACCCCATCAAAGAAAGATTGATCTCCATGTGAACGCTTGTGGCTAGCCTGGCCATCTCCAAATCAAGTCATTTTACCGCATAAATCACAGGTGTCGCTCTGCATGAAATCCTCCGACAGGCCTGCTATATCTGACAGATTTTTCTTCCAGATATCACGCTTCATTTTTGCATGCTCATATTTTTCTTATCAAATCACAGCAATGATAGACCAAGGAGCGCCACTTTTTATGATCATTGGAAGCACTTTCCCAACTGAACACGTCAATACCATACTGAGTAATCGTAGAAATTGAGGTGGGCATCCCAACTTCCCCAGAATTATCCATAGGGTACTTCTGTTCACCGTGTTAAAAGCCTTAGTCAAATCAACAAAAACCTGATAAAGCGGAACGCGGTGTTCAGTACATTTCTCCTGCAACTGTCGAGCAGAGATCATGCCCGTGGTTCCTCTGCCGGACGAAAGCCACTTTGGCTTTCTGGAATGACGGATGGACAGATATACTTTAAGCATCTATTAAGTAGAACTGGAAAATACTTTGCCCACTGCTTCCAACAAACATATCTCACGATAACTTCCATAGTCGGCCCTGGACCTCTTTCCCTTGTACATTTATATAAGAATTGCATCAACCCAATCCTGACACCCCTCCAGACATCAGTGATAAGATGAAGAAATTCATGAACAAGTTTATCACCCCCGTGTAAGTGGACTTCTACAGGAATACCATCAAGCCCTGGAGCCCTCCTAACGTTCACTTCCTTGATTGCATCTCTTATTTCATTCTCAGATGGGAACACAGATATTTCATGGATAAGCTTCTGTTGTGATAAAAATTCATTGATGACATCCTCATCAACATTAGAGGGGTTGTCAAAGAGATCAGAATCATGCTCGGTCCAACGAAGGAGAATCTTGTTAGGATCCTTTATAAGAGCAATTCCATCACTTGAGAGTAGGGGAGATGTAGATAGTATTTGAGGACTAAAAGCTTTTTTAAGCAAATGGTACATGCGTTTGAGGTCTTTACAATCAAAATCCATCTGGATTTGGTTGGCGAGTTTAGCCGACCACTGATTCTTTATTTGGCGGAGTCGCTTTTGGAGAATACCCTTCTTTGCGTTAAGTGACTTTCGGAGGGACTCTCGACCTCCATGAGAGGCAGACAAGATCTTATGGTGCAACTCATTTTTAGCACTTAAGAGTTGAGTAATTTCAGAATCATTATCATCCAACCAATCCTGATGTTTAGATTTGCGGAAGCCAAGAACATCAACACTTATTTCATAGATTGTATTTTTAATATGCGCCCACGACCCATCAAAATCAGCAGAATCAACTACGGATCGAAGCTTTTCACGTACACTTGGATCAGCCAGCCTGGACACATCAACCCGCCTGGGAATCCCAACACCACCCAACCTACACTTCCTCCTTATACAGACTTTCAACTTCCCACGTACCAAAAAGTGATCTGTGCCTCATTCAGCATAACACGCACACTATAGACATCCCGCAAATCTGCCTTCCTGGAAATAATGTAATCAATCAAGTGACCTTGTTTTGAACGAGGATGGGTCCAGGTAAACCTATGGACCTCTTAGTGGCTGAAGAAAGTGTTACAGATAGCAAGTTCAAACTGAGTGCATAGATGGAGAAGATGCAGAGCATTACTGTTGACCCTACCTACACCAAACCGGCCAAGTGAGTCCCAGATGGGATGATGGTTGCCAACCTTGCATTTAGATCACCCATGAGTAAGATCTTCTCAGATAAAGGATTAGAGGAAATGGTACCACTGAGATCCCGGTAAAACGTCGTGATGGTGTCTTCATCATGACCCATGGTAGGGGCATACGCAGATAAAATCGTCATATACCTAGTGTGTGCAAGAGGGAAGCGCATCATCATAATTCTGTCACTTACACAGATTGGTTGTTCAATCCTCTTCACCAAATCAGAACGCACTGCAAAGCCAATTCCACCCTCTCGTCTCAGGCCCGATGGTTTTCCTTTCCAAAAAAAAGGTGTATCCCGAGCCCACTTCCAACAATTGATCCTCACCACTCAGTCCTGTTTCAGACAATGCCGCAATTTCTATGCTGTACCTAGTGAGCTCTCTTGCAACAATAGCTGTCCTACGCTCACGTCTTTCACTATTCAGGACATCTAGCAAAGCTCTCACATTCAACGATAAATTTTGATTTTCCTTGTTTATTATTTTTCTTCAATTTTATCTTGTTTCTCCTGCAAATATAGAGCAGCCGCCGACCACAGGAAGCCGACCAGCTAATAAAAGGGTAGACAATGTTTAGGTCACCTTTTCTAGACCCTTCCCAAATTCATTGGTGAGCAGTGTATCCATAGAAAAGGCTGCTCAGCCACCAGATCATCCACCGAAGTTGCTTACACACTGTAAGCGATTTAGTCGACGATGTTAGATAAATCACTGGCCGCTTATGTGCAGATTTCCGCTATGCACTTCTATCCCGCTAAGCCTGTGCACGTCGCCACTCACCTATCGCCATAGGACTTTTACTTTTTTTCTTCTTCTTCGAAAGATATCTGCACATAACGATCGGGACACAACATGCTTGTACTACACATATTGTACCCTCTCGCACCATACCACTGGTTGCACAGTGACAAACTGAAATAGTGAGATGAGTGAGCAGTGGCATAGTGTGCATGTTTTATTATCACGGAGTTTTACCTCTCCGGCAGTTGGACATATACACACACATACACATAAGCAAGCAAACATGCATATGTATTCATATAACCCTAGTTCTCACAATATAATAACCCTCCAGAACTTGAGAGGGAGGCTAACAGGTACTACGCCTTGCCAAAGGGTGACCTGAAACTATGTAAGGCAGAGGTGTTCATCTCCCTGAGGTAGTAGGTTACGCGCATACCCATATATATATATATATATATATATATATATATATATATATATATGTATATATGTACATATATAAACATATATATACATATATATGTACATGCATATTTATATATATCTGTTTGTATGCAATTCAGTGTCATTGTTTTATATATATATATATATATATATATATATATATGTATATATATATATATATATTCCGATGCTATTAAACTTAGATTATAGCGTTAGTTTTTAGAATTGATAAATGTAGATAAGAATTAAGAGTTATATATATATATATATATATATATATATATATATGCGTGTATGTGTGTATATATACATATGTGTGTATATATACATATATGTGTGTGAGGGTGTATGTATGTGCATATTTACATGCGTGTATGGATGTATATATACACACATGCATATATATATATATATATATATATATATATATATATATATATATATGTATAGCCTCGGTTGTATTGCTGTATATGCATCAGAGTTACTAAGATAAGGAAATTCAAATAATATATAATGTAATACATTAACATATTTAAAGTATTCATATGTGTATCGTATAACACTTATAAATGTATACAGAAAACATATAAGGTAATGCACATAAAATAAATGCATGATAGGAATTATAATTATTTTTAACTCTTATTATCTAATAATATGTGTAATGTATATTATCTAATAATATGTGTAATGTATATTATCTAATAACATGCGTAATGTATATTATCTAATAATATGTGTAATGTATATTATCTAATAATATGTGTAATGTATATCCTTGGAAAGTATGGCGATGAGTGCATATAATAAAAACGCTCTAGATCTATAAATATTTCGGTTTAATATCAATCAAAGTATGAACCCCGCCGGTACGTCGCGTCACCCAGTAGGCCCTTCTTCAGTGCGTTGGTGGAATCGTCTTTGCTGCAATGTCCACAAGGTCGGATCTTCTGTGATCGTCTAGAGATTTCGTCTTCGGAAATACCGGGTGCCCGTTGACGGAAGCAGTTTCACAAGTAAAATAAATAATAATGAAAACATCAGCACATCAGCAAATCGAATAATTTTGAATAAACAATGACTCCGGAGATTGGGTTATATGGAATGTATTAAAAGAAAACCATAAAAGAAATATATACAAACACATGTACAGTTTTGAGTATGAATTTGTAAGCAAGTATTTAAACTTCTAAGTGGGGCTTCCCCTTGCTGGAATTCACAGGTCTATTAATTTAACCCTTTTTTAGTTATCGGGCAATTGTTAACTTGATATAAAATATTGGATCAAGGCGATAAAACTCTGATCAAATTTTTTGACTATTATAACTTATGTTCTTAAGGTAAATTTGAATGTACAGGAGCTAACTATGAATTGGTGAACTGAGTTGACAATGCTTAAAGCTAATTAACATATAAATAAACGTATTGATAATATTTGAACGGTAAGTATTCCAGGAACGCTGCTATTTTGTTTTTCATTTATTATTATAATAACTACCTGGGTGTCCGGCGTTACTTGGGTGTTTGAACGTGTGTGTTGAGCAAACAAATAAGTTGCAGTAGGCAGGCAGGCTCGAACGTGTGATGCGAAGGCGAAAAGGAAAGTGGAGGTGTGTGTGTAAGGGTGTTAGTTGAGAGAAAAAAAAAGGAAAATTCCGAGCGCAAAAAATAAAAAATAGGAGTAGTTAACAGGCTCGAACCCGTACCGTGAAGGAGGGCAAGAAAATGAAAAAAACCTGACGTTTTTGCTGTTGCGCTCATGGTCAAATCGGAAGTGGCGAAGATTTAAATTAAGGCTAGACGATCGAAAAGAGACAATGACTTTCGAAAATATCGGCGATAAAAGCGACCCCTCCCTGTAAGAAACCCGATATTCGCCCTCCGCTTTAAGATAATAACGATTTCGTGTGAATTCGTCACGGCTGTCTAAACATTTAAACACACAGGTGAGATTTCTATTATAGATGAACGCAGAATCAGTGAGTTTGTTTACTATGGATGCGACAAAATTAACTGAAGCTCATGCAAAAGTTTAGTTTCGTATTTCATATATTTTGAAGCCTTTGATTGTAAAAATGTTGTTTCATACCACATAAACCTATACTAAAAAATACTTTGGGCATAATATCCTCTTAAATGTAAACACTTCTCTTCCTTTAATTTTAGAACTAAAAAGAAACTCGTAAGCACAGCTGTAACTATAGAAAATAAAAAAATGGCACTTTGCTATATTATCCTTGTGTCGTATTATCTAAATTAGGAAAGATTAGACGATCACGTTTGGTCTAATTTAATATAAGTCCCTTTTGTCTTTAAATCATCAACTCTCTGACATCAATTGAAATGAATGGCTCTTTTCTTGAGGAGACTCCATGTTTTGAATAACTTCTGGGCTTGACATTTACTCCTGATCTTAAATGGAACCTGTCCATCAAATCCGTTGCTAAGGTCGCTGATAAAATGATGGGATTCTTTTATCGATCCAGTAGATATCGACCTGCTGATGCAATTTCCTACCTATATAAAAGCCAAGTACGTCCAAGGATGGAGTATATCTGCCACATCTTGGCAGGAGCTGCTAGAAAATACCTTATACTGCCTTGACAGAGTGCAAAATAGATTTAGCAGCCCAGTGGGGGATGCCTTTTCTCCTCCCTGTAACATCTTTCTCACAGAAGAGATGTTGCGAGTCTGTCTGTGCTTTATAATTATCTTCATGACAATTGCTCGTCGGAGCTCTAATCTATGGTCTCCTCATCGGCAAACATCCGCGAGAATTACTCGTCTAGCTGAAACCACTATCAATAATTTCCCCCACTCTTTTTCTGTGCCTAAACCTAAACGTAGATTCCATGATAAATCTTATCTTAGATCTGCACACCTCTGGAATTCTCTTCCGTTTGCCTGCTTTCGAGCTGATTACAATATGATCATCTTCAAGTCCAACGTAAACAAATTCTTTATTAGCCGTTTTCCTTAAGTAATCCAATTTACCAAATTTACACTACTAACGATTACTATGTTGTCCCATTCACTACTGTACATATTTTATCCCTTATCCTCGAGTTGACTCTTGGCTTTGATAAGGGTGACTTCATTGTAAAAAGCACTTTTAAAAACATGCCCCTGTGAATTTTAAACAGTTATCTACGCTCTTTAAGTATAGTTAGTGTAGCTATAGTTATGAAAAGATTAAACGTGGGAGCTTAGCATGTAAAGCATCCTTATGGAACGAAAAATGTTTCAGTCTTCTCTCATCCCAATTATATCTTGAATAAGTCGTTTTATGTATCACATGACTCTTAACAATTTCCATTAATTTTCACCTGCGTTTATTCTCGTTATTCAAATAAATTTTGGAACTGTTTGAGTTTTTCTAGGGATAATATTAACTGTATCTGATGAATTGTTTTGTGTTCGTACGCCATTCAACAAAATAGGTGTAAAACGGAATAAAATATTACGAAAGAAAAAATATAAACGTATATATTTTTTTGCTTTGAAATATAAACTACTGATGTATATATGTATATATATGTATATATATATATATATATATGTGTGTGTGTGTGTGTGTGTTTGCGTCTGTGTTTCTTTTTTTTTTTTGTAAACTATGTTTTTTTACATTATATATCACAGTTTGTGTCTACGAATCATATTTTCATAGAAGTACAATGTATGTTAAATATAACAACAGAATAGCGACAGGCCAGAATTCAAATATATATGTTTCATGCAATACCGCTTATCTAGCATGTTAAATTTCTGTATATTTTTACAGATCCGTTTCAATAGTATATTTTTATGCCAATACCGAATTTTTGTGCATATACTTCTCAGAATAGAATCCTTTGCTTAGAAAGAAAAATTGCACGCGAATATAATCTCGAATAAAAGAAAAATATAAAAATACACTCACCATCGTAGTTGCAATTATCTTGGGTCATATTATTTAAAATATACTCTCTTAGAATATTTTTTTCGAAAAATACTATTATCTTGCATTAATTATTATATTATTCTTTGTAAATGTGTATTCTGTATTAGAGTGTTATTTAATTTATTCACATATATATATAATGTATATATACATGAATATATTATATATATACATACATATATAAATAAAATATTTATTATATATATATACTAGCAAAGGTAACTGTTGTTGACTGGGTTCAAAAACAGCCTACAGAAAATGGACTCTGATTTATGAAAGTATGATAGGTTATGAAAAGGAAGCTTCGAATTTGGGCGTATCAAAACCAAAGCAAAATATGGAGAAAGTAAAAATAAAATAGATAAACCCCATAATTTATTATACCATACCAGTTCACACTGAAACATTATCACAATATTCTGTGGATCTATATTAAAAAATCTTGTTAAACTTTGTGGCATATTTCCATTCTATGGACGTAAGGTGCGAACGAACACCCCATAATTTTATTATACCATATTTTTTCAAACTGAAATATAATTATCAACGTATACTTACGCAGATAGATATGAAAAGTCTTTATTAAAGCCTGTGCCTATTTCCATTCTATGGAGGCCAGGCGCGAACGCAGACCCCATAATTTTATTATACAATCCCTATTTAAGTTAAAACATACTTACCAAAGTATTCTTCTGTACATCTATATCACAAACACTTGTAAACGTTTTTTTAATTTTTATTTTTTTATTTCCATACTTTGTGGACCAGGCCCGAACGCAGACCCCACAATTTTAATGAACCACCGTTCTGCCAGATGAAACATACCCATTTCTGTGTCTCGATACATCTTCTATCATTATAAGTAATCAGTTTTTAAAAATAGTCAACCATATAGGAGCCTATTCGTGACCAGAGACACACACACTCACTCACACACATTCACACACACACATACACACACATCCAGCTTTATATTATAGATTAATATACTACACCCAAATTATAAAATACACATCTATACATAACTACATAATCATGAATGCAATATAATGATATTATTTGATAAAACATTCTACGGAAATTCATTTTAAAACATTCATGACTAACTGTACAATGATTATGAAGCTACTACATTATATATTTTGATCTTCGAAAACACTAGGAACTGATGTACTGAAGTGTGTTGAGAATTAGAATACGGCTGCCTTATATGTGATCTATTCAAAAGAGAATATTCAGGTAGATAATAAGAAACGTACATTTAATTCGATTAAGTTTGAAAAAAAAAGAGAAGACGGTTTCTCAGAAAAACTATTCTTTGATCAATGGAAACTTTACTAATCTTTTTTGTTAATTCAAAGACAGTTCTCTGTAGATAATGTGTAAAATAATTAGTACTATCCCTCCGGATCTGCTAGCGATACTTGTATCTTTCTATATTTTTTCTTCCTGAGTATCAAGTTTGAGTAAACCAACGTCTATTTTCTAGTAAAAATATACTCGAAATGAAATTGTACTGAACTGCATATTGATGATATCTTGTATATATATATATATATATATATATATATATATATATATATATATATATATATATATATATATATATATAAAAGATATCATCAATATGCAGTTCAGTACAATTTCATTTCGAGTATATTTTTACTAGAAAATAGACGTTGCTTTACTCAAACTTGATACTCAGGAAGAAAAAATATATAAAGATACAAGTATATATATATACTTAATTTACTCACATAAATTTATATACGAAAGTATAGACTTATGCGTAAACTTTAAGTATTTACATCAAAAGAGCTAAATAAGTAGGTAGAGCTAGTTAGTAATTTATAAAATATATATGGCGATTAAGCTACACTGAATATTCCGCGTTTCATCCACTCTAGGACTCTTCAGGCTTATGCGCGAATTCTGTGGTTGTTTATCGTTTTCATATGCTCCTCTTCTATTGAGATTTTAGTTAGCCAATCAGCTTTCTAGTATCCACCGCGCCCTTCGTATCAGCCAATGAGCATGCATTTATCGGACGAAGGCATATTTGACCTCTTGTTGACCTGTTCCTTTGTGTGCGCTCTATTTAGTTTCTTGATCTGTTTTAAAACTAGGTTAGTGCTGTTTTTTTATGTTAGTTTATATATAAATACATATATATATGTATATATATGTGCATACATATATGCACAGATATATACATATGTGTGTACATACATATATGTGTGATCGTTTATGTATATTCATGTTTTTTTAATTTATTTATTTGTTTATTTTCTATTGTTTTTGTTAGTTTAACTCTATTTTGTGTCGCTATCCTAGAGTGATTTTTTTTCTTGTGAACACAGTTGTTTGCTATTTCTCTTCTACAGTTTAATAGATGTTGGGGTTCTTTAAAGTACAGGATAGCAAATTTTTTCATGAAGGCATAATCTACATGGGTCGCCTAGGTCCCTACACGTGGTAGCTTGTCTTATTATTTTCCATTCGACTATCGCGAATGTCCGCTTTCGCAATCTCTCAATAGAAGAGGAACATATAAAAACGATAAACAACCACAGAATTCGCGCATAAGCCTGAGGAGTCCTAGAGTGGATGAAACGCGGAATATTCAGTGTAGCTTAATCGCCATATATATTTTATAAATTACTAATATATATATATATACATATATATATATATACCAATAGGTGCGTGCATAAATACAATTGCACGCACATACAAGATTAGAAATATACTGTGAAGGTAAGCGTTATTAACCTATGCTGATTATATCAAGTATAAACAGTGTTTACATTCTTATTTATATGAGGTTAATGAGATACTAGAAATGTAAGCGATAAATATACTACGCTTACATTTCTAGTATCTCATTAACCTCATATAAATAAGAATGTTATATTGTACATATATAGATGTTCATGGGTGTATGTATACATATATGTTTTATATATACACGCATATATAAAACATTAAGAATATATCTGGGATTTAAGTGTAGTCGGTGTATACGGATGAAATTTAGTATATATAGACATACATAGCTGTGTGTATACATGCACACATATATATGAGATTGAGAATATACCAGAAATGCAAGCGCTGTGTATGTATGAGCCTGATCTCTAATATGTATGTATGTATTATGTATATATGTAGGTATGTGTATATGTATATATATATTCCTGTGTGTGTATACATAAATACATTCATACGTACATATATGGGATTGAAAGATTGTATGTCAGATAAAAAGAGACAGGAAGAAATTAACAAATTCTGAGATATGCCACTAGCCATACTTGATAAAACGTGAACACAAAAGGTGAGAATAACCATGCCCAACTCATAATACACAAGTGGAAAGCAAACATTACAAAACTAATATTAAATTTCCGCTAAAGGGCGATGTATATGTATAATGGCAAGGATATGAGTTAAATTATTTCCTATATTCTTCTTCTTTTCATTTCTTTCTTTTTGCAATTCAGTTCAGACGCTAGATTCCCCTGAGCTTTGAAGTATCGAGATAATTAAGTGTAGAATAATAAAGACGCCGGCATTAATGTCCGTCATTATCACAAAAGCAGACTACATTATTAAAATGATATCTTGGAGATATGAAAATTCAATTCCGCAAAATGTTTAAGACATTTATACGATTTTCTTCTTTTTCTCCAAGAGAGAATAACCCTTAATTCATAACTGTTATATGTAGACATTTTGTAACAATTTTATTTTACTATATAACTGTTTCGCATGATTAGCATATGATTTTGTAAACAAATTTATTTTACTATATAACTGTTTCACATAACTAGCATATTATTTTGTAAACAATTTTATTGTACTATATAACTGTTTTGCATGATTAGCATATGATTTTGTAAACAATTTTATTTTACAATATAATTGTTTCGCATGATCAGTATATGATTTTATAAACAATTATATTTTACTATATAACTATTTCGCATAATTAGCATATGATTTTGTAAACACTTTTTATTTTATTATATAACTGTTTCGCCTGATTAGCATATGAATTTGTAAACAATGTAATTTTACTATATAACTATTGCGCAAGATTAGCATATAGTTTTGTAACAATATTATTTTACTATATAACTGTTCCGCATGATTAGCATATGATTTTGCAACAATTTTATTTTACTATATAACTGTTTTGTAAAAAATGTATTTTACTTTATAACTGTTTCGCCTGATTAGAATATGATTTTGTAAACAATGTAATTTTACTATATAACTGTTTCGCATGATTAGCATATGATTTTGTAAAAAAATGTATTTTACTTTATAACTGTTTCGCCGGATTAGAATATGATTTTGTAAACAATGTAATTGTACTATATAACTTTTTTGCATGATTAACATATGATTTTATAACAATATTTATTATTTTGCTATATAACTGTTTCGCATGATTAGCATATGATTTTGAAAAATATGTATTTTACTGCATAAGTGTATCGCCTGATTAGCATATGAATTTGTAAACAATGTAATTTTACTATATAACTCTTTCGCATGATTAAAATATGATTTTGTAACATTATTTATTATTTTAATATAACTGTTGTGCATGATTAGTATATAGTTTTGTAATTTTTTTTATTTTACAATATAACTGTTTCGCATGATAAGCATATGATTTTATAACAATTTTATTTTACTATATAACTATTTCGCATGATTAGCATATGGTTTTGTAAACAATTTTATTTTACTATACAACTGTTTACCATGATTAGCGTATGATTTTGTAAACAATTTTATTTTACTATATAACTGTTTCGCATAAATAGCATATGGTTCTGTAAACAATTTTATTTTACTATATAACTGTTTCCCCTGATTAGCATATGATTTAGTAAACAATTTTATGTTACAGTATAACTATTTTCCCTGTTTAGCATATGATTTTGTAAACAATTTTATTTTACTATATAACTGTTTCGCATGGGTATCATATGATTTTGTAAACACTTTTTTTTACTATATAACTGTTTCACATGATTATCATATGATGTCGTAAACACTTTTATTTTACTATATAACTGTTTCGCATAATTAGCATATGATTTTGTAAAAAAAAATTATTTTACTATATAACTGCTTCGCATGATTAGCATATGCTTTTGTAAACAATTTAATTTAACTATATAACTGTTTCGTATGATTAACATATGGTTTTGTAAAAAAAAATTATTTTACAATATAACTGTTTCGCATGATTAGCATATGATTTTGTAAACACTTTTGTTTTACTATATAACTGTTTCCCATGATTAGCATATGATTTGATAAACAATTTTATTTTACTATATAATTGTTTCGCATGATTAGCGTATGATTTTGTAAACAATTCTATTTTACTATATAACTATTTCACACGATTAGCATATGATTTTGTAAACAATTTTGTTTTACTATATAACTGTTTCGCATGATTAGCATATGATTTTTTAAACAATTTTATGTTACTATATAACTGTTTCGCATGATTAGCATATGATTTTGTAAACAATTTTATTTTACTACCGCTATGTTTTCAGGTTGAAACAAGTAACGTAGAAAGCAATACAAATGACGACTCAACAAACAAAGGTAGATCAAATAAGAAGTGTATTAGAAAAAAGTATATTTACAGGATATTTACATAATGGTGTCAAATAAGAGAGTATTTGCTGGAGAAACATATCTGCTCTCGGCGACCTTCGGTGGCTTCTGGTGAACACACACTCAGACTAACTGAGTCTTCCTATTTATGTGTATTTACTATCCACATATGCAAATGAATGTGTGCCACCACAACACGTTCTTCCCAAGATTTGAAGTCGCACAGAGTTCAATATCTTTTTATTATCTTTCTTTTTCTTGGAACTGTAATTATTTTTACTTTCTTTTTCCGGTTTAGAATTTTCTGGATGGATTTTTATACTTGGTTCAAGTGTTGATAACACTTGTGCAGATGAATGAGACGCAGCAACTGCAGGAGGCTCTTCTTTCTTTTCTTTCTTAATTTCTTTCACAGACTGAAAAGTCGAAGCTAGTTCAGCCAATTTTGAAGTAGTTTAATAAATCTTTGTTTTCTCGTGTTTTGTTTCATCTTTTTTGTCTGGATTGACGGTTCCACCCTTAACCCAAATTTTGTTGTGTTTTGATGTATCTTCAAATGAAGCCACAAATTCTTGATAAACCTGAGCTGTAGCTTCTTCATCTTGTTTGCGTTTTAATTCTTTATTAATCTTTTCCAACCCTGGTGTTTTCTTTAAGTTCAAACGAGGCCTTAAATTTATTGCAACGACCTAATTTAGTCATAAATACATCAGGGAATAATTTTTTAAGTCCTCTTTTATATTTTCTGTTGTTGGAGTAGTACATTCTATTTTTTTACAAAATGTATTAATTGGCTTATCCCAGAGTCCAAATTTCTCAATTAAATCTATTCCAAACAGGTTTTCGCTATTTTTCAATACGAACATTTTTAATTTCTTCGTAATCCCTTTCAATTTTATCGGATGGATAACTTCTCCTTCAAATTTTATCTCACCACCAGTTACCATCCGAGCTGATTTACTTGTTTTCATCATGGTTGGTTTACCCAACTTTTTCCATGTATTCAAATTTATTATAGAAATATCGGATCCTGAATCCAGTTGTAATTTTATTGGCGTTTTAAATATTTCCGCTTTTATGTATTTTTAACCGATTTTTGTCTAATTTTTCATTTGATTTTGTTTGCTGTACTCTCTTTCTGGTGAAATATTTATATCTGCAACAATCGCTTTTGTTTCCGACTTTCTTGCAAATGTAGCATTTTTTCTTCTTATAAGGGCAATCCGATTCCCAATGTCTTTCTGCGCATCTCTTACAGTTATATCTAGGAAGAGACTTGTTACATTCTTTACTATAATTATAATTATTATGTTTGGAATATCTCATTCCGTTTTGCCTTTTTTTATTTGTATAGTTCTTGGTTGGTGTGTATGGTTTTCTAACCTTTCGTACATATGCCACTCCGGATTCTTCTATCTTTTTTTAATCTATTTTAGCGTAATGGCCCTTTTACAATCCTCTGCTAATTTCTGAAGTGTTAAATCTTGCTCAGATTCCAGCTTAGACAACACTCGTCTGCGTATTTCTGCATTTTCGTGGAGACTAACCCTTGTGCGACGATTAGGCATTTGAAATCTTCTACTGTTAGTTCCGCTAGCTTAAAATTATCACAGTTTTTATTGACAACTGATGCGTATGTCAAATAACCTTGGTTATCCATCTTCCTTAGATTCATACACAACCATCTATGAAAAAGAGATATATTCTGATTAAATAATTCTTTTAGTAATTTTACAGCTTCCATGAAATCTAATTCCCTTGTTTTTTTTAGGTAGTATATAATTTACGAACTTGCTGTGTTCTCTTACATCCAACTTCCTGAGTAAAAGGCTCACTTTCTGGCTATTTGGCCAACTTTTGCAGTCCAGTTGAAATACATCCTCGTATCTTGTATAATATGCTTCAAAAGTCTTTTCTTCCTCCGGCACATAATTAAATGTGTCCATGCTATTAAATATAGTTGTATGCGAGATATTTATACTGTCGACATTTTCTCGATTAGTCTTTAATAGTTCTAGTGTTTTAGCAAAATGCTCATTTTGCCTTTCTTCATATTCAAATCGTAATTTCGTCTGCCTTTCTTCTTGTTCAAGTTGTAATTTCTTCTGCCTTTCTTCTTGTTCAAATTGTAATTTCTTCTGCCTTTCTTCTTGTTCCATTTGCCATTTCAATAATTTCTCCTCTCTGCGTGCATCTAGCTCGGATTGCGCCTTTTGTTGCGTCTGCAAAAATTGCATTTACATTCTAGATAAATCTTCCATTTTTTTGTATCCTTCAGTAGCAGTAATGCAGTTACGAAGAAAAATTGTACAATTTCACATGCAACACAATATCCGTACCATATAAAATGGCTTGTGTTACAAAAAAAAATTCTTCATAGTTCCTGCTTTCAATAGTAATATCGCTGCTCGAATAATATTTTCTCACTTCGCTAGCGAGTCAAGCTCATCCAAACACAACATAAGAACTGAGGCTTTTGCTGAAACCCCAAAATACGATTTACTTTTCCGTTTTAGGCATTTCCTAATAAATAACAGCCGAACTTAAGTACAACTCTTTCCATAGAAAAAAAAAATTTTTCAACTCGAGTCACAATTGAAAAAATAAAATGTATTGACTACATTTAATTTTTTTTGTTTTGCGTGACGTTTTACTATCTTATATCCGTTATCCAGTGACAACTTTAGTTTAAAAAAAAATATTTCCTTGATTGTAGTTTAACTGTGGTACTTTTTTAAATACCGAAGAGAAAAAATTGGTTTGCCAAAAAGTCTTTAGTTGGTATTTACAGCAATTTAGGAAATCCACGGGGGAACTTTTTTTTCTTCGTATGTTACTTCCTTGTAATTTAGTAATACGAATCTGTTCTTCGTAATTTAGTAATACGCATCTGTTTGTCGTTTTACAAAAATTCACTTTTACAGTTTGTTATTTTTTTAAGATGGATTCCACGGGAAACGGCGTAAATCGTCGGGGTTTTTTTTTTTGCCACGTTGGAGTTTTTTTTTCTTTGAGACTGCAATTAAAGGTTTTGGTTTCTCTCTTTTTTCCGACTAGTATTTTATTTACTAAAATACTATTAATCGAGGTTACTTTTTTTTAACCTGAATGTAGTCTTTGTTCTTGGAATTTGGGAAACAAACGGTTCTTTGTTTTAGTGTTTTACTTCGCGAGGAAAATATTTTACAGTTTTCCAATGTTCGCTGAATTATTCATTTTTTTCCGCTTGAGTCGAACCTCTCTTTAGCGTAAAATCCGTTTTTACGACTATTTCGTTCGTCAAAACTTGTATTCCTTAGAAAGGTCAACCGTTGCGTTGTACTTTTTTTAGTGCGTTCTTTCAATTTCTTCGCCAAACTGTTATATTTGACGTTCATCCGCGTCGTCACTGTTAAGTTTGCAGGTTAAAACAAGTAACGTAGTAATAACGAATCAACAAACAAAGGTAGATCAAATAAGAAGTGTATTAGGAAAAAGTATATTTGCAGGATATTTACATAATGATGTCAAATAAGAGAATCTTTGCTGGAGAAACATATATGCTCTCGGCTGTCTTCGGTGGCTTCTGGTGCACACACACTCAGAATGACTGAGTCTTCCTATTTATGTGTAATTACTATCCACATATGCAAATGAATGTGTGCCATCACAACAACTATATAACTGTTTCGCTTGATTAGCATGTGATTTTGTAAACAATTTTATTTTACTATATAACTGTTTCGCATGATTGCCATATGATTTTGTAAACGATTTTATTTTACTATATAACTGTTTCGCATGATTATCATATGATTTTGTAAACGATTTTATTTTACTATATAACTGTTTCGCCTGATTAGCATATGATTTTGTAAACAATTTATTTTAGTATATAACTGTTTCGCCTGAATAGCATATGATTTTGTAAACAATTTTGTTTCACTATATAACTGTTTCGCATGATCACATATATGATTTTGTAACAATTTTATTTTACTATATAACTGTTTCGCATGATAAGGATATGGTTTTGTAAACAATTTTATTTTACTATATAACTTTTTCGGATGATTAGCATATGATTTTGTAAACAGTGGTGGTGTTTATTTTTCTAAATAGGTATGGTAACATGTTTTAAACGTATTTAGTAGGACAAACATTGATATTGTCTTGTGGTTATTTAACTCATATTGTATATTATGTTGATTATTCAGATTATTGCTTTCCTCGAGGCTGTTTTTCACACGACATTTTTAGCCGATATAATCTTCGTCAGATGCATATTTGGCGAACGTGTGAATATTTATGTTTGACTGTAACAAACATAAGTATTAAATGGTAATTATTTATTTTGAATATTTTCTCAATACTCAGTGAAGTTTGTTAATAATGCAATTACAGATTACTAAATAGTTCTATTCGCAGTAAAACTAATAACTTTTGCTTATCGCGACAGTCTTCAAAAATAATTAAAAATGAAATGCCCATATATGTTTGACGGTTAATTGTATTCCGACATTTGTTTATTGCTTTTCTGGTCGTGTGGGGTTTTCTCATTTTCCCCTAAAACTTTTGATTTTTTCTTACTCATCTATCAGTCATAACATTGGTATTTCTCTTTGCCTTTGCCTAATACCTAATTGTTTTTCTTCAGGATAAAACTTCCTCGCCTAAAGTCTAAACCAAACTAGGTAGTATATCCTCTTGCTTAGTCATATGACCTATCTGTTCCTTAGCTGGTCAGCCCCTTGTGGCGATCTTGTTCGAGACAAAAACCTTTTGTGTAGTTTTACCGCCGACTTTTTGTCCAAATTGTTCAAACTTTTGGGGTGTAATTATCAGAGACATTTACGCCCTATTATGTCTCCTAACTGCTTAACCACTTTTAGCGAGATTATTCGATACAATTACGGTTGACATTTAACCCAAAGGCCTAGCTTCCTTATCTGTTTCCGTCATAAAGAATATAAACATATCATGAAACAATTATTGCATTGACTATTTTTCCACATTCTAGTACTGCCAGCAATAATTATTTTGACCTTATCATTTATCGAAGACGATCACTAATTGTTCACGTGTTACTTCTCTAATTCCCGCTATTACCTAAGTTGCTTTGTTAGTAAAATGAATTTTCAGAACGTTCGTCACTAACTTCTATGTCCTTTTCATCTCTCTTGTACTAACTGACGTTTAGCTTTGGCATATCTTATTCATTGTCTAAATTCTCTCGGCAATGTTCGTATAGCTTACGAACAATTCATCGTTATCAACCTCTCCATTTGTTTATCCGAGGTGGGTATGCACTTTAAATGCTTAGTTGACACTTATCTTTCGTCCACAGCGGCGATGCAACTGTAGCGTATTATGTTCTAAGTAGCCTCAGTTTTAAAATTCAAGAATAATGTTCCGTTAATGGCAAGTGTCTGATTTGACGCCAAACAATTTTGCTTGCCATTTGTTTTAAAATAAAAGATCACTTTAGAGATGAGTATTTCCATATTCGATACCAGTTTTATAAGAATACAAGTCACAAAGTACCGTAAAAATAAAAGAAACAGACAGTGTTTAAAACCTTTTTTTAATATATATATATATATATGTGTGTGTGTGTGTGTATGTGTGTGCGTGTGTGTGTCCGTGCATCGAAGCAGCTAAATCACGACTAAATTCGTGAATTCACTAGCAAAAACCTTCAGTATATCTTCGTTCATTTTAGTATACAATTTATTTACTAATAACCTATTTTTATACGATTTTCCTGCTTGCAATGACGATATATAACGGACAAAACAATATTTAAAAATTCGAATGTAAAAGAATAGAAAAAAACGAAAGGCAGTACTCACAAACCGATGTATTTTTCTCCAAGTGTTCTTTATTACGACCTGTTTCGTTAGTTCTTTTTTTTTTTGAGGCCTCATTTTTCCCGTGATAACCTTGTTTCCTTTTCCTTAATTTTGCACTTTTTTCTAAAATACTTGGTCCTAACGACGCCAAATAATTATATGCAACGCTGTCGTTATTCTCATTTAAAGGTGTAATTATATTTCACCGCGTGCAGAGACAGACGCAAAGGAACAAGAACGGAAATAATATTTACTCAGCTTTTTTAGTTGAATTAAAAGGCATTTATTAATGGTACTTTCCGAATTAAGTCTGAATATTATTTTTGTAGTCTCTTCATTCGCTATATTGTAAACAGATCTCTGTCGTGTTGAACATGATTTTCTCCGAACATGTCTCAAGTCCAGTCGCCGCCTACTGTCACTGCCCACGTGGTTCCAAATCTCATTTCGCGTTATTTTTCTTGTCTTTTATTGGTATGACGTCAACTTGAACCACGGCTTGGTTATTTGTATGCGGGATCTACCACTGCTCATACATACGTCTCAGTGTCCTCGTTATAGTTATGTGAAGTAAGGCCTACATTTTCCGTTGTTTTTCTTAATAGCGTAAGAGATAATTGATCCGAGTGTTGAAAAATAAAAATAAAAAACGGTCTCATTTCGATATGAAGGATCTAGCCAGCTAAATTCACTAAAGAGCTGTCTATAGATAATTAGTAAGGGTGTTGACGATGTGTGCTCACAAGTTTACACTTCATTAAAATAACACAATAGTTTCATGTTTCCAGATTTCTTCATTAGACATGAATCGGTTTGTCTCCGTATCTTGTTTTGTAGATTTCACTCAATTAACGCGCATTAGGCTTTGATATGAGCACAGATAATGCCTCGTAACCTGCTTACGGACCTTCGTCACTTTCTTTTTGTTTTTTTAGTTTTCGACTTATGTGGTAAATTATTTTCTAGCTCTGTGCTTTTAGCTGGTTTTATGTGTCGGAGGTAATTCTGGTAATGTAACGTTCGAATGCGTTCTACACAAATAATCTGGAGAGTTGCAATCAGGCGACCTAAAAGGTGGGATAGCAGATAAAATGAAGTCGAGGAATTTCTCTGACGCCGACAAACTCTGGATATAACAGCGTTAACGAAGACCGCAAGCAATAAAAGTACAGCAGTCTTTTTAACTAATTTGTGTTCCAGTTCATCGATGAAGAAGAGTGTTGGGAAGAGCCTCCTCACACATGACTTCCCCAACACTCTTAATTTGTTAATGACGACACACACTAATAAAGCATTGTAAATTTCCTTGGCGTTATGAAAGCTTCTCAATTGATAATATTTTTTGTAAATGTATTCAGCCTACCCTAAGCATGTTAATCCAACAAAACGTCCAGCGATATTTCTTATATTTCATCAGAAAAAAATTTGTCTATCGTTATTCATTCGACCAATATTTAAATAGTTTAAATAGTTTAAATTAAAAATATCTTTTATACGGCTTTCACTTTAATATATATTTAATATATTTTCTTATCAACTGAATTTCTTATTAATTATTAATGAAACATCTTTTATAATTATTAAATCATATAGTAAATTGGGTGTGGGTTTGTTCATCTGAATTTACTAGACATAACGTTGTTCTTATCTTGCGTACTTAACTCCCCTCGAAATACATTATGCTGACTTATAGAAGAAAAATTAGTTTTAATATAAAGAAGACATCACAAAAGATGTGCCGTCTTTGTTTATTTGCCATGTAATCGTTTTTTTGTTTTGTTTTGTTTTTTAAATATATTTACTTTTCTGTTTAACCTGACGTAATTAGGAACTACTTTCTTGGAAATGATTATTGTCTTTACCTAATACAGAAATAAGCGCTTCTATTAAGTCAGGTAGCTCTTGCCTGTTAAATCAAATTGAATTACACATCATAAACTGTAGAATCTCTTGTATTAGATGTTGAAGTGAAATGAGCAGTGCTTTCTCGCGGACATTAATCTAATTAACATTTGCCTCTTAAATTGGAAATTCCAGAGAAGTAAACGTCTGGACGTTATTGATTTTGACATCGAGTGAGGTTGGAGTCGTCAAAATCAAATACATAATTACCCCCATGAACTCGAAGGAAAATCGAAGCAAAGATCTCATGGAACAAATTTTTCAATACTTTCTTTACTTTTTGTGTTAACGACAAAACAATAGGAAAGAAAAGGCCTAAGAGAGCAGAAATATCCACCAACGCCTAAGTATGAAATTGATGCGCACTATGAAAGTAAATCAAACCAAAGTGCATGTAGATATCCAATATAATAAAATATCAAGACGAAGCATTTTATTTTTCTACTAGCAGGGGCGCCTGGCGTTGTCTGGTCGTAAAATACGTTTAAATATGAGATTAAATTTACGCAGATTTTGAATTTATTATTATAGTGTCAATTATTTAATATTATGTTGTACCTAAGTCATGATTTCAAAAGCAAACTAATGTGATTTGCGTTCCATTAACCGAAACCAAAACATAACAAAACATAGTTTCATAATTGAAATTATGTCTACTAGTTAACTAAAGACTAATGTGTTTTTTTTACTCAATACGGATGGACTGTGGAAAGGAGTATGAATTTTATTTAATATTAGCGTGGTGACTCAATGTTGCCCGGGATTGAATGATCAACGAATATTTCACACGCCTATATTTTTATTGCCAGGAAAATCTGTGAAATCGTCTAATAGGAAGCTTCACATGCCGCCATGCAATAATTTAGTCTAAAATATGTTATTCTACATTGCACTTTAGAGAACCTCCTGTTTTTTTTTTTTTTAATAAAATTATTTTATATAAACTTCTTTCCAGTTTACAAAAACAACGTTAAGAAAGTTACGTGCGGGGTTTGAACCTGCAGTCCATGTCATGCAAAAAAATTATAAATTTTCATGTCTTATGAAATTCTTTGCCGTTTATGAAAATAAGTAAGAAATTTACGTGCCGGGTTTGAACCCACACATCACGTCGTGCAAAATAAAAAAAAACACGTAAACTTTCAAATTTTAAGTAAAAACACGTATATTTTCAAGTCTTTGCAGTTAATGAAAAAAGATTAAGAAATTTACGTGCGGGGTTTGAACGCAGTATTAACTTACCCACAGTATAAGTTCTGTAAATTTTAAAGAAAAAATGTTCAGCTTTATCATAATCTGTAAGAAACGAACTCACACACACGGGCAGAAAGAGTTGCATTTATATGATTGTAGATGAAACTAGTAACTAACAGCAATGTTTTTGCTAACAAGTAGATGAACTATGAATTTATACTCGATGTTAGTAAAGTAACTAAAAACCACATTTACTTGATAGAGTAGGCATTAAAATATTTCTTTACATAATATTATTACCTGAGAAGTCATTTCGAGTTGAATTTTATTTTATTTTGCGCGCGAAAACTCGAGAAATGAACACTTTAAATATGTGAGCATTAAGCAAAGAATAACAAACATGGCGATCGTTAATCGCAAAAACCAAAGACCTTGACTTCGTTTAGTTCGTTGATCGAAAAAGCTAAAACCCGGGATCTGAAACGATAAACGAAACGAGCCAAAACTGAAACATAGAGCGCATAGTGTTTCTAAATGGTCACCTATATGGTACCATTTAAGCCTTGTATTGCTTAACTTCAACAAGAACCGGTGTATCAATAAGCTTAAATCGTATGCATAAAATAACTTAAAAGAAATAGAAAACGTATTTGCTTAAAATGAGTATACGATTATTACTTCTGAGAAATAAATTATAAAAATACCTCTTTCAAAAAATATACGGGTTTGGTTTCTTATTGTATCCTTTCAAATTACGAAATTAAGAATTTTTTTTTTACATAGGCGTCACCACTTATCAAGGCCGATAGGCCACTCAAGGATAAAGGTTAAAGAGTGTAGAGTAGTCAAAAGGACAATATAGTAATCGATAATAATGGAAGTTCGGTAAATTTGTTAACTTAAGTCGAACGGCTCATCAGAAACTTGTTCACGTTGGACTTGAAGACAACCATATTATAGACAGCTGGAAAGCAGAAAAACGGAAGACAATTCCACAGGCGTGCAGTTCTAAGAAAGAAGCTTTGATCATGGAATCTATGTTTAGGTTTAGGCACAGATAAAGAGTCTGGAAAATTATTGATAATGTTTTCAGCTAGTCTAGTGTTTCTTGTGAAAGTTTGGCGAGGGGGGGCCATAGATTGAAGCTCAGTCGAACACTTTCCATGAAAATAACGATAAAGCAGAGAAAAACTCGCAACATCTCTTCTGTGAGATAGAGGTTGCAGAGAGGAGAAAAGGACATCTCCCACCAGGCCACGAAGTCTATTTTGAACCCTATCAAGGCAGGACAAGTCTTTTCTAGCAGCTCCTGCCCATATGTGGCAACAGTATTCCATCCTTGGACGTATCTGGCTCTTATATAGATAGAGAATTGCATCAGCAGTTAGATATCTACTGGATCGATAGAAGGATCCGACCATTTTTCCAGCGGCCTTGGCAACAGATTTGATGTACGTATTCCATTTAAGATCAGGAGTAAAGATCAAGCCCAGAAGCCTGTCAAAACTTGAGGCCTCCCCAAGACGAGAGCAATTCATTTTAATTGATGCCAGATTGGGATCAGAACGTTGATGATATAAAGATAGAAGCTTGGTTTTAGATGCATTAAAAGTAACCAGACACTCCTTTCTCCATTGTACAGCATGATCAAGATCAGAGGAGAGAGAATCGGAGAGAACTTGGTCGTTTACTGTCTTAGATGTGCTACCATAGATGGTAGTGTCGTCAGCAAACATGTCTACGAATGATGTAAGGATGTGATTTGGAAGATCATTAATGTAGATCAGGAGTTGGACCCAGGATGGACCCCTGAGGGACTTATACTGTGAGTTTCTGATTTTTGCCCATCAACTACTACTCTTATGGACCTATCAGAGAGAAATGATTTAAGAATTGAGAAGACATTTCCAGCAATACCATAGCTGGAGGTCTTGTGAAGTAAACCTTTATGCCATACCCTATCAAAGGCCTTTGATATGTCAAGAGCAATTGCCCTAGAAAGGTTGCCTCTGTCGAGAGATTCGCTAATCCTATGAGATATAACTGTAAGCACATCTGCTGTAGATCTAGCAGAACGGAAACCATATTGTGTGTCACTAAGAAGGTTATTTTTGCTGAGATTGTTGATTACTTCTCTATTTAACACAGATTTCAGCAACTTACTCATGACGCACAGGAGACTTATTGGCCTGTACTGAGAGGGGGATGAACGATCATCTGAATTCTTAAATACAGGGCGTACTGACGAGATTTTCCAAGGTGATGGGAAGCAATTCTCCTTAAGACAACGTTTAAACAGTTTTGTAAGTATGGGTGCTAGTTCTGGTTGAAGTTTTTTGAGTACTATAATTGGAATACCGTCAGGGCCGGTTGCTTTACTGGAATCAAGGTTTTTGAATAGCTTGGCAACATCACATACAGATATTTGTATATCACATAGTGTGTTTTCTGATACAGGAGGAAATATTAGGGGTTGGCGGCCTTGGTTGCAAAGGGTAGAATTGGCTGCAAAGTGCTTGGCAAAGAGTTTGGCTTTGTCTGATGCTGACGAGATTAACTCAGGTCCATTGATGATAGTTGGGATAGAGCACACGCTTCTGTTCAGGATTCTGTTTGCAATTTGCCAAAACTAGTGGGAACCAAGCCGCTTCTCAGCTACTTTGGACTTGACAGACTGAGCATACACCTCTCTTGCGTTCTTTATTACTTTCTTACAATGGTTGCTGGCAGTCCTGAAAGCGGTTTTAGTTTCCATACATCTATTACGTTGGAAGCAGTGAAAAAAGTGATTTCTGTGCGCAATAGCAGCAGCACATTCTGGAGAAAACCATGGCTGACTGTTAGGTTTTTGCTGGAACTTTTTCGAGGGTATGAAATTGTCTATAACTACAATTAACCATTCTGCCAGGTCTGATACTATAGACGACACATCCTTTTTAAACATGGAACGCAGAGGAAGATCCGATATAAATGTACGAAAACTATCCCAGTCAGCCATAGTGTATCGATATACTGTACGATGGAGAGGTACGTCTGAGGACTTATTACATTTCATTTTAATCTTAATTGATACAACTGAGTGGTCGGAAGATCCAAGAGGAGACAGAACAGAAACTGAACATAGTTCAGGGCAAGTTGTGAGAAAAAGGTCTAGGAGACTTGCATACTGGCCGTCATTGACAGGCACACGGGTGGGTTCGTGAACAATCTGAGTGATGTCATAAGCAATGGAGAAATCATGATAGAATCTCCCCTCATCATCGGTCTTGTTTGAGTGGGCCAACCATTCCACATTGTGCACTTTGAAGTCTCCACATACGTGAATGGTAGCTGAAGGATATGCTGATAGAACTTGGTCAATTTTCTCAGATATGCTTTTAAAGATAGTAACTCCGCTGTTATGGGGGCGATAGAGAGTAAATATAAATACTGTAGTGTGAGCTAGTGTACTCGGAAGCACATATAGAGTAAGTAAGGATCTTCTCTGGAGATGTCCCTCCCACATGAAAAGCCATCTTTTATATAGGCACATATTCCATGCCCATGGCGATCTTTGGGGTCAGATTTGGAAGTTAGGTTAGAGTATCCTTTAATTACGAACTCATTTAGGGAAATAGTCTGTCCAATTCCAGTTTCGCTTAAAAATAAAAGGTCAGGTTTAGTCTCCTGTAATTGGGCTTCAACCTCTGGAAGGTTAGAACGTAGATCCCTGATGTTGGAGAAGGAGACATGGTAGTGGGGGGCTACGTTGGAAGTTTCAGATCCGGGTTTAATCGTGTATTTTTATTGAAACTTGTACTGATGGAATTTTGGAGTTTGTGGAGTAGGTTGTCAGACTTGCTTAGGGCAGGACAGAGAGGGGAAACAAAGAGAGAAAAGTAAGGAAGATTTTTTGTAGCACATGATAACATGATAAGGTAAAACCGTAACAATTACCCACTAGTATGTCATCGAGAGACCCCACCAGAGACTACTGCATGGTTCAGAATCCATTCACCAAACAATCAGGAGATAAAAATATAAATTAAGTACTGAAATAGAATGTAGTTATTAATATTAGAAATTAAACATAAAAATTAAAATACACTTATCTCGAACACGCATTCGTCTCCAGAGTGCAAACTGATTTGAAAACAGTTTTAGCTTTAATATCAGCGTCCCAAAATACTTTTTTTAATCAACCGTAAAAACAAAAACGTGATCGGTTTCTGAATTTTTGCGAGTGACGTTTAAGAAATTGCGATATAAGAGAACAGCGAGGGGGGTCTTCTGAAATTCAACTAGTGCCGTTATAAGTAAATTCAACATAAAATGAAAAAAACAGAAATTGAGGGGAGGGGTCTGAAAGAAATATAAGATGGTTGAGTATGCTATCCTAAGATAAACTTGGTAGATATAATAAACATTTATGACGAGAAAACGCTATCATTAAATTAAACAATCAGGAGATAAAAATATAAATTAAGTACTGAAATAGAATGTAGTTATTAATATTAGAAATTAAACATAAAAATTAAAATACACTTATCTCGAACACGCATTCGTCTCCAGAGTGCAAAATATGTAAGTATTAAGAAATATGTAAGTATTAAGAAATTAATCAAAATATTACTTACTAATGGAATCCCAGATACTTGAAAGCATTACACGTCCATTCGTTCTGATTTTTAGATCTCTACTTACAAGTCGCGTCTCGTGTAAAAAGAGATGCGTTCATCGGAATGTTTGGGCTGTTAGTTATGTTTTACGGCGTATCAACACTTTTCGGACAATTTAATTCTGAATCCAGCTATTTTAGTAAAAGAAAATTACGCTTAATGGCGTTAAGATGTTTATTCATTGTGTTTGCATTTGTTGAAAAGTGTTATGTTTGTTTATGCTTCGTAGAACATTTTAGGAAAAACATAAGCATTGTATACTTTGTGAAATTTAGATTAAATAGTCGGTGTCTTCAAAGAGTTTGATCTGATAGCACAAATTATGATACATAAAGTCAGAGATAAAACTTATTCCTTTGCTGATATTTTAAAGCTTTTTGGTGCTACATTTAGCCAATTTTATTGCACACATGAGAAGAAACGTATGCCTCTGCAACGCTAGGTTCTGTGCCCAGGATCTCAGCTACAGTTTACATGTTGGATTATATTACATATTTTATATGAAATCGTTTAATTTTTATACGAGTTTTGAAAACAATTTTTAATGAGGCTCCGCTTATCACAGTCCGAAGCCTCCTCAAGTATAAGGGTTAATAAGTGTACGATAGTCATTGAAAGAATCAACATAATGATGGTTAGTGTAGAAAGTCGGTAGAATGTAATTATTTAAATGGACGGCTACACAAGAACGTGTTTATATTGAACTTGACGACCATATTTTAGTCAGCTGGAAAGCAGCTCAGCGCAAAAGAGTTCCAAATGTGGCTAGTTCTAGGAAAGAGTTTTTTTCGTGGAATTTACGTTTAGATTAAGGCACGCATAGAGAGCGGAATAAAATGACAGTGGTTGTAGCTAGATTAATGCGAAAATGTGGCATGGGAACCATAGCTTAAAGCTCAGATAGGCACTTGTCATTACAGTCACGATTGAGCAAGGACAGGCTCGAACAGTGTCTTCTATGGAAAAAGAGGTTGTGGCGAACAAAAAAGTGTCAACTACTAGATTTCGAAGTCGGTTTCCACATCTATGCAAGCTGTGCTTGGAGTAAGATGCTCCGATCACAGCTTGCGCAGATGTTGAAAGGGTATCTCATTTTAAGACGTGCTTTAATCTTTATAAGGATAGAGAACTGCATCAGGAGTGAAATACCTTCTGAAGCGGTGAAATGGCACAACCATTTTCCCAGCGATCTTGGCAACACAATTGATGTAAGTCATCTATTTCAAGTCAGATGGTGAAAGTCAAATTCAGAAGGTTGTCGAACCAGGGAGCTACTTTGGGACGAGGGCCATTTATATCAATTGAATGTAAGTTAGGATCATAGCGTTTGTGGTGAAAAGATTGAAGTTTGGTTTTAGATGTGTTAACATTAATCGGCCACTGTTATGCATTCCGTGCTTTTGAGTTCTCTTGTTTTGTTTGTTGAACTTTTTAATGAATTCATGGTGCAGCTCAGCAGAGTTCTTTAAAGTAAGACCCAGGGGAAGCGAAATAATTCAGAAAGATATCAGTCGCTGTTAGCTTTCGAAGTATTATTACAGATTTTAGTGTCGTCTGTGGATATGTCGATGAATGAACTTAAAATGTGATTTGGGAAATTATTAATGAAGGTAAGAAATAGAGTTTGATTCAAGATGGACATTTAAATCACGTCAGGGTTTATACTTTGAACCTCGGACTTTTGCCCACTACTTGTTTAAACCATGAAAATGGATTTGATAGCTGGAAAAACATTTCCAGATATTCCATTTTTTTTCATCTTGGAAAGTAGACTTTTATAGCAAACCCGATTAAATGGCTTCGATAGATTAATGGTTATTTCTCATGAGAAAAAAAAATTCTCATGGATAGATTCATTGATCCTATGTTAAATTACAGTCAGTACATCAGCTGTACATTATAGAATTCCACGTTAGAAGTTGTGTTTTCGTGTTCTCTTGTTTTGTTTATTGGAATTTTTAATAGTAAGATAGATGAATTTATGGTGTTTAAAGTAAGACAGAGGGAAGCGAGAGAGAGAATAAGGACGAAGGAGAAAGTATAGACGAAAGGTATTTTAAGATCAACGAAAAGTAAAAGCCATAGCAGTTTCAATATCGCATCGATAGACCTCATCAAAATCTATTCCATAGTTCAAGCAATAGATGAGGTGTTTTGCACCTGGTGATTGGAGGACCTTTTGGGGAGTAAATGTAAGGCCCGAGTCTGACTTTCAGGCGGATGACATCGACCCAGAAAAACGTTCGCCTCCAATATTTTCACTAACGAGAAGACAAGAAGAATAAAAAAGAATGGTTTTAGAATTTAATAATCTCTGGTTACTGTCCACAGAAAACTGCCGTCCGCACCATTACCAAACATCGCTTATTTGTAGAAAATGAGGGCTGAGAGAAAAAACAAGGAAAGCGATAGTTTTTGTGTTTACAAAAGTGTATCCACAATGTCTATAGAGTAAAACGATAAAATTGTCGCTATAGAATACAACAGGATACCATTCCCGTTTGATTAAGACTGGTTTTCTACTTTTTAATACAGACCATCTACTAGTTGGCCAGTTGTGCACAAATCGATAAAGCAATAGGAGCCTTCTATCATGTGTTAAAGTGACACAATGTCTAACGAGCGAGATCAATGATGCGCCGCAGTACAACCCATGATCTTTACCGATCTAAGTTATGAAAACAGGATAGCTGCCAGCGCCCTCCATATGCAAATCCTGACTGTTGAACTTTTGAGGGCACAGCTCAATGACGTTTCCGGCTACGGTTATTGTATTTGGCGTGCTTTCAAGTGAGAGAAAAATCATGTCATCTGACATCTTCGGAGTCGGCTTGAAAGTCAAACCACAGTGTGCCTGGATGTGTTGAAGAGTGTTGTGATTTTCTGGTTCAATTAGGTAGCCACTGGCAGACACTGGGTGTGGCAGCATGGCTCGGTCTAGGCCCACAAATCCAAATAGACTCAGGCTTGGCTGCAGAAGGAATGCTACGACTTTGTACCCTTATTTCACTAGCCCGCTCCTCCCCCGACACAAAACTGCTGGACTAATTTGTCTGGTTATACGTTGAGAACATCACCAACCTGACCTTCCACAACGGTGCTTGGGAAAAGGGCATGCTCCGAGTACCGGAAGTGTATCTAGGCGGTGATTGAAGCTGCATGCGGCTACATTGAAGTGATGCCAATCCTGCTTTATAATAAATTTTCCTTAATTGAGTTTTTCAATAAAGGTTTTACAAGAAAGCTGTAGTATTGTTTTCTTTATGACGACAAATTTATTGCTCCACTTTGTAACTTAAAGAAGTTTGGATATAGGTCACCCTCGTATGGTGTCATGTAGTCAAAAGATTAATAAGCTTTGGGAGAGTTCTCAATTTGCCTAGTTTATTGGGTTCAGAGTCAAGGAATTCTACCTTTAAAAATGTGATGTACTTTGCGAAGTCTTACTTCTTTTTCAGACCGGTCTATGTATCTGGCTAATTTCTTTCAAAGCTTGACACATGATATATAAGTTGCATGAAGGCATTTGGATGTTGATAGGAGGAAGAGGATGAGGATGAGGAGAGGAGTTTGAACTCGACTTATTTTTTAAAACATATATATATCCATGTTTTAAATATTTTCGAGTCATAAAAAATGTTATGTTTTAACTGAAAACGTTCTACAATGTAACTGTAAATAAAAATGTTTTCTAAAAAAACAAGGCAAAAATCCTGTTAGAATGAGGAATAAAAATAACTTTGCTGTACCATGTATGACCATTCGTATTTTTTTCACACTGGGCTATGTTCCTGGTTATATTGGTATGGCGCATTATATATATGTTTCTTGACGAAATTTAAATGTTGGTACAAAGAAGACGACGTTGAGGATGAGGAGGAGTCTTTATCCTTAATGTGGCAGGCCGTGGAGTTAAAAACGTTTCACGTTATAAGAAATATGTATTTTCTTGTGTTTATATAAAAGTTATTTAATCATTTCAACTTGCTTCCGTTTTTGTTCTTCTGTTTTCTTAATAATCTATATAATATTCTTCTTCTTCTTCTTCTTCTTCTTCTTCTTATTTTGTTATTCATCTGTACTTTACGCTTTGAAAAAGTCAAAATGCATGTTTTAACGAGTAAACTGCTTAAAAAATAAGGAAATTCACATGATTTGATTTTTTAATGTCATTTAGCAACCATGGGCAGAATGATGAGCGTGATTCCCTCGTTTTGGAACATCTATATAATATAATAATTGTTTCTTCCTTAGTAATTCCAATCGGTGCGTTTTATAAAAGGCCAAATACAATTTTTGAAGACCAGACTGATTTAAAATGAATCAAAATACGCGTAAGTTACAAAATGAAATAAAACAACGTAAATTCAACCAAATATATTTAATATAAATAAACAATAAACTAACTGAGGATCTATGAGTGACAGTTTGATAAAATTCTAAAGATAGCACTATTCTGAATACATGGTTTCCTTAAGTTAAACAGTAATAGTGCTACGGGTATTTTCATCAAATGTCCCTTTCTGTATGTCTTCATGTCGAAAATTCAGTTCGCACACCTGAGGAAATAATTTAAAAGACGGCTATTCCATAAGTTTAACTCTTTTTTAAAACTAAGTAAATTGCGATTAATTAGTAAAAACATTTACTAATTTATCGCAAAGTCACGAGGAAGAACGTTTGCTAAGTTTATAGAAAACAAACTTAATATATACAACCGATAACGTTTTATGCACTAATGAAATACCCAGTACAAAAAATAAAATAATCGAAAATATTTCGTTTATATTATACTGATAGAACGTTTATCGAAAACCAATAAAAATATGACCGATAACTCAATGAATAATTTTATCCATTAGTAGAAAATAGGCTTGAAATAAATCTCATCTCCATATATAATATTTTGATCACAGAAATGTCCCTATGGACCAAAGTACAGTAGGTTTATAACAATAGATGCCACACACATACTATTAGCTACTACCTTGTGTAAGTTTAGGGGAAGTAGTTCTTATTTTGTCTCCAAATATCAAGTCCTACTACTGTCTGCATACAGCACCTGGAGATAATATATACAGTATACATAGATTGGGCTTTCACACTTCGTACCTGGATTTTAAAATAATAGACATAATATTATTTTCCCTTTTCCCATCCAAAAATAATAAAGTCTTTCCAGAATAATTATGCTCATTCTGATTGTCTGAGCTCTGACCATGCCTATATTCAGATAAACGGTATTCGCTAGCTAAATGAACGCCATTGTAGCATTCAAATATGGCGTCGCAATTATACCTTCTTTGGGTTAATTGCTGCGTTCATTTTCTTATTTTTTACAGTGCCAATAATATCTCCTCCAGTTTTTATTTCTTCTCTTTCTCTCTCTCTTTCTCTCTCTCTTTCTGTGTATATATTCTTCTCAACAATCTCACTGTCTCTTTCTCTCACTCTTTCGCTCGCTTTTTGCATTTTTTCAGGCCGAAAAACATTTCACGGTGATGCAAACATATTAACTGCTCCTAAACTAACAATTACAACCGATACCCTTTATTACTATAACAAAATGTACATATAAAAAAAACTTTATATCCGTTTTTGCTTGCATATCCGGAACGCTCCAAAAAATATAAGCACATAAATAATTTGGAATGTAAACATGTACAAAATACCAACACGACACTATCCCCAACCAAATTAAAAACCAACCTTGAAAATAAAACCCTATTTCCATTTCCTTTTCTTTTAGCATTTACTATTCCGGTTGAAGATTAGACTGTTTGGTAATTGTGCAAAAAACAGACTTTAACTTTCAAACACACCAGTAGGTCTAGATCCGCCAGGTGTTTTAGAGGGTCTCATTGGGGCCGAGAATAGTATATGATTTTTCATATTTATCACGGTTTATGTGTAGTAAAAAGTACCCTCATACCGAGTTGCCCTGAAAAATCCCTGTACAGAGAGACATTATATAAAAAAATGACAGTGTCTTGTAGGCATTCAAGTTCATTCAAGGTTCGATTATACATTATGAATTTTAATGAGAATTTGTTTAATTGGTTAGTTTATTTTGACCTTACACTTATGCAGTATAACATACTAACGTTCGGGTACTTTACGGTAAAACCCCGCAGGTGCCAAAACGATTAGACTAGTAATCTTAATACAAAAGTTCATTTAAAAATGTGTTTTACTTTCGTTGGTTTTATTATGAAAAAATTAATATGCATCTTAATTTGAACAAAAAATCATAAACAATTATAAAGACAACATATAAATATTTATTAAAAATTGTTTACTATCATTCGTTTGCTATTCAAAAAATTGCTATTAATGAAATTTACTTTACAATTATTTTTTCTTGATTTCATTTTGGATTTTATGAAAGTTTCGTAAAGTAGTTTAATAATTATTTTAAAATATTTCTTTCATTTTTCAATTAATCATTCATTGAAATGTTTTATTTCTAATTATTTCTTATTGTATTAGCTTCCTACTGAGAGAAATAATATATTTTCCTTGAAATAATTGGCAAACGTGTTTGGGAAAAAAAACGATACTTTCGTTCGGCAACTTCCAGCGTTTCTGTAAATCAACTGCAGTATTCTTGCGATATTATTAGTTAGTTATATGTTATCGGAACCAAAATCTTTTTATTTATTATGGTTCTATTCGTCCTAATAACAATTTTCTTTACCTGGTTGATTTTGTTGTTGGAATTTATTTCCCGTTTCATTTTTTTCACAGAAGAAACCACATGAATATTGTTAGCATTTATAATAAGACTAACCTAGGTACCCGGCGTTTGCCGGGTGTTTGGAGGTGTGTTAGGCAAAAAAAAGTTGTAATAGGCAGGCAGGCTCGAACCCGTGACGGGAAGGCAGAAAAAAGTGGATGTGTGTAAGGGTGTTGGCTGGGGAAAAAAAAATTGCGAGCACCCCCCCCCAAAAAAAAAACAGGAATGCTCTGACCCATAACGCGCAAGAGGAAAAAGAGGTGAAAAACACAAACTGGCTTACGGATGTACCTACCGTAGTTGTGACTCACGACAGGTCGAAATAACTCCTTTTAAGCGACGTTGTGAACGCGAAGATGGAATGACTTCCAAAAAATGTTAGCGAAAAAAATCGACCCTCCCTATGGAAAACTGTCCCGTTGATGGTGAAGGAATTAATGTTCTGGCCAATTTTTCGATATTTGTCGTCCGGGTGGGGGGACTTCAAAATAATACCAAATTCGTGAAAATCCGTCGCCTCTGTCGAAAGTTTAAGGCATACATACAAACATATATGCATACATACAGACATACATTCATTCATACATACATGCATACATACAGACATACATACATACATACATTTAAAAATACAGGTGAGGTGTATATTATAGATGTGCTATAAATACGATAGAAGTCGAACACAGTATACCGGGTTGATAATCTGCGTCGATATCAACTTCTCTAGGGCCACCACTTTGTGTATGTTATATTCGTAAGCACAAAACTCAAGAATATTAAAAACAAAAAACATACGTTAAAGATGTTTTAATATTATCTACTTTTCTTACCTTCAATTTGTGATTGGATGATTAGAAAAAAGTGTTTCATTTTTAAACAGTTCAGACGCTTAATTACTTATATGAGAATAATGAAAACACAAGATACAGTAGCTGAAACATAAAAACGAAGAACAAGTTTTAAAAGCTCTAGGTATTACAATTGATTTATTATATTGACAGCATGAACACCAAGATATATCTTATAAATAGGGCTATGAGAAGAGAATATTATTTTTTATTGTTTTGACTCTCGAGTATATATCAGTTAATACCTTACATGCTTTTAGATAGGGTGATGTGGTTCTCGATTGATTAAATGTGTCTACCTGTGTCGGATATATACTCGAGAATCTAAATAATGAAAAGAATATCCTCTTGTCACAGTACTAGTTATAAACAATGATAATAAGACAAAATACATTATTACATCTAAGGTAAAGTTAGAACGGATTATTTTATGTATAATGAAAAATATAAAATCATATATTAAAACTTCATGGAAATAAACAGAAAAACATAAATCATTTGTGGCTTCATCAACGTTTTATAATAATTTAAAACACTTGATCAGGATGGTTAATCTAAAGTAGGGAAATTAAAATAATGGTGTATTTCTTTCGTATATGACGGGAACAGAGTGTACATATTTTCTCTTACGGACGTAGGATGATATTTAGAACTGGTCTATGTTTTTTTTTGCTTTGTTTCATATTGAGGTCACCACTTATCAAGGTCCAGAAGCCACGCGGGGATAAGAGTTATTGCGTGTACCGTAATCAATTGGATAGTATCGTAGTAATTGTTAGTATTGGAGATTTGATGAAGTGTCTTAAATAAGGGAGCGATTCATCAGGAATTTGTTTATGTTAACTTGAGGACATCCAAGTTATAGTCCGGTGGGAAACAGGCATACGGAAGAGAGTTCCACAGACGTGCACTTCTAAGAAGGAAATTTGTTCATGGAATCTACGTTTTGATTTAGGCACAGGTAAGGAGTGGGGAAAACTATTGACAGTGGTTTCAGCTAGACGGGTGTTTTTCGTGAAAGATTGGCGAGGCGAACCAAGAATTGGAGCTCGGACGAGCAGTTGCTATGGAAATTACGATAAAACAAAGATAGGCTCGAAACGTCTCTCCTGTGGGAGAGAGGTTGCAAGGTAGAGAAAAGGGCATCCCCCACTAAATTACGAAGTCTATTTTGTACTCTGTCAAGGCAGGATAGGCTGTTTTTAGCAGCTCCTGCCCAGATGTGGCAGCAGTATTCCATTCTTGGACGTACTTGGCTTGTATACAGATAGAAAATTGCATCAGTAGTGAGATATCTTCTGGAGCGGTCGAAGGATCCTACCATTTTCCTAGCGATCTGGACTTTATGTACGTGTTCCATTTCAGATCAGGAATGAAAGTCAAACCCAAAAGCTTGTCAAAACATAGAGCTTCCCAAAGACGAGAGCTATCCATTTCAATTGATGCCAGATGGCGATCAGAGCGTTGATGATCTAAAGATAGGACCTTGGTTTTAGATGCATTAAAAGTAACCAGCCACCTCTTCCTCACTGTACCACACGCTCAAGATCAGTGGAGAGAGAATCAGAGAGAACTTTGTCATTTACAGCCTTTGATGTGTTGCCCTAGATGGTCGTGTCATCAGCATAGATGTCAACGAATGATTTAAGTATTGTTTTGGGAGATCATGGATGTAGATCAGGAAGAGAGTTTGGCCCAGGATGGGCCCCTCAAGGACTCCAGCATTAATACTGCGGGCCTCTGATTTCTGCCCATCAACCACTACTCTTATGAGAATATCAGAGAGAAATGCTTTAATAATTGAGAAAACATTTCCATTCATACCGTAGCTGGAAATCTTATTCCCACCCCACACCCATTGAAATGAATGGTTCTCGTCTTCGGGAAGCACCGTGTTTTGAGAAACTTCTAGGACTGACCTTTACTGCTGATCTGAAATTGAACACATACATCAAGTATGTTTCCAACATTGTTGAGAAAATTGTTGAATCAGTCAACCACTCTAGTAATTTCTCACTTCCGATGCAATCCTTTATCTCTATAAGAGCCAGGTATATCCTAAAATAGAGTAGTTGCCACATCTGGGCAGGAGCTCTTGTACACGCCCTATTTTGTCTTGAAAGAGTTCAGAACTGGCTTGTAAACCTAGTAGGTGATTCCATTTTCTGTTCTCTGCAATCTTTTTTCTACAAAAAAACTCCAATCTATAATCGCCCGTTGCCAAACTTTCACACAAAACGATCGACGGGATACGACCACTATACATGATTCACCCATTCTCAACCTATACCTTAATATAAACGCAGATTCCACAAAGAAACTTTTTCCCCAGAACTATCCGCCTTCGGAACACTGTTTCCTTGGCCAGCTTACCAGTTGAATATAACATCCTAGCCTACAAATCCAATGTAAACAAGTTTTTGTTGAGCCGTCCTCATAAATAATCAAATTCTATTCAATTTATACCATTAATTATTGCTACATTACACCTTACATTCATTACTTTTATGCTCGAGTGGCTTACGGCCAAGTAGTTACTCTCAAGTAAAAAAAAACATAATAATAAGAAGAAGAATATAAGAATAAACATGATCAAGTGCGGAACGCAGTATATTGCTAATTATGCAAACAACTGAAGCTTGAACACTCAGTACAAGCACAAACCGGAAGCAGTACTTGCAAATGAAAGTCACAAATCCTTTGGGACATTGATTTAAAACGGACAAATCCATACAAGCAAGAAACTGAATGTAATATCGGGTAACAAGATAGAAAAGACCTGCCAGTTTGTAGAATTCCCTGTTCCAGCAGTCAACAGAGTTCAGATAAAGGAGATGGAAAAGCGGGGTACATACACTTAAATGGCCAGAGAACTCAAAGGGATATGGAAGATAGAAAACGCCTAATAATACCATTAATAGTAGGAGCAGTATGGACAATACTGAAAAACTTTGAAAAAAGAATGGGAGAAATCGGAATCTAAAGGATGATTGAGGAGATACAAGGAATAACAATAATGAAAAACGGCTGAAATATTAAGAAAAATCTCAGAATGCAGAGACTAACACACGATAGTTACAGAAACTGTTACAGACGAAAAACACAAAGAAGCATCACAGGAAATAATGAAAACTGAAACTATACAATTGTAAGTAACCACCCTGCTGCCACGCCTTTTCTCATTTTTTTTTAATAGGTCGCTGTAAACTGACGCCAAACAAAATAATCGACGAGCGTCAAGGGAGATGGAAAGACCAAGGAAAACAAGCACTAGCCAGACCTCCGCTGGATTAGTGCAAAGAGCACTCGAACCTTGGGAAGGCTTTTTGCCACTCAAATTCCAGTGAAGACCAATGGTCGCCACCAACGATAAATAAATAGTAACCGGCTTTTACGATAACGCAAATTCATCTGCAAAGCTTATCGACAGAAGTGGAGAGTACTGGACATTTTAGGAGACCTTATTGCCACTCAGACTCCAGAGAACACCACAAGTTGTCCTCAAAGAGATATCATTTGATGATAGCCTACGTGACTACTTCTAGTGAGTAAAATAATAATAATAATAATAATAATAGTTATAATAATATTAATAACAACAACAACTACAGCTTAAGCGTCTTATTCATACAACATATATAATTTCGATGAGTATGTGCTAGATAAAAAGGTATAAACTTTCCACATCACACACAGGTGCCACGTTTCAATTCTAAAGTCCATGAGAAGTAATCAGTCTTTCCGCTTCACATTCACACCAAAATTTTTCAAGTAATCTGATTGTGATTTTACTTTACTTTCCTCATATCAATCTAGTGTTATATAAATAATACGAATTGTCATCACGTGTCTTAAAAATTCAGAACCATAATCCAACTGTAAAACCTTTTATGCTGCAGTATATAGCATGTGGTTTGAAAGTAAAACATTTTTTTAGTAATACTATTTGAAAAACTATATTTAAATTATTTTATTTATTTAGAGTATTTTCTTGCGATTTCAGAGATTTTTAAAAATATGTGCTAATCCATAAAGGTGATCACTGAGCTGAACAGAGCAGGATTGATTTTTATTGAAAGTGTTCAGAAACAGACATGGACAATAATATTTAGAAATTATTATAATTACGATAACAATTAATTATTATTATTATTATTATTATTATTATTATTATTATTAATCGCAATTTCCTTATGCGTATACTCTTTAATTTCTATTTCTAACATGCAATATAAAATAAAACAAATAAACTGTTTTGCTTTCCTTAAAACAATGACTATATATATATATATGTATATATATATATATATATTCATTGTTTAAGGGAAGTTAAAAAGGGGGAATTATTTAAACATATATATATATATATTTATATATATATATATATATATATATATATTATATATATATATACGCATACATAAATATATAGAGAAAGAGGTTGGTGTTTACTATAACTTTTACGCAAATATCACGCAAGTATGAATCAAATAGAATATGTGCATGAATATAATTACACGTAATAGTTAACTAAGAAAACTGAAAAATAAAACTAACCGGAAATTAATTTAAATACGTATTAAAAGAATATGTAAATGAGGTAGATTTTTGCAGACAGGTGCAATTCACCGATCCATATATAACAAGTTGCATTTTTGTTTTAAATAAAAAGAAAAATGGTTCATAATATGAATATCAATAGACAAAAAATACCATATTTATAGGAGTATATATATATATATATATATATATTTATATATATATATATATGTGTGTGTGTATACAGTAAGAGAGAAAGAGAGGAAGAGATAGATGTATGAAAAGGATTCAATGCATATAGTTTAATGCATCACCTGTTTTTTTAGCTAGACTAACAGTTTCTATAGCATCTGCCGAACACTCCGATTATTATGGAATAATAACCACAACTTTCACAAAAAGAGTTTCAATTAAAAGCAACATAAATGCAAACAAAAAGAATATATAACTGCAGAGATAAGCCCTACTATATATACATATATATATATGTATATGTATATATATAAATATCTATCTGTCTGTCTGTTTGTCTTTCTGTCTCTCTCTCTCTCTCTCTCTCTATATATATATATATATATATATATAGAGAGAGAGAGAGAGAGAGACGTTGCGAGCATGGCTTTGTTTTATCGTTACTTCCAAGGTAAGTGCTGGTATGAGCTCAAATCTCTAGTCTCCCCTCGCCAATCTTTCACGATGAAAACCCGTCTAGCTCAAACCAATGACAATAATTTTTCCCCACTCTTTATATGTGCCAAATTCAAAACGTATATTCCATTAAGAAAGCTTCTTTCTTAGAAGCGAACGCTTGTGATAATCTCTTCCGTTTGCCTGTTTCCAACCTGACTAAAACTTGGGTGTAATCAAGTACAACATAAACAAATTCCTGATGAATCGCTCCCTTAAGTAAGGCACTTTATCAAATCTCCAATACTAACGATTGCTACGATACTATCCCATTGATTTCTGTACACGCAATAACCCTTATCCTCGAGTGGCTTCCGGGCCTTCATAAATGGTGAGCTCAATAGAATAGAAAAAAAAGGTAATTCACCGGCAATGAGCAGCCGAAAAAAAAATTAACTAAAAATAATAAGATTTCTTGAAAAATAAACCTAAATTGTTTCCTGTACTTTCATCTAACAAAAGTTAGGTTTTCGTAAACATATTTTTATGTATTTTCTGTATGAATGATATATATATATATATATATATATATATATATATATATATATATATATATATATACGAGAATTTCTATATCAAATAAGGAATTTCTGTAAATTATCGATATCAGTAAAATGAATTTGACCATCCTCGCAAACCAGTTGGAATGAAACCTGGCATGCAAGGAAAATGTGATATAAATAAATGATAACATTTTGTAAAGGGAAATAGGAAAAAAATTGCATATACACATAGATACAAAATATCTCCATACTGAGAGATAATTAAAAACCATTTATTAAAAAACAAAATGAGGCGTGGTTATGAGTTAGGTGTATTTGCGTTAGTGTGCGTGTGTGCGGGTTGTCAAAGCAACGTGGCAGACCAGGTGAAAGAGTTATATTTAAACGGCAGTTTTAGTATTTACAAAGTGTTTTGGCCTAGTTTCGTATAACTGTGTTACATGATAAGGGCTGTCCCCTGTTCATGTAAGTATAAAAATAGAGAGATTAGTTAAAATGGAAATAAGAGAAAGCAGAAATCGAACCCTGGACATAAGTTTTAAAGAACAATAGGTTTAAATGGAATGTCCAGTAAATTGTTAATTCGGATGAAATAAATAATAAATAAACTATTCAATTGTTAAAAGAATGTGGATAATAAAATATGGTTAAATAAATTAGATATGTAGGTTAAATTCCTTTGTGGAAACAACACAAGAAAAATAGGATATTGGGAAATCAATGTCGCGCATGTTGAAACACGTGAATTTTGCTCACGTGGCCGGGATGCATGGATTTCTCAATATAGGAGGTGGGAGTTAGTTGGTCGTAGAGACAGTCATAGAGAGAGTCAGAGACAGTCAGAGAGACAGTCAGGGGAGACAGAGACAAGCGGACGTCTGAAGCGAGACGTCACTTCAGAAACTAAGATGTGAAACTTTGAGTTCTTAATGAGGAAATCCCGACCGGTCGTAAATAAATTCATCATGTGTTTTGGATAAAGCTCATCTTTGTGTTTGTGATTTCTAAAAAAAGGTAAATTGTATTGTTATAATATGTCTGTGTTATAAAATGTCATTACAACAACATCTCTCTCTCTAAGATACAACATCATATGTAATAAGACTCATATCATTACTAATAAGAACTCACGTAACATACGCGCACAAGTGGTATCGTCTAATAATAATAATAATAACTATATAACAACTGTATTTTGTAAAGGTTCATCTAATAAAATATTCATATGTGTAATAAATAAAATTAATGATTATTACAAATGAAAAACATCCCAAATAAAAGGCGCGACGTAAATATAAACAAAGGGCAGGTACCTCCCTCAAAACCTTAGACGAGCATAAAAATTAAATCGCTTATGAAAATAAATAAATCCACAATAGATCTTATAGATATATATATATATATATATATATATATATATGTATATCTGTAATATGAAGGAGAATGTGTGTGTGCGTGCGCGCGTGTATGTGTGTGGTCACGTATAGGCTCTTATATGGTTGACTATTTTCAAAAACTGATTACATATAATGATAGAAGATGTATCGAGACACAGGGATGGGTATGTTTGATCTGGCAGAACAGTTTTTGATATAGATTACATAAAAATACTTTGATAAGTATGTTTTAAATTAAATAGGGATGGTATAATAAAATTGTGGGGTCTCCGTTCGCGCCTGGCCTCCATAGAATGGAAATAGGCACAAACTTTAATAAAGACTTTTCATATCTATCTGCATAAGTATACTTTGAAGAAATATGGTATAATAAAATTATGGGGTGTTCGTCCGCACCTGACCTCCATAGAATGGAAATATGTCATTAAGTTTAACAAGGTTTTTTTAATATAGATCCAGAGAATATTGAGATAAGTGTTTCAGTGTGAACAGGTATGGTATAATAAAATTATGGGGTTTATCTATTTTATTTTTACTTTCATCATATTTTGCTTTGGTTTTGATACCCCCAAATTATACCCAAATTTACAGCCCTTCCTTTTCATAGCCTATCATACTTTCATAAATCAGAGTCCATTTTCTGTACGCTGTTTTTTAACCCAGTCAACGACAGGTACTTTTGCTAGTATATATATATATATATATATATATATATATATATATATATATATACTTAGGAGGTTGATTTTTCTCGCTCTGACATTGATATTAAAAAAGTTCCTTTTCTATTAAACAAATTATTGAAATGATGTTTTTAATATACTCGGTTTTGAATATTCATGCGAAATCGAGAAGGTTAACTAATTAGTATATTCCTTAAAAATATGCGTTCATTAATTAGTCGTTCATTTTTTCGATATGCTTACTAGATAGTTAGTTTTATTAAACTATTACGGTTTATTCTTTTTATGCATTATTTCTACATCGATCATGATTGCATAGATTTCTGATCAAAATTTTCTAGCACATGGACACAGACACAGACACACACACACACACACACACACACATATATATATATATATATATATATATATATATATATATATATATATATATATGATATTTATTTTGTTTGTGCGAAATGTCTCTAACAAATTCTTCTTTACATATTGGGTTTACAGACTTGATACTTGATATAGAGTGTATTTGGGCGACAGGATTACTTTCTATTTGAGTTTTATCGTGTCAAAACAGATACTAATGTGTCGGAATTTTACAAAACACAGTAGACCCTGGCAGAAGTAAATCTAATAACTTGTCATCACGCGTACATATATATTTTAGCTTGATATCACTCAATTTTAACTTCTTCTATCTATCTGGCGATAAGTAGACGGTAGCGACGAATGCTGAATAGCTAAATAATGACTATGACAGGAGCGCTTGATTTTTTAGTTGCGATCCCAGCTTTTAAATTCATCACAAAATATATAAATCGGGTACAATATAAAATTCAATAATACCTTTGGTCTATAGTAATAAATATGAAATATTCATGAAATAAAATGCCATATTTAAGCGTGTTTTACGACTGGGCAATGGCGGGCGCCCTGCTAGTATATATATATATATATATATATATATATATATATATATATATATTTATTATTATTATTATTATTATTATTATTATTATTATTATTATTATTATTACATTCGGGGCGGGTCAATATTTAGATATAACAATAAAATGCAAACACAAGGATATGGATGGGCATTTATGGATAGCAAACGCTTATCATAGGCAAACACATCTTCTACATTAGGGGTATGTTCATAGGGTTTTTTTTCATTTTTATACAAAAAAAGCTTTGAAACAAATAAAACAACAATTATTTTCTGTAAGACAGAGGGATACAAAATAAACACAAAAATCGAACACAATAAGATTTGCAAGAGATAACGAAAGAAACACTTTCAAATTATATAAAACTAAATTCATAAATGATAAGGGGAAAGAAAGATTTAACAAAAACAAATATAGTCAACGCTAATGTGATTGGGGGAGTATTTTTAACATACTAACTGAAATAGGATCCTATAACAGAAAGACAAAAGGTAAACGGCAGCAATCGGTCCACACGAGGAAAAATCCGATCTCCAGCTCGACAGAGAAAGAAAGTAAAGTTTTTTTTTTGTTTTTTTTTTGCACTTACAGTTCAATTCTTTTCTTTTGACAATTTGCAATTGCTACAGTTAATCCAAATAAATTCTCTTGTGAGGGAAGAAAGTTTCAATCACCAAATTCAGTCTTTCAACGCCGTGCGACACATTCCAGTTCCACGTTGGAGACAAAACGATGACTTTGCAGATTTTTCGATTTGTTTCTTTTCTTTTTAAACATGCCTATCGGCATCCGTTTTGGGTTATCCAAAAATAGCTTTATCGAGGGATTAATTTAGATATCTGTTGTTTTTTTTTCTCCAACTTTGCCAATTTCGGAAATTTGACACATCGCTTTGGTTGTCCAGAAACACGTTTTACGCGGGCGGACTTTTGGTCAGTAAACTCTCCTCACACGAGAGAATTATTGTTTTTCCTTTCTTTGTTTCGCCCCTTGATTCTAAAAATAGATTTGACGAAATCGTATTCTGATTCCTTTCTGCTTCTTGGCACAAACGCGGTCACTACGTGCGTTGATCATAGGACGACCTGTCACTTGCCTTCATATTGGAGGAGGTGGGAGGTGTTTGGTGCTAACATCTATCGAACGTTTTTCAACTCCCTCGTTCTCTGTTTCTCTTTTCCTCTCTCTTCCTTTTCTCTCTCTCCGTGGGTGATGAAATCCGCAGTGGGGTTTTCTCTGCTTCCGAGATCGGGTCTCAGTCTAGTAACTGTTCCGCCGTCACATATCACTTTCTCCGTCCTCGGCCAAGGAAAGAGAATATCTCCAGACTAATTTTAATAATGGGTTTTGGTGGATTCCCGTTCAGTCACAACATGCCAATCAAACATCTATCTTATATTACTAGCAGAATAAAAAACAGTATTTGATGTCGAGGTGGCTGTCTGTAACAATATATATATATACGTAGCGAACGTCAAGACTTAGCAATGTTACGCCGATCTCTTTCTTTCATTCTTTCTTTCTTCTTTCTTTCTATATGTTTCCTCTTTGGTAGACAAAACTCATGTTTTTGACACGTTACTATTCCAACCCTTAATCAAATATAATTTCAAATGTTTTCACACTCCTTCCTATTTCTTGTGGGAGTGTAAGTGTAATCATGTTGACCCCTTTTTCCTTCTTCCGTCACTATTTTTATTTTCCTTTCCTTTTTTTCTTTTTCGTTTTCCTTTTCTCTTCCTTTTTCTTTCTCCTTTTTATCCTGTTAAGTCTTGACGTTATCTGTCCCCCGATCGCTTTCCATTGTTTTGAGTTTGAAATGTCACTTAACTTTCCACCCCTCCCGTTTTAATTTAACAGTTTAACTATTTCTATATATCTATAAATGTGAAAGTGTCTGTTTATCTGTCTGTCTTTCTGTCTGTCTGTCTGTGTACATTTCCCTACACAATATATCTGTCGATTTTCAATGTTTTCTACAGAAATTTGATATACAGAGTAGTGAGATGTGGAAAAATGTTTGTAATCGGTTTGCGGACAGAAATTTGGCCGTTAAGGGGTCAAAGTTTAACGATTCAGCCACCCTTATGAGTCGTAGACGACGAAACACGTGTCAGTGGATAATTATATCTTAAATTAAAATAATACATATACCCCTCCCTATGTGGGGGTACCAAATTGGTTAAAGGGAAAATTATTCCCAACTCGCATTTAGGTAAAATTGCACTTTCGTAAATAATTGAATCTATTCAAAACATATCGCTAAAACAGAAACAAACAACATTTATCCATATATATATATATATATATATATATATATATATATATATATATATATATATATATACATATATATATATATATAAAGTGTTGTTGCAAACTCCGACACTTGAAAAAAACGAAATCTATATATCTATAAAAGTGAACGTGTCTGTGTGTCTGTATGTGTGTCTGTCTGTCTCTGTACATTTCCCAACGCAATAACTCTGTTAATGTTTAGTCGAAATTTGTCTTTGTTTTGTTTTTTGTTTTATTTGTTTTTTGTTTTTTTTTGCTCAGCATACACCTCCAAACACCTAAGCAACGCCGGGAACCCATGTTAGTATATATATATATATATATATATATATATATATATATATATATATATATATATATATATATATATATATATATGTATATATATATATATATATATATATATCAATCATCGCCAAAAAGAAAGCAATAAAATATAAATTCCTTCATGTGAAAATCCTGGCATTTCAGCCCGGCGTTGCCCGGGTGTTTGGAGGTGTATGTTGAGCAAAAAAAAAGCAGTCAATCTTTTTAAACTTTTACCCCTATTATGACCCCTTAACATTTATTGTTTTGGGCTCAAATCAAGTTATTAAGTTAGATCCATGTCCAGGGACCCTATATCTAAAATTTCAAGTGTTTAGACCCCAAATTGTCGGAGGAGTTTGGTAGAATTCTCAAAGGTCAAATCGTTGAACTTTGACCCGTTAAAAACCAAATTTCTAGCCGAAAACGGATTCCAAAATATCAGTACCCTGTATATGAAATTTCGAGTCTGTAGACTGAAAATTGACACAGTTATTGCGTTGGAAAATGTACACACACACGCAGACACAGACACAGACAGAGATACAGGCAAGTTCACTTTCATAGATATACTAGCATTTCAGCCCAGCGTTGCCCGGGTGTTTGGAGGTGTACATTGAGCAAAAAAAAGCAGTCAATCTTTTTTAACTTTGACTCCTATTCTGACCCCTTAAAATTTATTGTTTTGGGCTTAAATCAAGTTATTAAGTTAGATCCATGTCGAAGAAATCAATATCTTAAATTTCAAGTGTTTAGACCCAAAATTGTCTGAGGAGTTTGGTAGAGTTCTACAAGTACAAATCCTTGAACTTTGACCCTTTAACAGACGAATTTCTGGCCAAACACGGACTACAAATATTTTTTTTCAAATCTCAGTACCCTGTAAATCAAATTTCGAGTCTGTAGATTTAAAAATGACAGAGTTATTGCGTAGGGAAATGTACACGTTCACTTTTATAGATATAGAGATAGATAGATACATAGATAGATAGATTAAACAAAAATATATACGTATACATAAGTATATATGAAAAAAAATTTGTGTTTACTTACTTTTTACGCAAATATTATGCAAGTATAAAGCATTTAGAATATTTGCATGAATATAATTACATTTAATAGTTAACTAAAGTTGATTATCCCATAAGAAAACCGAAAAAACTAATAGGGAATTAATTAAAATGAATGTTTAAAAGCATATGCAAATAAGCTAGATCTTCTGCTAGTGAATGCAATTCCACAAGCCATATATAAGTAAATTGTATTTTCTTTTTAAATAAATAGAAAAGAGGGTTTTTAATATGAATATCAATACACACAAAAGAAAAACAATTTTATAGGAGTAAAGAAAGAAAAGATAGATAAGTGAGTTTTCCCCCTCACTTAATTCTCTTCCTCGCTCTCTAACTATCTGTTTACCTCTATTCTCTCTCCCATCGACTGTCTAATTTCCCGACAACTTCCAATCAGCAAATGAATAGCAGTATAAAATCCATTTATTAATTAGTAAATGTTAACTATTCATTTTAATTGGATTATTTATGGCTTTTAGAGACATATTTCTAAACTGGATTTTGCGGTTCTACAGCCGTTGTCTAAGCTGTATGCATATATAGCCAGGAATACAACATATTGTTTATGATGTCTAATTCCAACAACTGCAAATCGAAATTAATGCTTAAAAACGTTGTAACAAATTAAATATAGAAATAACTTATGTAACATTTCATGGGTAAATATATATAAGTAAATATTATTCATCGCAAAATTTATTTTTCTGTTAAAAGACAAGTGGCGAAGGATTTTGGAGAATTATTCGCCATTGGCTGGATTTCGGGAGCTGAAACGTAAAAATTCATCGTCTAAACTTCAGATAAGAGAGATGTTTTATATGAAGGAATGCTTAGGTGACGATTGGGGAAGTTTTGATGCAACTGAAATGGTGTTTTTACAGGACTATTTACGACAGAGCATAGTTAGAAAGAGAATAAATTAATGGGAATCTATGAATAGACATACGCTTTGTAAGACGACTTTTATTGTTTTGATAATTTCGGGATTGAGAGCAAAATTAGGAGATAAGCAGTTAGTGTTTGTTGTTTGAATGTGTGAAAAATACTCGTCAATTATGTTTTCCGATGGAGAAAAGTTCGTGGAAAGAACAAAGTAGCTAGTATTGAAATACAAAGGAACCGTCTCTATGTGCTAAGAGATTGTAAAGCTGGGTGAGCATTCTGTAAGTTATCGAAAACTTTTCTTGTTTCGAATCGTTAGTTTTTCGTCTTCGCGCAGCTTTGGTAGTGAAAGATTAGTGCAGAAAGGCGTATAAAGACACAGAGCTACGAAAATCCACCCAGAAAATTATAACTTATAGGGCTCATAACATCAGATGTATAATATTCACATTCGGATAGTTGTAGTTATGCAACTAATAAACTATTTAATGCTCTAGAGCTATGCAAATTTATGGTAATTTCTTTCTTTCAAATTTATGGTCCTTTCTATCTATCATAAACAATCACAGCTATAAAAACAACTATATGTTTTAGGTGAAGCCTTTTTCGAATGAATGCCATTTCATCTGTTTCGGAAGAAAGTTAATATATATTTAAACAGACATTGACGCACGCCGTTTAGAATATCTCAGCCACCATTTTCATTATATTCAAACGGCGAATAATTACTTTTTCGTTGCAAAGAAGTCGTTCATGTTTAACGTGTCTTGTATTATTTTTTGTCTCGTTGAGCATACGTTTGATATCACTTTCGAATCAATTCATTTCCAGTAATAGATATCTTACATTTATTTCTTTTCTGTTCGTTTTTTTCTATGTATGAGTTTATTCTTGAATTTTTCATCAATTATCATTTTTATGTCGATTCTGGATCACCGTTTTTTTTTTGTTTTGTTTTTCTTTTTTTTTTTTTTCATCAATACATGGAAAATAAAATGCTGTCTCATCATAAATTAGGTTCGTAACCTTTACCGAAGAAACTTGTTCTTGATCGTCAGTGTTGCTATTGAGATAATGAGGAAACTGTTGCATAGATGTAAGTGTGACAATTCTATTATTATATTATAATTTGATGTTGCAAAGATCGAATTCGTAGCATTTAGTTACCGAAGTGTAAATAGCTACAGCGGTAAGTTTTTATCTGTTTTCAACAAATGCAAAAGCAATTCTTTTTTTAGATCGCTAATAAAAATATTATATAAAACTTGTTTTGTTTCATTATAGATATTCACTTGAAATTAATATTTCCAACATCAAATCAACAATAAAATGTCCATCGTCAGAAATAGGGTTCGTCATGTCTGTCGGAGAAAGAATTACTTGACTGCCAGTTTTACTGTGGGCCGAGTAGTAAACTGCAGCATTTTAGTAATTATTATGGTTGTATTATTAGTTTACTAATTATTATTATTATTATTATTATTATTATTATTATTGTTGTTGTTGTTGTTGTTGTTGTTGTTGTTGTTTTTGTTGTTGTTGTTGTTGTTGTTGCTGTTGTTGTTGTTATGGTTATTGAAGCCAACCTGTGGTTTTCCCTGGAAGCTAAGTGACGACAAGTCTCTCCAGATTTCCAGTACTCTCCACCTCTTAGATAACATTTCCAAATGAATTTGCATTCTCGCAACAGCCGCTTACCTTTGATTTCTCGCTGGTAGCGGCCATTGCCCTCCACTGATATTTGGTCCCAGTTCTCTCGGCAATGGTTCAGCGAAGTCTGGTCAGTTCTCTCTCATCAGTCTTTCCATCCACATTGACCCTTCTCGGCTATTTAGTATGACTCTTTTGGAAAGGGCGGTGATGGGGCAATACAGGGCGACCCAAACAAAACGGGTCCCGTGTACACTTAATGTGATATCTACATTATTTATTCACCGATTGCCCTTATTTTACAGGACATGGCAGAATCAACGACCGTGAGTACACCAAGGCCCCAGTGGGAGCTGGGACAAAGAATACACTGTTAAATTTTACTACAAACGGGCTCGTTTAAGAAAACCCAGGACAGTTTCATGCGTCACTTCGTATGTGAAAAGGCTCCATGCAAAGGAGAATTCAGAACTGGGTGGACCACTCTAAGAAGTATGGGACCGTGGAGAACCTCAACGCTGCCAGAGAGAACCGTTCAAGCCACTGGGGATGTCCCAAGAAGCGAACAGCCGAGGTGGTCGAAATAGTGAGAGAGTCTCTCTAGCAGAGTCCGAAACGCTCTGTGCGAAAGTGAAGTCAGTCCATCGGTATGTCCCGTGAGACTTGCAGGAGAGTGCTGGTGAACGATATCAGGGCTTACCCATGCAGAATACAGACGCTGCAGACTCTTACAGCCTCAGACAAGAAGCAGAGGAGACACCAAGTTTCCTTGACCTCCTTGGGACCTCAGATGAAGCCCACTTCCATCTTGATGGAAAGGTGAACTCCAAGAAAAATGTCTTCTTGGAGTCCTCCAGACCCAATGAAGAAGCCACCAAACCCCTGCACTCTTCTAAGTGCACGATGTGGGCAGCAATCTCGACCAGAGGCATCATCGGACCAATCTTCATCGAAGAATCTGGGGCAGCAGTGACATTCACCAAGGAGCGGTATGTGGAGATCCTCAAACCCTTCGAAAGTGAGCTGCAGACCACTCACCCGTCGCTCATGAGCAAGTTCTGGTTCCAGCAGGACAAGGCAAATTCTCACACCTCAAACCTATCCCGAGATTGGCTGAAAGAGAACTTCGGATGCCGGGTGATCAGTCTCAAGACTGATTTTGAGTGGGCACCCCATAGCCCGGACCTAAGCCCCCCCCCAGATTTTTTCTTTCGGACTATCTTAAGGACAGAGTCTATGCAGGGAAACTCAGAACCATCACGGAACTAAAGGAAGCCATGAGGGAGGAGATTAGTGCCATTACCAATTATGTCTGTAAGAATGTCATGGACAACTTCGTACTGCGCCTCAAGAAATGCACGAAACTAAATGGAGGTCATCTAGAACATATGATGTAGAACGGAGAAAAAAGGCCAAAGTCCCTAGTGTTTTGATGTGATGTTTTGAATATGATAAACTAGTTATGACAAAAGTTTCATTTCATTCGGAGAAAACACTAAGAAACGGAGCCTAATTAGAGTTGGGGCCCGTTTTTTATATGAGGGGAAGAGATAGCGAACTTATAGATATTCAGATTTAATGTTCTTGGTTCCATGTAATACTTCTACCCGCTCATGTGGCTCGAGTGTATTAATCTCCGCATTCAAAAGTTTTCCTTAATATTTCCGCTGATTTCATTATTGTAATTTGTTGTGTCTTTCCAGCCATTCCTCTGATTTGGATTTTTACCATTCTTTTTTCAATACTTTTCGGAATTGTTCCTAGTGCTCCTACTATTTTAGGTATTATCCTAATTTTCTTCATCATCCATATTTCTTTCAGCTCTGTATTTGCGCCGTTTTTCCTTTTCTTTGATATTCATCGTGAGGTCAGCTGGAACATCGAAGTCTACGATTCGACAGGACTTTTCTTTCATGTTAATTATTACAACACTCGGCCTTCTTGCTTGGAATGTTTTATCTGTTTGTATATCCATGTTCTATAGGATTTTGTGATATTCGTTTACAATATTATTATTATTATTATTATTATTATTATTATTATTATTATTATTATTGTTGTTGTTGTTGTTGTTGTTGTTGTTGCTGTTGTTGATGATATTATTATTATTATTATTATTATTATTATTATTATTATTATTATTCACAAGAAATTCTCACACATTACATCATCAGAGATTACTCCATGACATCATTTTGTGTTTTTTTTTCTTGGAGTCACGGTGATAATAAGTTTTCCTAGATGTCCAGTATTCTCCAATTGTCCCGATTGCATTTGCAAATGATTTTTCGTCATCTTAACAGTTGCGTGTCATTAAGTTATCGCTTGGTAATCACTAGTATTTGAGTGAAGATTATTATTATTATTATTATTATTATTATTATTATTATTATTATTATTATTATTATTATTTGATATATATCTGTTTTAATAGCCATGTCTAAGATACCTAAGTTTTAGTTAATACACTGCTGGTTTTCTATGTGCTTTTTACAATTTATTAAAACGATATCATCATTAAAGACCATGTAGAAATACTTTTTAAAACATCGGGATAGTGTTGGTGAAGATTGGTTGGTTGGTTGTTTTTGTTTTACGGCATATCAACCCTTTTCGGGTTATTTAATGCCGAATCCAAAGATTTTGAAGAAAATAGTTTTTAATAGAATATATTTGTTGTTTTCACGCCGGTTTCAATTTAACCCATAGAGCGGACCCTAACAGGTACTACCACTCCGGGTCAGAACGGACCTGGGAGCAATGGTAATTAAAGGGTGGCTCCACACTCTCCAAAGCCCACAAGCTGGGGCCTCACCACCGGATATAGTTTAAGGTCATATCCAGGACCCCCATTGAGGGACTTTTACCCTCTGCAGGGGGGGGGGCAGTCGGCGTATTCTAATGCCCCACCGACAGGGCCTCTTGGTGAGGATTTGTATCCTTTAACAAATAAAGACACCACAATTATAATATAGATATTGATATATGCCCAAAAACTATATTTGTCCATACAGTGAAGTAGTGACTAGTTTGCATCAGAATATTTACCTTCGTATCTGGAAAGTTAACATTTTGCATTTCTACGTTAAGGTATAGGCACAGATGAAAAGTGGGGGAACTTATTGATAGTGGTTTCAGTTAGACGAGTGTTTTTTGGTGAAGGTTGTGCCGAGAGGGGCCTTAATTTGTAGTTTAGACGAGCACTTGCAATGGAAACAATGATAAAGCAGAGACAGACTCACGTCGTTTCTTCTGACGAGAGAAAAGGCCACCTCCCACTAAGCTACAAAGTTTATTTCGAACTTTGTCAAGGCAAGATAAACTGCTTTTTACAGCCCCTTGCTCAGATGTCACAAGACGTACTCGGCTCTAATACATGTAGAGAAATGTGTCAGCAGTAAGATATCTACTGCAGCGGTAGAATGATCAGACAATTTTTACAGCAAACTCGGCAACAGATTTGATGTACGTGTACTATTTCAGATCAGGAGTAAAGGTCAGACAAAGAAGCTTATCAAGACATGGGGCCTATCCAAGATGGGATCCATTCATTTAAACTGATGTAAGTCGGGGATCAGAGCATTGATGATTAGAAGATAGAAGTTTGGCTTTAGAGGCATTAAAATTAACCAGCCACCTCTTTCCCTATTTTACCACGGGCCTAAGATCAGAAAATAGATAATCAGAAATAACTTGGTCATTTACAGCCTTTGAAGTATTGTCATAGATAGTAGTGCCGTCGGTATAAATATCTACGAATGATCTTATGGTGTTACTGCGAAGATCATTGATATAGATTAGGAAAGGAGTTATGCCCAGGATGAACCCTTGAAGGACTCCAGCATTATTACTAAGGGTCTCTGATTTACCCCATCAACCACTACTCTAATGTACCTATCAGAAAGAAATGATTTAATAATTTAGAATACATTTTCAGCTACACCGTAGCTAGAGATCTTGTGGGGTAAACCTATATGCTATACTCTATCAAAGGTTTTTGATATGTCCAGAGCAATTGTCCTATGAATTAAGCCTCCGTTGACAGATTCGCTAATCCTATGAGATATAACAATAAGCATATCTGCTGTAGATCTAGCAGAACGGAAAGCATACGGTTACTAAGAACCCTATTTTTTCTTGAGTGATTGACTACTTCTCTATTTAACACATATTTTAGCAATTACTATTACTCATGAGTTACAGGAGACTTATTGGTGTGAGAGTGAGATAAGCGATCACCTGAATTTTTAACAGTGGGGCATACTGATGAATTTTTCCAGGGTGTTGGGAAGCTTTTATCTTTTATACAAAGCTTAAACAGCTTTGTAAGTACGGGAGCTAGTTTTGGTTGAAGCTTTTACAGCATTATAATTGGAATTCTGTCAATGCCAGTTCTTTACAAGAATCAATTTTTTCTATTAGCTTGCCAACACCATACACAGTATTTGTCTGTAGCATCGTGAAAATACGAGGTTTGGCGGTTTGGATCTCATAGAGTAGAATTAACTACAAAGTTCTTGGCAATAAGTTTGGCTTTTTCCGACGCTGACGAGATTACCTCAGGTCACTTGTTGTGGATCTCTCATTTCTCTTTACTATTAGCCAAAACGTGTAGGAACCAAGCCGCTGCTCAGAAATTTTGGACTTAACATACTAAACATACAACTCTCTTGGGTTCTTTATAACTCTTTTATAGTGATTTTAGGCTGTCCTACAGTTGGCCTTAGCTTCATTAGATCTATGACGTTGGAAACAATGGAAAAAGTTATTTCTGTGCGCAATGGCAGTAGTACATTCTGGAGAGAACCACGACTGGCTGTTAAGGTTTTGGTAAAGTTTTTTGAAGGGTATGAAACGGTCTGTATCTACAATTAACCATTCCGTCAGGTATGATACTATAGAGGACACCTACTTTTTAAACATTGAACGCAAAGGTAGATCTGATGTAAATCTACGGAAGCTATCCCAGTAGGCCATGGAGTATCGATATACTATACAATGGAAAGGTACGTCTGAGGTCTAATTATATTTAGTTTTTATCTTAACTAATAAAACCGAGTGGTCGGAAGATCTCAGTGGAAACGGAGGATAAGCATAGCCCAGAGCAAGTAGGGTAAAAGAGGTCTATGAAATTTGCATATTGACTGTCAGGGTCGGGCACACAGGCGGGTTCGTGAACAATCTAGGTTAGGTCATAAGCAATGGATAAATCGTGAAAGAACGTCCTCTTTTCATCTGTCTTGTTGTAGTTGGCTAACAATTTTACATTGTGAACATTGAAGTTTCTACAAATGTGAATCTTAGCAGAATTCTCAATTTTCTTAGATATTCTCTTAAATATAATAACTCCATTTTTGTGGGGCGATAGAGGGAAAATATAAACACAGTTTTGTGAACAAGTACAAACTAGAAGCACACATAGGGTAGTTTAGGGTCTTCTCTGGAGATGTCCCAACCGCATGGAAAATCATATTTAATGTAGGCAAATATTTCATAATCATGCAGATATAAAGGGGGCAGAGTGTTATGTTAACTTAAAGTATCATTTAAGTTTCTAACTCATCCAGAGAAATAGTCGGCCAATGCCATTTTCGCTTAAGCATAATAGGTCTCCTGTAATTGGGTTTCAACCTCTCGAAGATTTGAACGAAGATCCCTGATGTTGGAGAAGGAGACATCGTAGTTAGTGTCTTCATTAGAAGTTGAAATTCTTAGTATAATCCATTATTTTTCATGGAATTTTTCGTGATAGAGTTTTAGGATTTGTGGAACAGGTTGACATACTTGCTAAGATCTTGGCAGCGATGGAAATTAACGGAGAAAAAGAAACGGATAAATATCTTATTTGTATTCTAGATTAAAGTAAATCCATAACAATTACCCACTAATACGGCATCGAGAAACGCCAGCAGAAGCTGCAGTATGGTCCAGATACCATTAACCAAATGGCAATACAGCAGCCCAGTACTTGTTCCTTGCTGCTAGGACGGCCTCCTTAGTGGATAAGTCAAGGTTTGAGCTCCTGACTATCGGGCGGATAACGTAAGCCCAGTCAAAACGTTTACCTCCAGCACTCTTATTAGTGATATGGCTACAACGATAGACATAAAAACAGAAAACAATCCGACATGCATATGCAAAAATACTACGGACCTAGAATAGAGCTTCTTCTTATTCCTTTCTCAGAAAAATCACTCATTTTAAATGAGGATTAACGGACAAATTAGGAGAAGCGAGATTTATGGGAGATCCCTAAAACGTATCCACAATAAAATGTATACTCTTTATAAATAATAATAACAATAATAAGCATTCTACTTCATATAAGTTCAATTACCATGGCAAGGAAAAAGTGTGGCGATAAGTCCACCTCTCACTACCTGAAATAAAGAAAGAACGCAGCACATTTACGTATGTAATTCCTGCGATAACTCGACAGCGAGCGAGATCGGAGATTCGCCACTGTACAACTCATATTATTTACCAATCAAAATTATAATAGGACATTACCAGCACCCCCAAAATGCAAATCCGGACGGTTCAACGCTTAAGGGAATAGCCCAACGAAGTTTCCGACCACGGTTATGGTTGTTAGTGTGGTTTAAAGTGAGGGCCACATTATGCCTCAACACATCCTCGACGTCACCTTGAAAGTCAACACAGTGTACCTGGATGTGCTAAAGAGTGTGCTGATCCTCTGTTGCAATCAGGTGGTCGCTGACATACCCTGGGTGTGACAGCAGGACTCGGTGCTGGTCCCCAAGTCCATAGAGACCTAGGTTTGGCTTAAGAAGGAGTGCTAAAACGTTGAACCCTTCTCTCACTGACCACCTTCCTCCCCCAATCTAAACGCGCTGGACAACTTCGTTAGGTCATACGTCGTGAATATCATAACATGACCTCCCATCACACCTAAGCCAGCATGATCATCGCCATCCGCCGAGTATTCGCCGAGCTCCCGCCAGCACTTATGGAAAAAGCATGCTTCCAGGTCCGGACACGCATCGAGATGCTGATTGAGACTGAAGGCGGCTACACTGAATATATGTCATCTTTATTACATAATAGTAACATATGAATTCAATAAAAGTTTTAAAATAAAGCTGTAGTGTCGTTTTCTTTAAGGCGATAACTTTATCGTTCTACCTGGACACTTCGGTGATAGCATACGCAAGACTTCTCCCTTCGTTTATTCATCTGCAAAATTTCAACAAAATCTGAAATTCATAAACTGTTATCACTATTATCTGGTGGCAATGCTTTTGAAAAGTTGATATCGACTAATTTGTTGTTTAATTAACTAAAGAACACCGTCTTTCATAGTTGAGCTGTGCCGTGGGTTAGAATCGTTTAAGATGAAACACCAATATATTCATTAATTTAGTGTAATTAGCCCAAAATTATTTGAATAATTTTTAAATGTAATACCGCTCTATATCCCTTAGGGAATATTATTTATATATTGAATATTTTTATTTGTAAAAAATAATTATCTCATATATAAAAATGTATGTGCATATATTTTTTTTCTGTTGTTGAGCTTAAATCTACAAAACCTTATTGCTTTTATAACTTTTGATCACCCTTAGAATGCATTACGATCTTTGTATATTATTGCCTCTATCTATGAACCTTCTATAATTACTTTTATTTTAATTTATTATTTCTATAAATTTCAGTTATCAAGATATAAATTTAATGCAATGGAGTAAAACATTGTCTTTTCTATTTCATAATTCGCCAGCATAGACACCCAACCATCTTCTCTATAATAATGATCAATGTGTATTCTCGTATATGGCTAAATACAGTTGAAGCCAATAGTGCAGAAATTAGCGAATAAGCAACTTTCAATGGTTTTACAACCGATAGTAACTGGAAAAAGTCATACACTCTATAAATAAAAGTCAGCGACGAATGTGCATTCGTTTTATGATAATAATTTATATAGTAAAAATAAATTACTAAAGTAAGCAATATATCTAGATATGTAGTAAGTGAAGAATAAATTGTTTTTTTTTTTATCATTTTCACAAAGTCTGTCAACTGGGTGATATTATTAATTCAAAAACGCATAAAAATAAATACAAGCATTGTATTTATCGTCATATCTGAATTGAGTGAACTGTGCTTGAGATTCGTGTCCTAAATTGATAGGGTGCCTTTTCTGTACAGCTGAATTTCCTGACATTAAATGTCGCCATTTTGCCTAAGTTTTCCATCATTAGAAGGCAAGTATACAAAGGAATTATAACAGTTTCTCTCTTTATTTTAAAATATTTTTTTTTAGTTTATTCAAACTGGGGATAGAGCACCCTACCAGATGCGGAACAATTGCCGGCTTACTTAGGTATTACAACTGAGAGTCATTTTTTAAATATTCTGACCATCCCTTTACGTTCAATTGTTTAAATCACTCTTGCACTTGGTCCACCGGGTGTATTTTTTTAATTCTTTTTCAAGAGTCTAGTTGCTCCTATAATAACTGGAATGATAAAAATCTTCTTAAGATTCCAGTTTCTTTCATGTCATGCATAAGCACTTGGTGCGTTGGTATTTCATAATTTTATTACATCAGTGTGATGTGGAGTAACTATATATTGACCGCTGTTATTAATATTGGTTATTGTTGGGTGTTCTGAGCGTTAAGGATCGAAACATATTTAGCTGAGTCAGGTTTCATGCTGAAACATCGAAACCTATTGACTGACACTGGTTGCTTTGATAAAATGCAGCGAATAACATTTCTTTATTTTTTTTCTTTTTGTGTTTGTTCTTTTTGTTCTTTTGTTTTGTATTTATGTTTTACCTGTTCTTCTCCTTTTTCTTTTCTCTCTCTCTCTCTCTCTGTTACTCTCTTTCTGTATGTGTCTTTCTGTCTTCCTCTCTCTCTCTCTCTCTCTCTCTCTCTCTCTCTCTCTCTTTCTCTCTCTCTCTGTTTCTTTTCCACTCCTCAATCTGCTGTCATGGGAAAGAAATAGCAATTGGTGATATTTCCACGAATGGGGTAGTGGTCTGCAAAACAAACTTGTCGTCTCTATAATATAATGTTTTTTTTAGGAATATCGAATAAATAATAGTTATATGGTTTGTTTACAATACATAGTTGATATTTTTTTTAGAAAGCGCTTAAGTATTGGCGACGCTGTTCCCAAAAAAGCCCAGATAATTTATTTCTTGGAGAGAATTGACGAGACCATCACACATACTAACAGCACTGGGCCGTTGTGTTTTAAGATATTACATAATGCTTACTCAAAAAAGAGGAAACAAGTCGAACACAAAATATGACTCGTATTCTCAAGACTTAATGGATCAGTGGCAAAGACGATAAGATTCCTCTGAGTGACGCTCGTGTGGCAAAGGCAAACCAAGATACATTCCCTTAATTCATGATAGTTTTACAGCAGTGTTTTATACAAAAGCCCCATTTAGGAAGCCATACACGAAAGAGCTAATGGACATTTCAACATCTCGAGCACGCTACAAGTTACAATATTGTCTAAGAGAAAGATACGCCATTAGAGAGAATTCCACAACACAGCCACACCAAAAATACCCTGAAAATAACTCAAAGCAAAAGCGCATCCCCCTAGATTATTCTCAAACGCATCAGAAGAAGAAAAAAGCACAGCCTATATCCAGGAACTAAATATACTGACAGTTTCCTTAATTTCTTCAAAAATTTCTTGTCAAAAGTGTTCGTAAAAATATTTGGCGAATAGTACTTCTTGAAACGCCGCACACATATATACTGACATGCACACACACACACACACACACACACATACACACACACACAAACACACACAAACACACACACATATATATATATGTATGTACGTATGTATGTATGTATGTATGTATGTATGTATTGATAGATAGATATAGATATATACAGTAAAACCCCGGGATACGGTGCCCCTAGGATACTTTTTTTCAGGTATAGATGTAGAACACAATGTTTTCCCAGGCCCTGGTTTCGATATTTGCCCCAACTGACGGTGTTATTTATAATGGTATTTTACTATATACATGTATATGTTATACTGCACTGTATTTTGTTATTAATTTTTAATGTCGTATTTCGGGGTTCTACTATTTATATATATATATATATATATATATATATATATATATATATATATATATATATATACTTACTACCTTCTATCAAACAGCCAGGAAGATATGCCTACAAATAAACATAGGAAGACAGACCCGCAAGAGCCTATAACTACCATCAATGGCAAGGTGCTAAAATATGTTGAAAACTTCAAATATCTTGAAAGCCGTCTGAGCACTGATAACCGTGCTGACAAAGAAATGAGGTGCCGAATCCAAAGAGCATGTGCCTCCTTTGGCAAGCTAGAAAAGAAGGTCTGGATAAGGGCCGGTATAGTGCAGAGTCTACAAAACCATCGTCCTGCCAGCCTTGCTGTACTCAGCAGAGACCTACACTCTGTATAGAGAACACGTAAGGAGATTGTAAGCCGTCCAACTGAAACACTCGAGAAGGATCATGAAGATCAAATAGAGTGACTACATACAAAACACGGATGTTCTCAGGAGAGCAAACCTAGATAGCGTTGAAGCTGCCCGTCTTACTATGCAACTACGATGTACCGGGCACATTGCCAGAATGGAAGACAACCGAATACTAAAGATAATCTTCTACGGGGAACTGGAAAATGGAACCCTCAAGGTAGGAGGTTAGAAGTTTCGCTACAAAGATGTAATAAAGCGACACCTGAAGGCATTAACATCAATGTCAAGAGTTGGGAGGAACAAGCTAAAAAGAAGAAGTAGTTGGCGGAACGGCCCCCGCAAAGGAAAGACAGAAATAGAGAGAAAGATTGGAGACACCTTAGAGCTGATATATTATAGACGACATAACTCCGGCACCCACATATGCATTGTTTGTGACCGGATTTTTCACACAGAAAGAGGACTATTCCAACACCGAAGAATAAAGCACTGAGGCGCCGACTACTCATCGTCAAGACTGACGGACTGCATGATTATATATATATATATATATATATATATATATATAGAGAGAGAGAGAGAGAGAGAGGGAGAGAGAGAGAGAGAGATAAGACAGAAAAAATAGACACTCAGTTTATTTCAATTCTAGAACAAAATCAAAAATAAATGATCACACATTTAATAGTTGATATTTGTGTTTGATTATTCCGGAGCAACATCGAGTTGCAAAGCTGATAGTCGATTTGGACCATCGATTCTTCTCCTTCTTCTTCTTCTTCTTCTTCTTCTTCTTCTTATTATTATTATTATTATTATTATTATTATTATTATTATTTAAAAAGTAAAATGTTAGAGAATTAATATTATTATTGTTTTTTAACTGTTATGTAGGAAAAGGTATGCAGAGAGAATGCTAGTGAAGCAAAGGAATGTTTAGTAAAATATGTTGGTTAGCTTACAAACAATAACAAGGAAAAAATGTGGTGAAAATAACAAGCTTGGCTTTTCAAACCTAGTGATAAAAACAGTAAATTTTACACGGAGACGTGATTGAAAGTCACGTGCTGGTCTTTGTGTGGTCGAGTGACGTAAGCACAAAGGAATAGTTACATATACACAAGAGCGTTAGGAGATAGGCAGGAAAGACAATCAGTCGTAGTCGGGTGAGGGAGAGAGATGGTCCTCAGATTTAAGATGGCTATAAGTAGCGGGGTTCAGAAATGGCAATAGTCAGTATCAGCGTTGCAATATTCCAAAAGGGGAAAAACACTTTCGAATCAAAAGTTACCGAAAATAAAACTCGACGCTCTGTCATTTTCTTGAAAAGAATTTCCATTGCAGCTTTTTTTCTGAATTAGACCAAACATAGACCAGATATGTTTCCGTTTGGCCAGATATTGAATCTACAGATAAGTGTTATTCGTCTTTTGTGTCGTAAAGGTATTTATGTAAATTCTAAACTTGTCATAAACTGTAATTTAATGTACATATACACATAACAAACTCGAAATGAAACGGGCAGAACGCTAGTCGACGGTCATAGACGAACACAAGTATATTCATACTTTATATAGATGACTGTGACAAACGTATACACAAACGTATTCACAAACGTATATACAAACGTATATACACTCTGTATACGTACATTCATTAGGAGAACACGCAACAATAACGATCCATTTTTCGACAGGGTAGTGAGTTGCGATGAAAATCGAGCTCTTTAGGACAAGCGGTAATGCTCAGCTCAGTGATTAAATACCGTAAAAGCTCCACGACACTTCTCGAATCCAGAGTGACACTAAAGGAAGGTTATTCTGACTATTTGGTTGTCTGCGACCGCTCTCATCCATTACACTTTTTTTAATGCAGGTAAAACTATTACGGTGGGGAAATATTCTCAACAAATGGATATATGCATCAGAAACTTCGAGAACAGCACACAACATTAGGAAACAGAAAAGGACCAGTTCTCCTCCACAACATTGCTCGGTTGCATGTTGTTAAACCGATTCTACAGAAGTTTAACGATTGTGTTGATTTCGATGGTGCTTACTTCGATCAATAAATTATTGTTCGAACCGGGATATGTTCATTCGAATAAAAAAGTTAAAATCCGCAAGAATTTTTTGTCAACCTGATGAAATAAATTCAAGTGAATTTTAACATTCAATTTAATTATTTTTCTAACTTTATTTTTAAATTTTATAAAAGTACATTTTGTAAATTGATAAATTTCAAATTAAATGTTGTACTTTAATTCTTAAAGTTTATAAACACATTCTGTTTAACAATTTTAATGCTTTGCAAGAAATATTTTTTAACTTGCATCCAATTTTTAAGATTATATTTTAATTAATGTTTTAATTCAAATTTCAAACTTGAATTTGCTTTCACATGTGTGTTACAAAATGAAATTACTTTTGTTTCAACATTCCAATCCGGCGAAAAAGTAAAGTTTATTATAATAAAAACTGGTTAAAATGCAAAAGAACAAAAACATATACAGTTAAATATACACTGGCGTTACTTCTACTTATCCGTATATCTCTTTCTTAATTTCTCTCAGCTTTCACATATATAATATGTAACTTATTTAGCATTGGCCAATTTAACATAAGTCTTAATAAAAGTAAAATCATATTACTTGACATACCAGCTGTATTTATTGCATTAAGTATATTTTGATATAACATCTAACACATTCCCTATGGCTCACCTATTACATTTATTGCATTAAACAATATTTTCTGTTGCATGTTCTATTTACCGGGGTTTACTTTATTAATGATTTATTACTGTAGAGTTTGTTTCAGATTATTGTCCAGGGTAATAAATAAGAAAGCAGTATTTTAAAAGGTGCTTAACACATTTCTGTATTAACTTTTTTTATTTATATCTCATTATCCCGGAATGTATTTATTTTAAAAGCAAGTTTAAGTACCGTTTTTAATCAAATTTAATGAATAAAACAACAAGATTTTTCAGGTGAGCAATGAAAAAAAATAAAGGTTTTGAGGCCTCCGGAACACTACTGAAAAAAATTGGATTTAGGAAATGCTCAAAACTCTACTAAAACGAGGGTTCGAACCCCCCCTTTACTAGAGAATATATTTTTAAGTGAGCACTAAAAAGATAATATTCATGAGGCTTCCAGAGCACTTCTTTAATAATGTTTTTCCTTATTCCTTAGTTGATTATTATTTTCAAGTGATCAGTGAAAAACACCCAGGATGTTACTGAAAGCATTAAACAAAATTAAGAAAGCCTCCAGAGCACTAATAAAAGCAAGTTCATAATAGTCTCCTTAAAAAGTATCCTTAAAAAGGAAATTGTTTTGTAAAGTGAGCAGTGAAAAATTATTTAAACTTATAAATTATAATATTATATATATATATATATATATATATATATATATAAAGGGGTCAACAACAGCATTACGACGACATCTGGTGCACTACTAAAAATATGTTTAAATACATTATTTAGTATTTATAAAGAGAACTATTTGATGGTTTTATGTGTTTAAAAATGTGTTCCAAAGGAAATGAGATATCGTAAACAAATATTCAGTGCATAATGAGACAAATCGACTAAAAATTTTAAACAGCGAAAAACAATGGAAATGTAAGATCGAGCCAATTATAATCTCGCAATCGAAAGCGCATATTCTTCCCTTCATAATTGCGATAATATATATATATATATATATATATATGTGGTTGTATGTCAGTGTGTTGGCGTGTGTTCGCGTGTGCGTATGTATTATGTAAGTTATTAGATCCATCATTGAGTTCTGAAGTTTTTTCGAAAGACAAAAATTTTGCTTGTCCATTAATAAAAAAAATGACAAAAATCCAAAATTATTCACTGTATTATTGCTATCTTTCTCTCGCTTTTATCTTCCCCAATCTTTGATCTTTGTTTCCAGCTACGATTAGATCATATTACCGTATCATGTGACACACTTTTAGTTAATAATGAACTCTGATTTATATTTTTTAGCTTCTCCTTTGTTTCAATAGTGTCCACTTATAAACATAAAGGTTAGCAAAACGAGCTCGAGAGATTCCATATAAAATAAGAGTGATCAAATCAAAATACGGTGAGAGAAAGTTGAATTTTTATACAGCATCTTAGAAAAATCTTAATCAATTAGTGAATTAAATGGAACTGGTTTTCAGGGAGTATAAAAATGCAGTTTTTTCAATATATATAAATCGCAAAAGTAAAAAATAATTCCAATTCGTATGATAAGAATATATAAGTAGAGAGGCCTTACGGAAATAAACCTTGATTTATTCGGCTTTAGAATAATATAGTGTATGCCTGTAAGAAGGTATGCTGTGTCGTGGATATCGACATGTAGTTTGGGCGTGTCAGGTCAGAGCTCTTTGCATCTTTCTTTACAGAGTGGAACGATAAAGTTGTCTCCGTAATAAAAAAAATACTACACTTTTCTTTCAAAAGTTTTATTCAAAAAATCAATTCAGATAAGTAGATGTGACATTTATTCAATGTAGCCGTCTTCAACATCGATTGCCTCCTTGATACGGGTCTGGAACTACGAGCATAACTTTTCCATAAGCACTGGCGGAAGCTCACCGAATACTCGGAGGATGGGGCCGATAGGTTGGCTTTGGTGTTGTTGGAGGTCATGCTGATGATGTTCTCGACGTATGACCAAACGAACTAGGGGAAGAAAGGACGGGAAGAAAGGAGGCTAGTAAGAGAAGGAGACACAGCTGTATCACTACTTCTGAAGCCAAGCATAGGTCGCTTTGAATATGTGGGCTGGCACCGAATCTTGCTGCCACACCCAGGGTATTCCAGTGGCCACCTGATTGCACCAGAGGTCACCACACTTATTAGCACATCCAAATGTACTTTGGTGTTGTCTTTCAAGCCGACTTCGAAGATGCGAGGTTGCATGATGTGTCTCTCACTTGAAACTACACTAAATACCATAACCGTGGCAGGAAAATGTATTGCATTACCCTGGGCACATCCCAGTTATTCGTGGCATTCCATCTATTCATTTTAAAGGGTGCTGGCAATAGTCTTTTTGTCATAACTTGGATCGGTAGATAACATCAGTTGTACAGCGGCGCATCTCCGATCTTCCTCGTTGAACATTTTGTCCCTTTCAGATATTTTAGGTTTCCTATCACTCTTGAGATTTGCACACAAGTGCCTAACTTGTTGATGGTCTGTTACAAAAAAATAACGAAACCGGTTTTCTCAAACGGAAATTGAGTGGTCGTCATTTCTATGGCGATAATGCTATCGTTTCACACTGTATTATTTCGCTAATATCCTTGATGGATCATATATATAGCTGATTGCATGTTATTATGATTCATGTATTCAGCTATATATTAAAATGTAGTGTAGACCAGAATATCAGAGCTTGGTTATGCAAATAGTCTTTGAAAAACAGAACGCTTTTAAATAATCCGGTATTTCTGCTTAGTATGGCATTGGTTTACTCGTTGCCAATAGACTCAAGTAATATCGGTCAAAAAGGTTCAGGAAGATGATTGTGCAATCTTTGCTTCACTTAAGACTCACAGTAAAGCAACCCATTTAAGCCGTATCAAGTGGCGTTTGAAACCGAAAGAAAACCTTCTTAACGGAAATATTTGTTGTTTATGGAGTCAATATTAAGAAAAACAATCCGAACCGAACTTCAAAAGGCATTCTTATACTGTATCAATCTACGTTCTGATATTAATATCTCCTGCGACGATAAAAGTAACTATTTTTCATCAGTTTCTATTTTCTACTGGAAGATATTAGCTACGTATCAAAGGAATCACCTGTGTTCGTAACAACGTTTTCTCTATACTTATTTATCCATATTTTGCACAAAGAGCACAATTTCGTAGCCACTGAAAATGAAGGACGCCCATATATCCGCGTAAATAGGGGGTATTTAGTTCCTTCCTACTGCATGGACTGTGACACCAGGGTAGGAAACTGGTATTGACAAATCGGAACCCTCGAGGACGGGCACTCTGACTTGCAAAAAGTGCCCGGGCAACCACCACGGCATTCCCCTCTAAGGGCGCCACTTGCGATTAACAAAACACTAACTCGTTCTCAAACAGAGAAAATAAAGCCTGGTAAGGTAGACCACTTAGGACTACACAGAACTAACATTCACACGCAAAATCAGCAGTGACCAGATCATTAGAGGAATGCTCTAATCTGTGTTGATTTGGTAGTCGAGAACAAAAATCCCTAGCCGAGTTAAGAGACACGCGAATATACTTTGCATTTATAAGCATACAAAATATAGATGTAGATATTATGTATTAGGGCCAGAAATGTGTAACTATTCTATCGAAAAGGAAAGCTTGCAAACACCAACAGATTTCATGATGAGAGAGAGAGCTATTTTAAAACATTTGTCTCACTATATATATATCTATAATATAAAGCTGAACGTCTCTGTGTGCGTCTGGTCACGAATAGGCTCCTATATGGTTGACTATTATCGATATAGATCACATATAATGGTAGAAGATGTATCGAGACACAGGAATGAGTATGTTTGATCTGGCATATTATTCATTAAAATTTTGGGGTTTGCGTACGCGATTGGTCCACAAAGTATGGAAATAAATAAAATTAAAAAGCGTTTACAAGTGTTTTTGATATAGATGTACATAATAATACATTGATAAGTATGTTTTAACTTAAATAGGGATGGTGTAATAAAATTGTGGGATCTGCGTTCGCGGTTGGCCTCCATAGAATGGAAATAGGGACAAACTTTAATAAAGACTTTTCATATCTATCTGCGTAAGTATTCTTTGATAATTATGTTTCAGTTTGAAGAAATATTGTATCATTAAATTATGGGGTGTTCGTTCACGCCTGACCTCCATAGAATGGAAATATGTCACAAAGTTTAAGAAGGTTTTTTGATATAGATCCAGAGAATATTGTGATAAGTGTTTCAGTGTGAACATGCATGGTATAATAAATTATGGGGTTTATCTATTTTATTTTTACTATCATCATATTTCGCTGTGGTTTTGATACCCCCAAATTCGAAGCTATCTCTTTACAACCCTTCATTTTCATAACCTATCATACTTTCATAAATCAGAGTCCATTTTCTGTAGGATGTTTTTGAACCCAGTCAACGACGGGTACTTTTGCTAGTATATATATATATATATATATATATATATATATATCGTTTTTTTGGAGATGAGTAAAATATCAATAACTCACTAAATATACGTACAAATAACTCACTAAATATACGTAAAATGAAAATTGTATCATTAAATGGCTGTTTTAAGGTTGGTGATTTCCGAATATTTCATTCAAATCCATGCGATATTCACGATGTTATGACATTTTATTTATTATCAAGTAATTTTTACTGTCCATCGATCTATTGCAGATCTTTTAAAATGCAAAAAAGGGTTGATTAAGTTATCGAAAAAGAAAGGATTGTTGCTGGACTCAAAGAAGGATTGTTCTTCAAAGATTTAGCTATGGAGCTGGAAAGGAACCCAAGAACGTTGGCTTCAATCGTGAACAACCCAAACTCCAAATCCAGAAAGGATAAGGGCATCAGGAGAAACCTTTCACATCGTGGTACTCAGAAAATTCGTAGGGAAGTCAATCGAAAGTCAATCAGCACCAGTGCTTCAATTTCTGCAAGAGCTGGAATCGCCCCAAAATCCAGGCAGGGCCGATGTAATGTGTTGAATGAGATTGCTAGGAATATCAAAACTATTCCAAGGCCCCCATTCAACAAGCAGAATAGGGAAAAACAATGTTTGAGGCACATAATTACATGAAAATGAATTTCCAACATGTCATATTTAAAGATAAGACCTGTGCTACACTTGACGGTCCGGATGAATGGGCCAAAGTTTGGAACTCGAACGGAACTCCAACCCCTTACAGAGTTCATCGCCAACAAGGAGGTTGAGGCATCATGTTTTGGGCGGGAATCATTGGGGATAAATTGGTTCGACCATTTCGAGTTCCAGAGGGTATAAAACTTACCACCATTGCGTACACGGCCTATATAGATAAACATTTGTCACCATATCTAGATGACTTACCATTGTTACGTCGCTTTCAAATTATATTTATGCATGACAATACACCATCCCATTCTTCTAGAGTTACTGAATCTATGGGCTTCTTTGGAGAAATCCTCCTGAGTTGGCCAACGTGTTTTCCGGATCTTAAACCAATTGAACATCTCTCGTCAAAATTGAAAAAAGCTGTTCATGAGAGAGGAGAGCAATTTACTTTAAAGGATGTCCTGTGGAGAAAAGTAGTCGATGTCGTCCGAACCATAATTCCTTTTCAGATCAAACAATTGACTTCTTCGGTAGACAAAAGGTTGTTTAAAGTTATTTAAAAAAGTGATGTATATGGCGATAAATAATTCATTTATTTGAGGCTTAGAACCTAGGATGAGCTTTTTTTTATTATTGTTTAACAGAAAAATATAATAAAAAGTAACGTTTTCATGATTAGACAATGTAGTTTTGCTCTAATGTAACATTTTAAAGGACCTGCAATAAAGCGATTGGCAGTGAAAATACTTGATAAAGAATAAAATGTCATAACTTCGTAAATATCGCATAAATTTGAATAACATTAACTTAAAGCAGTCATTTGATTATACAATTTTTTTGTGACATATATTTACTCAAATATTGATATTTTAATAATCTGCAATGAAGCGATTGACGAAGCTTATATATATATTTCCCCCACTCTTATCTGTGCCTAAATCAAAACGTGGATTCCATGAACAAAGCTTCTTTCTTAGAACTGCACGCCTGTGGAACTCTGTTCCGTCTGCCTGCTTCTCCCCGGACTACTACTTGGATGTCTTCAAGTCCAGCGTTAACAAATTCCTAATTAACCGCCCCCTTAAGTAAACACTTCATCAAATCTCCACACTAACGTAATGTACTTGCAATAACCCTTATCCCTGAGTGGCTTCCAGGCCTTGATAAATGGTGATCACTGTGTAATATATATATATATATATATATATATATATATATATATATATATATATATATATATATATTATCGCTTTATCTGCTTAGTTACACGTTCGTTTTGATTACAGGATGGTATCAACGATCCGACAATTTTGACTTTACAGAAATATTTATTTCTGTAAAGTCTGATGAAAATATTTATTTTGTGAAAGTTTGATGAGATTGTCGGAGCGATGATACGATTCTGTAATAGAAACACGTGTAATAAAGCAGATAAAACAGTAATATATATATATATATATATATATATATATATATATATATTGTTCTGCAATATTTTTGAGCACTCTCTTCAGGTTTTTTACTAATTACCATTATTACTATATATATATATATATATATATATATATATATGTGTGGATATTTGTTTCATGGAAATCGCTTCATACAACGTAGGATTTCTCTTTGTGTAAGGAGCTAGAAAAATACTACTTAAAAACAGAAACCAGCCATTGATAAGTATTCCATTGATAGATTCCGAACCAGTCTTTCGCCTTTGTCAGAAACATCGCTCTTAGAATATGAGGACGAAAGGACATCGCTTCCCGAAAATAAAAGCAGTAACATTTATACAAATGATATATGCATATCATTAGATAACACTGGGCTGCATTTGGAAAAAAAATTTGCAACAGAAATGTTATTAACATTTTTTATTGCAGTTTCGCATAGTAAACGCATAAAGCATACCAATTTTTTTTAAGGAGGTTCTCATTTTTTGGTAACAGTTGGCACAATATTTATCAGATTCATTGTAAAGAATGCATCCAATTTGAAGTTAGAAAGCAGCTATTCCCCTTGAAATGCACGCTTTCGTGACATTCTCTTTGTGCTGGTCTTGCAGGAGATGTTGTCCAGCTTCTATGAAGAGACCAGCAGAAATCAGCCATCATGGTCACACTCCAATTGCCTTGATAGCGGCGCTCCATATCGGATATATCCTGATGGAACCTCTCTCCCTGTTCCTCACTGTATTCACCCAAATTAGCAGGAAAGTAGTCAAGGTGACTGTGCAGGAAATGTATTTTGATGCTCATGCGTGTGCCAGCAGTCTCGTATGCTTGAAGCATATTCTCAACCCGTTCCTTGTAGTCATCAGATTTTCTGTTTCCTAAAAACCCTGACACAACTAACTTAAAACATTCCCAAGCTCTTCTTTCACGAGGTGCCAGTGCTTCATTAAATCCGGTATCAGACATAAGTTCACGAATCTGTGGTCCAACAAATATGCCAGCTTGTACTTTAGCATCACTGACAAGAGGGAATTTATTGGAAAGGTATTTAAACCCTTCTCCATCTTTCGCAAGTGATTTCACAAAAGTTTTCATCAACCCCAGCTTTATGTGAAGGGGAGGCAGAAGCACCTTCTCTGGTGGTACAAGTGGTAGTGTTTTGACGTTATGGCGGCCAAGGACAAATTCCGTCCGTTGTGGCCATTCCCTTTGTCGATAATGTACGGAATCTGCACGGCTGTCCCACAATCACAAAAAGCATGGGTATTTTGTGTAGCCCCACCTGCATTCCTAACAAAATGGTCAGAACTTTTAGGTCACCACAGAGAAGCCAGTTATGATCTTGATATTGTATGTTGTTAAAAAGAAGTGACATGGTATCATAGGTTTCTTTCAGGGTAACAGAATGAGCAATGGGCAATGATGCTACGTTTTTATCATTAAAAAGTAGCACAGCTTTTAGACTTCTGGTGGAGGAATCTATAAAGAGCCTCCATTCTTCACGATGGTATTCTTTACCCATGTGTTCTACAAGACCTGAAACATCGTGGCAATATACCATGTCATCGGACTTGGTAAAGTACTGCACGAATTCCTGCTCTCGATGCCGATACTGTGCAAAGTGTGTATTACGTGCCAAAAGATTTTTCTCTTTTAACCTTTAACCTAACAACTGTACAGATTCTTTTGACAGACCAAGATCTCGTACAAAGTCATCTAGCTCACTCTGTTCAAATAACTGAGGGCTTTTCTCAGAGGTCCCACTGATATCTTCATAAACATCCTGATTTTCACTGTCATCACATGTAGAGTCACTTGCACTGGTACGTTCTAGAATCTCAGGAGGTCTTGGTACAGGAACAACATCACTATGTGGTACTGGTTGCATAACTGACGAAATGTTTGGGTATCTAATGTATTTCAAACTTATACCATTCCTTCCCAGTGGTTTCACCATACAAAAATAGCAGTCATCATGGTGATTCGTAGGTTACCGCCAAACCACTGGTATTCCATATGGCATTAATTTTCGGTTTCCTTTATTCCAGTGGCATAAACCAGCAAAACACTTCACACAAGCAATGTGTGGCGCCCATGGTTTATCCTGATGTCCAAGTTCGATGCCAAAGTAGGCACGATAGAGTTGTTTCACTGTAGAAGTGATTTTGCGCTTGTCTTGAAAGTGTGTAATTTCCGCAGATGTAACAAAATGAGTTGGGGTGGTTTTTGCAAGTCCGTACCATTCTTTAATTGATCTGCAACAAAAAAGGTATATTAATATACGACGCAGTATATGACGCTGTAACACATAAACTAGAACCTTACGAGCAAAATGACTACTACAATCGTGATCATCACGATAAAATTGGTCTAGAAGAGGATATTGTCATGGATGTTGCATTTTTGATGCAGCCCAGTGTAATCTATGACCATACACACAAATTCGAATGTCTTTTTATGTATAAATGCGTGTGTACGGGTGTTGTCGGCTTCATGCATGGATTAATATCATTTTTTAGTACATCTAAAACTGAATGAGGTTCCATTCATTATTTCAGAGGAAGATGTCTTTATATGCCATGCTTTATTAAACAATTATCGCCATCTCGCCGCACCTCGTGTATGCATAATCAGAAGTAATGACGCTTCATTCTTGCATATAAATTATGCCAGAGCTGAATACTTACTGATAGCGGGCATTATTTTTATCTTTTTTCCTTACAATTATCAACGCATCACGAGAGATTTTAAGAGGTCCACCAAGCGAATCTTCAGCATCTCCGTATGTTATAAAGATATATATTTTCTCATACAATTTCTCTGTTTTTCTCTCGCGATGTTACTCTCTCTATCTCTGTCTCTCTCCTCCCTTTCTATCTCTTTCTTTCTTTGCTATTAATTCCCCCTTGTTTTCGGTTGTTTTTTGTAATTCTGTAATAGGAAAAGACACCACCCGTACAAATATAATAAGCGTAATAAATGTAGTATCTCTGTTATTGTCTCTCTCTATCTCACTCTTCCTCACTCTTTTTTTTTCTCTCGATATGTTGCTGATTCTCACTTTCTCTTTTAATCTATATAATCATCTGTGCTTGTTAACATCTTATAAACATCAACTGTCTCTTTCTCTTCTCAGCCCTTCTCACTAAAACGTCCTGTCTATCTACATGTCTCTCTTATCACTTGTCTCTTTCATCATTTAGCCAGCACAATCGGCAAAAAAATTTTCTGATTAGTATGTATTTGGTGTGTGTTTATTTCCCCCTCACATGCTACCTTTTTTTATCTATCTCTGTCTTTGTTTTAGTTTATCCTTGTCTATCTCGCCCTCTTTCTATTTCTTACGCTCCAGCTACATATACATTAGATTGCCTTTTTATATTGATTTGTTGAATTTATATTAAATCGTCGACGTGAAGAATTTCATCTATCTTAATCTAGAATATATCTGCAAATGGGCAGCCGTATATATTTGTATAAATAATAAAAAAAACATTTATGCCTAACCCACCCACACACACACACACACACAACTACACACACACACACACACACACACATATATATATATATATATATATATATATATACACACACTACAATTATTATTTTTAATGCATACACTCTAGTACTTCATCCTTATTGGAATTATCAGTGCATTAATTACGACTACAGCCGTTCCGGAGATTCTAACCTGGCCCGAAGCTATTCTGACTCCATTAATAAGGACAAACCATGATATACCGAAAGCCAGCGTTAACTGCGAGAAATACAGTTGAAATATGCATATATATATAAAAGGATTATTACAATAATTATTATTTTTAATACCTAAAGATACCAGGATTTCATCCTATCGCAAATAATTATTGCAGAGAGTTACGATTACAACCGATCGGCCAAGAAACTCTCTCTCTCTCTCTGACTGTATTAGCAAGTAATAAACCGCATATATATATATATAAATATATATATATATATATATATATATATATATATATATATATATATATATATATATCCGTAGGGTGATGTCGGTACTTGCTCTAATATTAATCTCAATATTTCTCTTGTATCTAATTTATTAATCGTTCCTGTTTTGTATTTTCACTTTCTTTATTTCCGTCTCCATTTATCTCTCTAGTATTCCTTCTCTTTATTTCTTTCTTCCTATCTGTTTATCCTTCGTATATGATCATTTGTTTATTGAACTTTTCTATAGTTTTCACAGCCAAGTATATGAGCGTAATGCTTATTTACAAAATATTTTAGAAATTAAATTACAGGGTACCAATTCGCAAACAACTGGAAACAGGAAAAACTGATTAATCGCTCTGAAGCGGTTTTCTTCATCAACGAACGCATGAAATAATGGGAGATTAAAAGCAGTTAGATTTTCTTTACACTGTCATCTGTTTTCCATTTCGAATTATTTAACAAGTGTTTCATAAGACATGTACCGATATGGTATAATTACGAGAAATCTATAAATATAAGAGCGAAAATATGTGTATGTATGTATGTATGTATGTATGTATGTATGTATGTATGTATGTATGTATGTATGTATGTCTGGTCGCTTTTTGTGCATATCTGTAAAGGCTTTTTTCGCAGGACTTCTCTGTCGGCTCGTTTCTTCTTAAAACTTGTTATACGCTGTCTAAATGATAATATCTAAGAGTTACGAACGGGGGTCGCGTGTGTATTTAATTTGCTCGACTTTTACGTGCTATTTTTCCAGATTTTTAGATCGTCGTTTGTATCTTTTGCTTTTCAGTATAAAAACGCGAAACTGGATTCGAATCGGCAGTTTCCGGTGGTCTCCGGAAAGCGATGTGAACGTTGGGTCAATGTCGGCTTTTTAGCGTTATATCAAACAATTGCTTTCGGCTGGACACTCCCCTAATAAACGGGGAGCTAGTTTTCCCCAAAGTTGGGTACAAACAAACAAACCGAGTTATTGACCTCATAAAAAACTGTCCAGCATAAAATGTTAACTGTTGACTAGCTACTGTTTACATCGTCATAACGCTCGCAGAAAATGTTAACTCCACGATTTCCACTTGGCCGCATTAAATCATAAGGTGCGGGCAGTGTTACTACTTGAATAAATTCAAACGTCTTAAGTAACTTTTTCTTGTTGACCGATTGGTTAACGTGTCATGTTCTTTTCACATTTTATTTTTCAACTTCACCTCAGGGCTTCGGGTTCGATCCTACTTACCTACCAAAACTCTTTTTAACCCCCTCCCCGTGTTTCTCACCCTGGCAACGCCGGGTACCCCCGCTACTATACATATATTTCGCTCGAATTAAAAATGTAACAGTTTGCGTTTCATAAAGTTAGTTTACAAAAAAAAAGACAAACAGTAATTTCTGAAGATTACTTTTTGCTAAAATCAGCCTGAAAACCGTATTCTTATTTTTAACGAATGCATTTTTTATTAAACTTGAGTGCATAGGAATTTTTTAGGAAAGAAGGTACTTACAAGTAGTTTAGGTGACGACCTTTTTTATTTGATATGGTGTATTCACTAATGTAATCAATCACTCTTGAAGAACGATCCATAAAATCAATGTTACACTGATGTAATAAACCATTGTTATATTCGTTTCAGGACGCCAGGTAGAGTTGAAGCGAAATTGAGGGAAGGTGATAAAAATGGTCTAGAATTGTACAGATTAGGATGAAATAATGAACGCCTATGTATAAATAATCATGAATATTTAAAAAAAAAAACGCTGAGGTACGTGTAAGGAAAAGTTAAATACAGAGTCAAACTCTGTACAGCTATTTAGGTGAGGCAGTTTCTGTGGAATCAATTGTATAATTTGTAAACTTAAATGAAATTTTCAGATATGCTCATTAAACATGTTTTTTTAAAAAATGCTGTCAAGGCTGAGTGGGAAAGATTTACAAAAACTTCGTTTGGTTATGTTCTAATAGTACATGTTTAGATTCAGCGTGAAAATTTACTTTACTTTATTGATGCAGTATATATAAATATCAATCTTATTGAATAGTAAATATTGCAATACCAGATACAGGAAGTTTGGAGAAGAATGCTTGATTGGCAAAAATATCCTATGCGATACATAATTACATTTAGAAATTTAGTTTTAATAAACAACGATGTTAATATGACAAAGATCAGGTGACTCATTCTCTACGTGATTCTTTGTAGTACGTTGAAAATAATGATTTAGATGACAAAAGAGTTGGACAGTAAGTCAGGGAAGAAACCATTTAAGGAGAGTTCGAGTCTGAGATGGAATCGGCAGTCATGAAAGCTTAAGGCTGGGAAGAAAGCGGGATGTAATCAGTAAAAACGAAACGGCGTGCACACTGAGAGCAAAAGCAGTCGCAATCCTGAATAAATTAGAAAGGGGGTTCAGTTTCACATACAACATTCTTGTAAATTGATCCCCTTATTTTCAGAACTGATTTACAGCCCCGATTTTATGTTGGCTCCTACAGCCGGCCCCGTTATTATTATTATTATTATTATTATTATTATTATTATTATTATTATTATTATTATTATTATTATTTTGTTTTCTTTTTTTTTTCCCGACGTTTCACTTTGAGAAAAGTTCGGTCTTCCCTCTAGTCATTATTTTCTATTTATTTATTTACGACTTTTTGAAGTGTTTTTGCATTTAACGACCCGCATTCGTTTTAAAATAGTACTAGTCTACCATTTTCCTATTAAAAGGTAGGATAGAAAATGTTCAAAATAAAAAGTGATTTTGAGATTATATTGTCTTTTATTGTCTTAAGAAAACATTTTCTTAAGTCATTAGTAGTAAAACCAAGTTTCTGCCTCCACCCTCCTTCCAGATAAAAACTTTTTTTTTAAGTAAGGCTTAAAAAAATTAATAACTTGTCAGAAGCCACAGGAGCGCTACTAAAAGCAGTAAATATGGTTATAAACATGAGTATAATTATATATTTTATATTTATATTGAAATATGTTTGTTTTACTCAACGGGGTTTAATTACATTTATTTGTAAAGAAAACACGTTAAAATAAGTTAAAACAAAAAATGCTGTTGACCTTGTGTACGCTTTGAATAGCAGTAGTGGCTTTTAATATCGGACTTTAGACGGGGCGGCATGAAATAGATAAGCAGAATCATTTTTAGAAACCGGAACTCATAAATCGAATGGACAGATTAAAACGCCAAGCAAGCAAGCTTATCTGTTTTTTTTTTATTATAATAATAATAATAATAATAATAATAATAATAATAATAATAATAATAATAATAATAATAATATATGTGCGTATGTGTGTGTAAAAGAGAGAGAAACAAGAAAGAGTGAAATAAACGGTCAGTGACTGCTAATTGCCATACACAACAACAGACAATTTTAGACTTTCATGTGTAACCTTGGCCGCTTTTACACTTCCTTTTCAGTTCTGCAAATAGTCAATTTGGAATCTTGACGCCCAGTCGAATTTTTTCAACATTATTACTCAAGCAAGACATGCAATTCGGAATTACTTTGAAGACTGAGAAAAGGCCGTTTCTTTCGCTCGTTTCCAATATTCATTATCAACCATTAGTCTACATTTCAGATGACCCATATGTATATTTTCAAGACTATTTTTATCGTTCAAATGTCGTTTGTATTAATATTTGGTATATATAGGAGTAATAATGTTCCTATATATCATCATTAGTTCGTAGTTATTCTGGATAAAAAAAACAAATACAGGACAGCACATTATCGAGAAACAAATTATTATTTTCAAGCATGATTGATTCAAAAGATCGTGTATTTTAGTTACGACCGAAAGTAGCACTTTTGTTAGGAATTATGCAAAACGAAAATGGTTTGTTCAAGACGATAGGCCGATGTTTTATGCAATCTATACATTTACAAAGTAGAGTTATTTTTCAAACTGATATTTATATTAAACGGATTGGTGCATTTACTGATTAAGCTGTAGCAGCGGTCTCTACTATTCTAAAAAGAAACGTTGTTGTGTGAGAATACGAGTTCATAACCTGTGGACTCGGAAATGGCTGGGCCGATTTCTTTTCAATTTCAGACGAAGGTACGTGTGAGAGGGTTCGTCCTCAGGTCTTATGTTGGAATGCGTCTATAAGTATCAAGAATCTATTACTGAAAAACTTCCGATTAAAGAAGGACGTCTGAATCGAATAAAATTGACATGTTTACGATTAACTTTACAAGTGAATTTTAGAATTTTTCTTACCATATAAGCAGAAAGGCGCAGCCTATAAAATCAATTGTAGATTTTTTATAAAACAGGGGTGCTGTGATTCAAACACCTATGGTGGTTTAATTTTACATTAATAACGGTTATAAGAGAATTGTTAGGGCTTTTCTTATGTGAACAATACCGAGCTTCTCGATTGCCTTGCTGACTCCATTTGTTTGGTTGATGACGAAAACCAAGGAAAAATAATTTCAGTTGACGGATTTGGGATTGATAATGATATCTTGATAATAAAATCTTTTTCTTAGTAAAACAATGTATTTCGAGAGTATCTAACTCTGACGTAATCTCCCACAAACTCTTCTACATAGAAACTCAAGACATCCAAGTGTCTTCGTCGGCATTCAGTTTCTCTTCATTAAGTTTTCCATAATATGTGTTACCATATTGTTGGAGACGCCCTTCCATGGGATTAATGGACTATCGCATGACGTCACCTCCGCTATCGAGTCCGGTGCCCGGCAGTCAGAGATTGGCACTCGGCCAAACAGGTCGTGTGCAAACGCCCTACTGTAGAGGAGTGGTATTTCTGAACTCACTTTGCCTGTAATATATGTAAATACATGTTTTATTCCTAAAAATCCTGTATTCCTCTCGTTTATTACCATTTAACCCCATAACAACCGGCGAAGTCGGATTCGACTTTCACACAGGTTAACTCCACAAAAAAAATCTAATTGACTTCAAAAGAACATCGGATTCACAATCTAAGAAGTCGGCTTGCAATTACTAGCTAAAAACAAAAAAATACAAAATAAACAGAAACGAACACAAGACAAAGTTACCGACGAAATTGTAAGTTAATCTTTTTGTCTCTATATTTAAATTGAAAAGAACTGTTCTAAACGCATTTTGTTAGGGTCGTAAAAATTAATCTGTTGCTTATTGAAAGAAGACAGAAAAAAGAGAACGATGTTGACCCAATTAACCGCAAGAACAATTATATCGTAAATTGTCGACTGTTTATTCGTATGCAAATTTGAACATTTTTCATATGAAGTGAAAAGTTTTTTTAGCCTTTGTTTTTGCTGCTAACCTTATGCAATATTTTAAAGGAGGGACATCTTTTCCCCCTTTTTGTTTTACTGGGACTAAAAGATAGATAAATTTCTCATTGAGAGGAATTTTCTTAAATATTCTATTTTTGACTGTTGGATCCAAAGTGAAAAAAATTTTCCTCTGTCGCGTGGGGACAACTCCCCCACACACTCACACACACATAAGAACAACAAAAAAGCCATTTTGTTTAACTGCCAGACAATTCCAAAATTATTTTTATTCTTTTGCAACTGCATTGTATCACAGCACATATTTTTTTTGTTTTTTGTTTCGCAAGTAAATTTTCTTTGTCCACTTTCATATTGGGCTATCTCTAAGGTTTTTACCAAAAAGCAAAGGATAAATTGCTTCTCTTCATACGCACACACTCAAGGAAAGGACATTTTCTATTTTATTCTGTTATTATTTTGTCTCTTTTCTCCAGTCAAAAACGGAAATAATTTTTTATCGTGCGTTTGGAAAAGCCATTACAAAATGGAGACGGTTAAAGCAGTATTAATACAGCTAATCAAAGCTGAGATGGACGAGTAACAACAAGGTGGGGAAAATTTAAAAGAATGTAATAATCAGCTCCAGTTACAATTTCAAGAGAGGCAACAAGCGTTGGAGGAGAGAATGCTACTTCAAAAACAGAGACAAGAAGAGCTATTGTTAAAAATATTCATTTGAACGGAACACAGGGACGACACTTTTCCTTTTTCCCAAAGTACAACATGGAACGCTATTGAAACGTTCAACTACTAAACGGAGTTGGAGGTGTCGTTTGACGCTTTCTATCGGAGATATGAGGACCTATTCACCGTGGATTATCAGGAGTGGAGCAACACTAAGAAAGTTCGTCTACTTTTGAGAAAATTAGGGACCACAGAACATAGCAAGTTTGTGGATTATATTCTTCCCAGGAAGACGAGTGAATTGGAATTCTCTTAAGCGGTCAAACTTTTATCCGAACTGTTCAGCCCGAATTCTACGCTCTTTCATAGAAGAGAGAAGTGCTTGAACCTGCAAAAACGCGACGACGACGATTCCGTTCGTGGTAAATAAACATTGCGATGACTTATCGGCAGATGACTTAAAGTGTTTAATTTTTGTGCAGGGTCTAATCTTATCCAAAAACGCTGAGATTAGACGACGTGTTCTCTCTAGACTTGAGAGCGAACAGGGCTTTACCCTCGAAAAGTTGGCCGAGGATTGTCAACGGTTTGTTTGCTTAAGGAACAACTCGAGACACGTCGGGGAGTCAGGCGCAATATTTATTAGAAGGACGACCTTCAGACCGGAAAAATATTCACTCCGAAAAAGCGAAGCTAGAAGAAAGACAACTCAGGCTACACCTAATAAATTCCACGCAGTCACAAGACCAGGATCCCATACAAACCCGTGCTATCGCTGCGACGGGAAACATTGGGCGAGTCAATGTTTTTACAAACAAAAGTACTGCAACAAATGTGGCAGGAAGGCCACAAAGCGATCCAGTACAGGAAGAACAAGGTCAAGAACAGTGTCCGACAGACTAGATTCGACTTGGATTCGGATAAGAACCATCGCAAATATGTCAAATTTAACATCGCAAATGAAACTGTGCATCTACAATTGGATTCCGAATCAGACCTGTCCATCATTAACCTTAAGACGTGGAAAAGGCTAAGGAAACCAACAATGCGGAAGACGAACAAATCAGCTCGAGCTGTGACAGACGATAAATTGGAATTTTAGGAAGAGCTCACACTCCCGGTGACCTTAAATGGTGTTACTAAAAAAGGTGAAAGTGTATGTACATAGGATGTCGGAAAACCTGTCTTGTACTGATTGGATGGAGCGATTCGAATTATGGGACCACTCTATGAATAAATTCTGTCATATGGTAAAATACACGTCTACGGAAGAGCAACAACTGAAGGACGAGTTAAAAGTGAATTTCCAGAAGTATTCTCACCAGGACTAGGAAAATGTACAAAGGTTATAGCAAGATTCAAACTAAAAGAGAACACTCTGCCCGTTTTCAAGAAGAAACGAAACGTCCCAGTTGCTGCAACAGAAAAATCGAAAAAGAAAGCTTCAACAGAATCTGCCAAAGGAGACATAAAAACTGAAACTGCAAAGCCAGGAGCTAAAAATCCGCGCCAAAAAAATTCCCCAAGACAAAGCAACCTAAGAAGACTCAAGGGACCCCAACGGATAAAGCACTTCAACAATTTCTACACGTATATAGGATTACACCCAACCGGAACACTCCAACAGCAGTTTCACCTGCAGGAACGATGTTTGAAAGTGAGATCAGCTTTTGACAAGCTCTTACCCAAACAGTCAAGGCCACTAGTGACAACTTATGTACCCAGTAAACGTTTCATACCAGGAGAAAGAGTGTTTTTCAAAAGTAATAAAAACAACACATCATTATTGGAGGTGGGTACAACTACTAAGAGAGTCGGTGACATGGTATGTATTTTCCAAGTACCAACATATACCCACAAACGTTACTAGAACCAACTAAGTTGAAACCAGCGACAGTCCACCATTGGAAGATGAGCCGATAGACACTGTCTTCCAACCTTGTGATTTTAAACCTCCCTAACCAACACCTGAACTACGGCGGTCGTTCCGTAAGAGAAAGATTACCGAACCGTGCGATTGATGGTAAGCCATAAAAGGAAGAGGTACTGACAGCTTTTACGAACAAAAAGCCTGGCAGAGGGTGTTGGAGACGCCCCTCCATGGGGTTAATGGACTATCTCATGACATTACTTTATCTAGTGACGTCACTTCCGGTATCGAGATCGGTGCCCGGCAGTAAGAGGTTGGCACTCGGCCAAACAGGTCGTGTGCAAACGCCCTTCCGTTGAGGAATGATATTTCTGAACCTACTTTGCCTGTAATATGTGTGAATACATGTTTCGTTCCTAAAAATCCTGTATTCCTGTCGTTTATTACCATTTAACTCAATAACACATATGTCTTTTTAGGTTTTAGGTGCTTAACCACAAACTTCACATGAATAGGTTGTATTTTGTTTTATTTTACTTCAGTCAAATTTCTCATAAATCAAGGGACCCACTACATGGGACTAAAACTTGAACTCTGTATGAGATGCATAGATAATCGCATGTTCCATTAAAGTTCTTTATCTCTCAAATATTGAGTGCGATCTTATGTCTTTTTAAATTAATCCTTGTACAAACCAGTGAAAGGATGCCATACCTAGGGAATTTTGTTTGAGCTTCGAATACTTTTCTATTTAGACACGTTTTCCTGATCAAACCACTGTATAGAGAGGCCTTAGACACTAGAGAACAGTGTATAGTTACGTTTTAAAGGATTTATAACAAATACTTAAGCATGTGTGTTTTATACAAGAAAAAAGGAAAACTAACGAATATTTTGTTCTTAGACCTAGTTTATGGCACTCCTAAATTTATAAACCACAGTATTAATTGTAAGATTTCTTTTTATTTAAAAATATTTGCTAATGAATACTAAACAAAAATATTTTGTTCTTCTAATTGTTCGAAGGAAATTACAGTTTGCACGAATACGAGCTATGATAAATTACTATGATTATCTTCCCCATATATATATATATATATATATATATATATATATATATATATATATATATATATATATAAATGCTTACAGAAATTAGTGTCTCATTCTTTTCGGAGAATCATCAGTGTAGGGTAGATTACTGCTAGTCGGGAGAGTCAGCCACGGCTACGAAGCCATCTCTGACTCCATTAGCAAGGAACAAACCAACCTAGCCGACTTTAACCGCGAAAAATATCATTGAAATTTAAACATTTAGTTTTAATTGTCGAGACTTCTGTCCATACTGATCTAATGATTACACTACCATGATCTTCGCATGCGATTTTAAGTGACCAACTTTCATTACAACCATAAAGTTATCGAAAATAACAAACGAGTTCTAGTGTGTTTGTATATGCATATTTATATATAAGGCATATTGTTTGTGTATGAGTTCGTTCCCAATTGACTCCGAAATTTCTGAGTCAATTTTAATGAAACATCTCACATAAATATACCTTATATGTCTGGGAGTGATTTTAGGTAGATTTTGTATCGGAATCCCGCTGGTAAGTATCGAAAATTGTTAATTGATGATGGAAAAATTTGATTAAAGAAAGGGCAAATCTATTTTAAACTAAGCTAATGCTTTATCGAATCTAACATCACAAGTGCATTTGACAAGTCTTAGTATCGTACAAGGAGAAGTAGGTTCTTGGATAAGACAAGACGCATTCGGAATAATTGTTTCTGTTTAGAACAAAATTAAACAATTATAATCGACTTTTGCATTTTAAACTTTAATTTAAGTCATCATATATAATATATTTTGAAACAAATCACCAGCAGGTTGTTACATGGAAAAGGCCTGTCCCCTCTTCATGTAAATAAAAAGAATATTAGATAAGTGAGAATGATATTAGGATAAGCGTAGAATCGAACCTTGTAAGCAAAGTTAAGAAATGGAACGTTACAAATTTAGTCTATTGTTAAATTCAATTATAACAGTTAAATATTGTTTAAATCGGAAAAAGAGTTGATTGTCCATTCGTTTAGAAATCAGAATATTAAAAATGTAAGCTAAAAGAACGAACAATGCAAATTAAAAATATATTGTTAAAAATAGGTTAGAGTATACTTGAGGATTCTTTTGTCTTGCAAAAATGTGTTTTGGACAAACATATGTAGCCACGTGAAAATTAGTCACGTTTGTGAACACCCTTCTGACGTCATAGACGGAGGACATTCTCAATGTAGGATCTAAGCGTTAATTAGTCGGAGCCAGTCAGAAGGTTAGAGTCAGTTGATCAGCTAAAGATTGACATAGTCAGAGGAGAGTCCTTTAGAGGCGAAGGGTAGAAGATTAGCCATATAGATCCAAGTTTTAAATCCTGACGTTATCGACCTGCCGATTAGATGAACAAAAGGTCATCGTTATGTTGTAACTGTTGTCTTGTGTCATCCTTCATCACGAATGAAAGATAACTGTGTGTATCATCTTATAATGAACATTGTGTAAACCTTCGAAGATTATGTATCTCCCCTCCTCTGCGTTAAGAACTTGCTCATATATAATCCAGTCCGCATTAATATGAACTCGAAGAAATGTCACAGTTGTCGTCGTGATGTAATATATATAAATGTCATTATCATTTTATCGGTGTTATAAGAACTGTTAATATGAATTCCCCAAGAAATATAAGAATTGTATAAATGTCTTATCTCTCTCATCATTACTATCGTAATGCATGTATTACACGAGTCTCGTTATATATGTGCCCCAATATGAACTCCGCTTCATCTTCTTAATATGTCCCCAGCTTCACAACCAGGTTTTTTGACAGGACAAGTGCGAATTCGAAATGAATGTTTGTTTTACGACACAACTGAACAATGGTATTTGACTTTTGCATTTTAAACTTCACTTTTATACATTATTAAGTTTTTTTTAGTATAAAATACTTTAATTAATAGTATTACGATTTGATAAAAAATACATTTAAAAATTTTTTAAAAATGGTTAAATAGTTATTTACATTTAACTTAAAATATTGTATTGTTTTATCAGCTTATTTTTATTAATTGAAAACAGTATGGCTATTAAAATTAGAGGTGCATTTTAAAGGTATTTTTCCAAGAACATGGTTAGAAATTTGTCAATATATTCTGACGTACAGCTAAATAAATGACGCATTCAATGCATATTTTAATTTTAAATTTATTTTCTTAAATGAGGACAAATAATTTGGAAAACTCTTTTTGTTCTAATGTAAATTTGTATAACGTACTTCTTTGCAATTTTCAAATGATCAGGCCACAAAGAAACTAAAACAAAACTTTTTTTATAATTGAAATCGCAAATCGAAATATTAAACAGTAAGTGTGAAACCATACTGTTGAAAAGTGAAATATCAATTAGTCATAATTTGGGACGGACGCGAAAAACACATGTCTGCATTTAAAACTTGAAATTTTATATGACTTAGCTTAAGCTAAATAGAAGTAAAATGAAACAAACTTTTGTTATTCGTATTATTTTGATTGTTCGGACTATTGTTCCTATCTGGAGATTACATTCACGACGTTACAGTTGTACCTTGTTAAAATAAAAAATCTTTCGACAGAACTCAAGAATGTTTTTCTTCGGAATTAAGCATCTGGATTGAAAATTGAGGGGTGTAGTGGATAAAGTAATTGGTATAATTAAGTTGTAAGTTGTACTGTTATGTGGGTTAAAAATTCAATTTTCGGTGCGGGTAACACTCAAAATACAATTCGGATTACTTAAGACTCCTACCTAGTCATGGCTTGGGAGTGGGGACATGTTTTCCCCTTCCCTGTGTATTAAAGCAAGTTCCGTTTGAAATTTCATACAGATTTCCGAGTTTGACTGAAATATTCCCTAGTTCGATACCACACACTTAATGAATATTTGAGGATACATCGACCAAAACATTGTGAAAATAGCATTCAAGATAAGAAAAATAATCTGTAGACTTAAAATAATACGAATGATCAATCTTTATCTAAAAATCCAAATACATGAATTTTGTTTCATTTCAAATCGTTACGTTGTGGAGTGGTTCATTTATACTTGTCATGTTACTAATTATCTATTGTGGGGTTCTTCACTATCTGAACCCTAAGTTATCGTGATGCAGTCTATTTATGTTCTGTGATCGTCTGAATGTTCTTATGCGGGTGTATGTGTGTGTCATACATAGCATAAGCACATACATGTATTTCGACATAGCTTTTCAACTTTTCATCTGCGTTGTTGATCTTGCGGCGCACCAGGAATTCATCTGTTCTTGCAGGAAGCTGGAAACTTGTTTGAACGAATGGATTTCACTCCAAGATGATGGGTGTTTTTATATAAAGTTTTTATTTACTTTCCAGGTGTCGACCGCAGAAGAATGGCAATAAGTACCTTTGTGTATGGTTAATTCTAATCTCCAATTTGGAGACACGCAATCTCCCTCGCAAGGGTAGGGGTAGAAAACCGTTGACCCGTCCCCTCTTCTTTAAGTTCAAATTCTAATTCGACTTTATATCCAGCCAACCTGAACATGTGGTAACAACATCCTTCCGGTCAGCTATTTTTCGAACTTCCGATGCAACTTGTCCATTTTATACCACGATATGTTTTGATAAAATTTATCAAAGCATAGCTTCAAATATCATCTCTTGTTTACTGCAAATAGGATAGATAGCTAAATCGAAATAGATAGATAGGTAAATTGAAATAGATAGCTAAATCGAAATAGCTAGATAGCTTGATCGATAAATACAAATAGATATAGATAGATCAACAGACAATAAATAATAGATAATTTCTTGTGTTCCACAACGATATAACAAAATTACATTTTGAAAAGTTATGTTGAGTGAAAATTTTTACTTTAACTGAATTATTACGAAGTTATTTTCAGATCAATTAAAATAATAAAAAAGCCTAATGTTCACAAACCCAAATAGCGTACGAAAGTATACATGTCAACAAAGAGTAAGGCGTGCTATTTTTTTAATACTTTCCAAGTTACATTCCAAGCTAATTCAAGGTACACCTATCTACGTTAAACAAAGGTTATCATAGCTTGAACCCTTATAAGAGAGATAAAATGCGATTGGGCTTGTAATAAGTTGGTGAATCACAAAAACGTATGAAGTAAAAAGTTCTCAAAATATACTGACATATAAAAAAATCAGCAAAAACAATTACCCAGTCTGAAAAACAAATAAACAGTCTGAGTGAAGGCGGTGATCAATCGCAAACAGAGATTCTAAAGAATACGAAGATTTATTTTTGAATCCTACCTCATGTAAGGGAGTAAAGCCAGAAGTGTATTTGTCCCAATCAAGACTTACCATCAATCAACTTTATCAGTTTTTCTTTTCTTTCTAAAGAACAGCAACGTATCTTGTCTTTTTAACACTTGTTTTCTAATAATTATTTATTATACATGGTTAGCTTTCCCTTTTGTAAGGGTTGTCTACATAACTGACCACTTAGTCATGATCAAGCGAACACCAAACTTCTATGGGTCTTAAAACACAGACAGACCTTAGATAGATTGGCAGAACAACCAGTCATAACGCAGTGCTATTCAAAATGCCGGATCATATTGTGTTTTGATCATTGCCTTCGTTCAGTCTTGAATGAAAATCAATACCACTGTTATGGTTGCTCGTGCGTGTTAGTGTAAAGTTAGGATTTCGCAAGCCCTAATCACCCCTTTACATTGTATGAGTTGGCATTTATTAAAAGAACAATCCAGGGAGACTTTAAACAATGCACAGGTTAACGGAAACTACATAGAGCAGCTGGTATTTTCAAGTGGTCAAATATTTTTGTACTGCTCAGGAACAGCGTCACTTAACTTCACCGGCAAGCGAGAACCAATATACAAACGTGATTATGACATATATTTAACCATGTTCTGGATATGACACAAAGTAACATCAGCAAAATATAGAAACTTAAGCGTTAATTTTTTTTAGAAAAGATTACATTTCTTAAATAGACAGTGATTTTCGTATGAACAAAATATTAAAATACGCTTGTCGCCACCGTTATATGCAAATTTCGTATTTATTATTATAGATCCCACTTTCTATTGAGTATTATATTGTGCCCAATATAGTGTGGTGATTTCAATTTTTAAAATAATATGATTTTTGTTTCATCAGCTACAATCGAAACTAAAATATATAGCTTTTAAACGTTATTCGTATAGGTGTATATATGTGCATGTGTAGAATATATACTTTTAGTAAACGTATACCTGCTAATATTCAGTATTCCAAGTTTGAACATTTTAGCGGTTATTTTCACTGCATTAATACAAATCGAATTTGTTCCAGAAGTCAGAATCCCTTATAAAATTAGTTTGTAAGCCTGTAGACCAAGAATTGGCAGAATAATTTGGTAAAAGCAGTTCCGCAGGTATGCATATATATATGTGTGTGTGTGTGTGTGTGTGTGTGTGTGTGTGTGTGTGCATGCGTGCGTGTGTGTGTGCGTGTGGGTGTGTGGGTGTGTGTGTGTAGAGATAGAGAGATGTCATGCATGGTATTTATTTCATCTGTTCATTTATCTCATATACATTATTCTCAGTTCTACCTTTTCTTCATCAACTTTTTTCTGCAACTTCATCTTCTTCGTCTTTTCATTATTCTTCTTACGTACACCTGGTTATTTACTCTGTCAAAATATTTCCTTTTTGTTCAATACGTTTTCTCCGTCGGCTCGTAATTTGCTATTTTATAATTCACTTTAGCATACAGGGTGACCCCCCAAAAACGGCCCCCAACTCTAATTAGGCCCCGTGTCTTAGTGTTTTGTCCGAATGAAATAAAACTTTGGTCATAACTAGTTTATTATATTCAAAACTTCACATCAAAACACTAGGGTCTTTGGCCTGTTTTTTTTCTCCGTTCTACAGCATATGTTCCAGATAGCCTCCATTTAGCTTTTGTTTTTTTTTTGTGGGGTAACACTGTATTAAAACATATTGCTCATAAAATGCCAAGTGCTTCTATTCGCTCCAAGTACCGTAAGTATAATGCCGACGAGGTAAGTAAAATCAAAACATTATTCATTTATTTATTGTCCACATATTAAGAAAAGCACTTTTCAACATGTTTCCACATATTTTCTATCAATGTAAAACCTTAACAAGTTTATTTTGATTGTATTATTTCCATCGATTAGCTAGAACATCGGCCCCATCTTTTCTCTATAGATTAATGTTATACAATTAATATTTATATTCGATATTCAATAGCTTACACAGAACTGCCGTGAAAGCATCAATAAAATCGGATAAATTTAACTAAGTTAAGATATATCTATTACTTCTGAAGGTATTTGAGAAAAAACTAAATACATTATCATGTTATGTAAATTGTTGCTTAATAATCATATTATATTTTCCCTGCTCTTTTTTTCTTGATTAACTCACTAAAATTGTAAGCGGGGGTTAATAAAAAGATATAGTAAACAAATAATTAGCAGACGAACTGTACCCAACAGAGTAATTATAAATTACAATCATTGTAATAATATTACGTAAATTTTTTAATAGTGCTAGATATTATTTCTTTTCGTCAATCTGTGTCTCTTTCTCTTCGTTTTCCTTTCTATGTGTGTACCACTATCTATCTATCTATATTTTGTTCACTGTCTCTTATACGCTATTTCTTTCTCTCTCTCTCTCTCTCTCTCTCTCTCTCTCTATATATATATATATATATATATATATATATATATATATATATATGTGTGTGTGTGTGTGTGTGTATACATATATATATATATATATATATATGAATTGAAATGTATAAAAAAGAATATGAAAAGTATAAAAGCTTATAACTTTTCTTTATTCGTTTTCAATTGGTGACGTGCACGAATACAAAATAATATTACAAAAAAAAAATAATAAACTTTTTTCCGGGTACATATTTTCGACCTATCCTTCAGTCTTCATCGGTGTAGTGAAGGTATGATCATACACGGGGAAAAGGGGAATGGAAAAGGAAGGCAGGAGGACGAGAAGGAGGAGAAGAAGGTATAGCCAATGAGAAGGTGCAACGTCAGTTTTCAATATATACACATATAAGTACGCACATACACACATGCACACAGTATATATACACATATAAACGAAAATATATATATATATATATATATATATATATATATATATATAAACTCTGTCAATCGCTTTATTGCAGATGTGTAAAATATCAATATTTCACTAAATATACGTCACAAAAAATGATCATGAAAGGACTGCTTTAGGTTAGTTATTTTCCAAAATTTTATTCAGATCTACGATTCACGAAGTTTTAGCATTTTATTAATTATCAAAGAATTTATACTGTTATATCGTTTTATTGCAGACCTCTTACAACATCAAAACACGGACGATTGGAGGTTATCGAAAAGCAAAAAAATTGTTGCTGGACTAGCAGAAGGATTGTCTATCAGGGATTTAACCATGGACCTGGTAAGGGACCTTAGAATCTTGGCTTCATTCGTAAATAACCCCTTACACCGAATCCAAAAATGATACGGGAACCAGGAAACTTTTCAGATCGTGATATTCGAAAAATTCGTAGGGATGTCAACCGAAACGCAAACAACACAAATACTTCCACTTTTGTAAGAGCCGCTCCAAGATCCATGTAGACGTGATCGATTATGTTTAATCAGATGGCAAAGAACATCAAACCTCTTCCAAGGTCATGCATTAAGCTAACAACATATGGGAAAACGAATAGCTGTGGCACAGAATTACATAAATATGTAAAGCTTACCAGCGATGGGTACAGGGCCTTTTTGGATAATCATTTGTCGCCATAATCAGAGCACCTACCATTGTAACATTGCTTTTAGATGATTTTTATGCATTACAATGCACTATTCCATTCTGCTAGGACGACTGCAGACTTCATTGAATTTATGAACCTCTTTAGAGAAACTCTCATAACCTGGCCACCGTGTTCTCCAGAACATAACTCCATTGAATATCTCTGGTCAGTATTAAAAGGAGGGACGGAGGAAAATAATTTATTGAAAAGGATGCCTTGTGGAGTAAAAATAGTTGATATCGTCAGTGCCATATCTTTTTTACGAACAATTAATTGGCTTCTTCGTGGAACCAAAGGCTAATTAATGTTAATTTTAAAAGAAATTGTGGATATGTCGATAAATAATTCATCTATTTGGGATTATGCACCTAGGATATGCTTTTGTTTATTTTTCTTGGACAGAAAAATATAATCAAAATTTTAATGATTAAAAATTGTACTTTTGCCCTGAAACAAGATTTTAAGAGACTTGAAATAACGCAAATGACAATGTAAGTTCCTTAATAAACATATATACATATATATATATATATATATATATATATATATATATATATATATATATATATATGTAAACAAATATAAATATGGATGTAGATATTAGCAGTTTATATATCAAATCCAAATACATGTCTATATGTTTTCTTTCATAATATTTTATGTCCAAAACATGTTTCAGTGAATACCGTACAAACACAAACACTCATCAGAGACAGTTAATATGCCTCTCAAAAAACATTTCTAGAGGTGTATAAAGTACTATGACCGGTGTTATTCCACGTTTTAAATTGAAATGGTATCGCAGGTGTTTTTCTTTCCTGTGTCAATCTAATGTTTTAATATAATGTTCATTGAGTTGTAAGGCAGTTTTGGAAATAGCATTTTCATCACTATGTTTTGCTGGATATTTTTGTTACATTAAATATTTGTTGATCTGCTTCAAATAATATCATTTATTCTTTAGTTGTGAAAGCGCATCTATAATCTCGGATAGTATTGCTAGTATATATTTGTCTGAGTAAAAAGGCTTACGATGCATCAGAATTGTTTTTAAGAAAAAACTTTGTTTCGGAATTAATTTAAAAAGAGATTATTGAAGAGAATGAATAATAATCTTTTGTAATCGTTTCCTATGATTGAGAGAAAACAACAACGAAAATGTATAACTTTGATTGAATCAAGTGTCTTTTGAATAAGCCGTTTTTTATCATAAACAGATTTAATATTTTTGTAGGTTTTATCGTCTTTAATCGTTTTCATGAATATAATTACGTTTATATATATATATGTATATATATATATATATGTGTGTGTGTGTGTGTGTGTGTGCGTGTGTGTGGGTGTGTTATTTCAAAAAGTAAGGTTGCTGAAGACTTTCATTATGGCAACAAACATCTATTTTATATTTAAATAATATGACGTTAGTGTGTTGTCTTGTTTGCCAATGTGCATACTTCTTCTTAATTTGTGCGAGAAAATGAATACTGTAAATAAGTAAAAAAAAAAGTGGCGGCAGAGATTAAAAAAAGCAGAGGGTAAAGAGGTGACAGAAGAGAAAAGATGTCCGACAAAATGAGACGAGATGGAAATCAGGAGAAAACAGGTCTATAATATGATATCACAATGAGTTCGAATGTTGTAATAGATCCATAATAATATACAGATGTGAAAATTCTTCTTTAAATTCTTTATCTCCCTGATTATTTCGCTCTACAGAGAGCACTGATTGCTCTAGATAGAGCGAAATGGGACATGGTATATGATAAGAAACAGTAAAATAGAATAAAAGAAGAATTACGGAAATAGAGATGTAAACAGTGGTGTGAAATAGAATGAGGAAAAGATAGAGGAGAGGAAGCGGAAGAGAGTTAATGCAAATTTGAGAAGTGGAAAATAAAGAAATTGAAGTGGAAGTAAAATTAAAATACCAATAAATACTGATATTAGAGTAAAGCATCTTTTAAATCTGTCATTGTAATCCTTGAGAAATCATAACTATCAAGTAATAACAACGTTAGAAAATCATGCGTATAATGATATAAAACAACTAAGTATTTAGCGAGTCACGGGGATTCTAGTTTCAGGAAAAACTAATTCCGAATACTGTCTAAATATCTATGCAAGTTTGACTCATGCAAAAATGACAGCTGCGCAATAAATCTAAAGATGAACAAAGCAGAGATCAGTCATACGTGGTAAGAAGTCTCAGTTCAGTCTTGAAATACAATGGATATCCACGTGTTATTATGAGGCAAAAGTTGCACACTCCCAAACCATACTACTCCTCAATCAACACTGCTTGGGTTCACTGGCGAAGAGATGTCGTTAACGACGGAAAACAATGCCAAAATAAGCGGATAGCACATACAGCACCTGGAATTCCCAAATGGTCACCACTTTTTTGTACTGACCAGGGGAATGCACAAATTAACTGAAATATATGAAACCAACATATATACGTTAAGACATATTGCAAACACAAGCAGAGAATGACATGGTGTGTTGAATTAGCGCAGGGGAATACACACATTATTGATTTTGTCTCGAATCATCGACCATTTATAAACAAAGTAATGTAATTCAGTAATAGCTTTGGATGAGAATCATCTTACTCTAAACTGTTCCATAATCATTCATTCTTGCGCCGTCCATATTATATCTGAATATGTTTGAATGCACAATCAGTTTCAATATATTTGGGTCCAGATGGCAAGCAAAGACAACTTTAACAGTGCATTATATATTTGCAGAAACCTCCCATAAATATTTCAATTATACGTAATGTAATCAGGATGGAAACAGGATTGAATTTCAAAACAAACAAGAGAAATGCTCTGCTCAGGGTTGATGTCTTTATTTCATGTTTTAAAAGGTGTTCTTCCAATTTGCTGCCTAGCAACCTGAACTAAATTCATCTGCATACCGCTGTTGTTTATGCAGATATGAACAGGAAGATCTTAGTAATTAAAAGATCACAATAGCCACAAGTGATTTAGTGTATCTCCTCCAAAGACGGTAAACAACAGCCCAGTGACTATATTAAATGAAAAGCTTAATCATGTTAAACTTTTAAGATAGACCGTATTACAACTGTGACTTACATAGCTTGAGAATAGTCCTCTTCTGTTAACATGCGAAACCCGATTTTCCTGAATTCCTTCATACAAAGAAGTAATTCTTACATACTTAAAAAAATCATCAGTAATATAAACCCGTCCTAGATAGTCTCTACCGAGTTATATATATATATATATATATATATATATATATATATATATATATATATGTGTGCGTGTGTGTTTGTGAGGATTTCTATTTACTTACATCAATTTGTATTCCTTTTAAGCCCCCAAAAATATTTCACTGTGTCTTTGTTTCCGAAGACAATCAATCTGTCGCTTCTGATGAGTTGTTCGGTAGATTTCTAATATTTTCAATGAAACACGTGTAAGGCTAGCTATGATAATGATAGCATAAAATGAGTGTGATGTAAAGGTATCCTTGCTGTGGTATATATATATATATATATATATATATATGTATGTATATATGTGTATATATATATACACACACACAATTATATTTAAGACCTTAGACAAGTAAACGCGCACACATGCAGATAATAGCTCTTTCTGTCTTTCAACACCCCCCTCTTCACTTCATAATCACTACCTGTCTACTTTACTTCCACACCTTCGTCAATCTTGTTTTACACGCGTGTTAATTCCATCCCTTGCTTATATTTATAAATGGTTTTTACCAGAAGTTGACTCGAATCTTTATTGCAAAGTTTGCTTTCCTATAAGCTAGACCGCCTGATTAGGTCTCTAGTTCCTAAGTGTAAGCTTGCTTAATGTAAACTTCAAGAAATTTATATCATCAATATATGTGGGTGAGGGTGAGCATTTCGAAATTAAGCTACTCAAGATGAGATTATCCCGAGATGTTTATAATATATATATATATGTGTGTGTATGTGTGTGTGTGTGTGTGTAAACCCTATCATATAGAAAAGAAATGGGCAGATTCCGGCAATTGCGAAGTTATATAATTTAATTTAGCTAGAGCAGATGTCTGATCATAGAATGGTTAAATGCATCGTCAGTCATTTTTTCTGGCTTGAGCAACTTTCTTGTCTAGACTCATTTTACGCCTGTCTATAAATGACTATACACTCATATAATATATATATATATATATATATATATATATATATATAATTATTTCTTTAACCAATTTGAGAGCAAATTCATATCGAGACAAAAATAGCTTTCAGAAATAATTAACAATTCACCTTCTGTATTACTTGTCTATGAGAGATGTTCGATTTAAAGTCGTTTTTTTTAATGTGGGAAAAATCCAGCACCCTAAAAGATGTACCTGGATGAGGAAAAAGAGAAAAAAAATTTTACACTGATAACAGAGAATTGATGCAAGTTTGATCAACTACATGTTCGGATCATGTGATCCTTGTTCATATAAGATACTACGCTGAATCTCAAAACGTTTAATGATTATTGACTGTGATAGGCGTGGTATGTAAACTTTTTCACGACAAAGTTCCATGCATACTAGTCCAAAACATTGATCTATGATAACATGTTAGAGCGTATATGCTCAGAGAAATTTATGGTGTACATTTTGTACGATCCCTAAGTCAGTGAGTTCTGTCGAAGTTGTATTGCATTATATTTAGTGTGTTAAAATTATCTTTCTTGTTTAACCATGTATTTTTTTTTTATTGAATCTAACAGACGGTGTTTATTTACATTCAACCACTACATTGATCTTCTTGGGTTGCCATCAAAGCTTTGTATTACTTGCAAATACATATAAGCATTCTAATGCTATCATTTTGTCTCGGATGAATTTACATTTCCATAATAAGACTTTGTATTCTTTGTGAACTTTGTAAATAACTCATCAACGAGCTTTTAAAATTTTTCTATATCTTAATTGTTAAACTTAGATTGTATTGTAACCATCATTGTGTGCATTTCAATTTCTTTGTATTTTCTGGCATTCGTTATTCTGAAATGTAAAGAATATTAAGTCAAATTATAATCTTTATATAGATTTTAAATAACGTATGCTCTTTTTTCACTCCTTGGATAATTTAACACGCTGCTTTCTTTGCGTAAGAAAAAGCTATTTGCAAATAAGCAAACAAAACGACCACTGTAAAAAAGCGACGAACAAATTGTTATATGAATAAACATTGGAGGTAGTCGTTGTGTAACGTAGCCGTCGCAAATGGACAAACAAACAAAACAGAAATAGAAATAAATAAAAATCGACATCGGCACTTTTATTTTTTAACAAAAGTGTTTATTAGCATTATTTACGCCACCATTTAAAGAACAAGTACCTCCCTATGTCTATGTCTATTTTAGCCTGGTAGCTTTTCTCCTTCTTCCCACCGTATGCCAGACACAGACTTCACACGTCCATTTCCTCCAACGCCTTTGTTATTTATAGCACGTCTTGCATTTTATTTGTTTTTTCTTTCTTTTTTCTTCTCGTGTACACTTTCTAATTTGCATATGTGCGTTTTTCTGCTACTCCTGATGTTGCTGCTAATTTCCCGCCAGCCAGTCGATCTTTCGCTCCCGCTGACATCTTTCTACGCGCTCATAAAAAAAAAATTACAATAATTTAATTAAACCTGCTTGGGGAAATAAAAGAAAACTAGATGAGAAAATTAAAATGTTTACACAATAACACATGAATAATTAAAGCCGAATAAAATATCTTAGTAGTCTGTTCGATATTTCCATTTTATACTTTTTTCGTCAGAATTGCTTTTTCGTACTTATTCTTACTTTTTTTCATTTCTAAAATTAAAGGAATTCCAACATATTCTTACATATATTTAAGGAAACTTTTTAATATATTTAAAGGGTGGAAAAAACACGAAAAACTGTTTAAATAGTAAGGGTGTATGTTTTTCTTAAATTTTTTTAAATTTCGTTGAAACAGTGTTGAAGTGTTTCAGCCTGGTTTTGCAAGAATACAGTTTCAAATGTTCAAAATATTTACAAAGCCAGTCAAATCATTGGAAGATCAAATCAGAAAAACGAACAGATGTACTAACAGACTAATGTAATATATTTTTCTTCCAATGTAACGTAGTGTTAGGACGCAAATAGACAAACAAATAAAACAGTAAGAGAAATGAGTAAAAATCCGCATTGGCATTTTTTTCTTTTTAAAAAAGTTTGTAATATCATTATTTACAGCATCATTAAAAAGAAGTCTCTCGGTGTCAAATGTCTATTTTGGCCTGGTTCGCGTTTCTCCTTCTTCCCACTGTATGCCAGACACAGCTTGTCATTTTTCGTCTGCGACTTTACACTCCCATTCCCTTCTATGTCGTTTTCCTTTCTCTGTCGAGCTTGTGTTGCAGTTTTCTTCTTTTTACTTCCTGCCTCTTCTCTCGCGCCCTTGCTAATTTTCATATTTGTGATTTCTTCTATTGCTGATGTTGCTGCTAATCTCTCCACAAGTTTGCCATCCTTCGCTGCCGCCTACATCTTTCCACGTGCTCATATGCACTACGTTACAGTTGGCGGCATCAAATTTCAAACCTAAAACCATCAAGTTTATAGTCGGCAGTTATTTCTCAAGGGCCAGCGAACAAAACTGCCAACTATTAACTTGATTGCTGTAGGTTTGAAATCTGGTTCGGGATGGGTGTTACTTAAGCTGCAGTGAGGAGCTTTGATACAGCGAAACAGCCCGTTTAAAAATTTCTATTACAGATATATGTGTGTGCGCATGCGCGTATGTGTTAGAATAATGAAGATACAGATAGTGTATTGGCAAAATGGTTGGTATGTTTTGGAATATTTAAAAAGAGGGTTGACACTTTTTTTATTATTCAATCTTCACCCCAAATAAGGCACAGTGCCACTTTGAAGTAGGGGGCTAAAATTGGGGACATAAGTTACCGGGTTATTATGAAGGGAGATGAGTAGCAAGATGTCTGTCCTCATAACTCTTGAACTTCTGCATGGCAGTACAGTTGGAAAAGCAGAATCATGGAAGCGAGTTCCAAAGTCTAACAGTTCTGGGGAAGAAACTATTGGAGTAGAAGGCTTTCTTACACCTAGGGATCTCTTCTGTGAAGGGGTGGAATTTAGCTGCTTTTCGGGTTTGTCGGGGGTGTTCACGTCGAGGGGGTATAAGTGCTTGTAGTTCATCAGAGCATTCACCATTAAAGTACTTGTAGAACAGGCAGAGGGATACAACATTTCGTCGATGGGACAGGGCTGAAGCCTTGATGACAGGACCTATCAGGTTGGCGACTCTCTTTTGAACACTGTCAAGAAGTGAGAGACAAGTAGCAGATGCCCCAGTCCAAATATGACAACAGTACTCCATACATGGGCGAATGGTGACCTTATAGATGTACGGGATACGTTCAGGCGTAAGTAGTTTTCTTGCACGGTAGAGAGTCCACCGTCTTTGCAACAGCCTTGGCAACGGTATCAATGTATCTATTCCAGCTCATGTTCCCTGTAAACCTTAGGCCGAGGAGTTTAAAGGAAGTACTTTCGGATAATATGTTCTTGGGCATTGCTATTGCTGGTAGAGCCGAATAACTCTAATAAGGCGAATTCGATGTGTGAAGTTATATAAGATCTTTGAATATATAAACACAAAGGCACGTGTCGTAACGGATAAAATGTAAATATTCAGTTATAAATTATAGTGTGTTGGTGGTTGTATATTTGTTCTTCTGTATAGGCGATACTAATAATATTATTAAGCATTTCTTTAGACCCGTATTGGGTAATAGTTTATGGAACAGTAGAAATCTATTCTCGTTTGTTGAATAAAAGTTTCGATTTGAAATTCCGTAATTATTCATGAGTTTTACATATACAGTACTTCGTTGGACAAGATTCGCCTTATTAAAACTACGATACCGGCAAGAGTATATACATAAAATATATAACTGATAGCAATCGAAAGCAATATTTACAGGTTTAACACGAAGCATTTTCCTGCAAGTAATCCGGAATTAACATTGTTATCCTGGTTTCGTGAAACTTGCTTAGTTAATCCTGTTTTATTTAATTACAATGATTAATTACAAGATAGAATTCCAAATCTATTACGCCACATTTATTTTAAGTCAAAGTTCTATGCGGGTTGACAAGGCTACGATTTATCCCATCCCACTTCGGAGCTAGTTCATAATGAGTTATTCGCTCTTTCACATCTTGAAGACGAGTCAAGTAATCAAGCGAAGAGACCAACACTGGTTGCATGAAAAGAGATAACGAATTAATTATACCTTTCAATCTTTATCGCTGCTTCTCTAAATAGCCACGCTGCTTTTTATCACTATCTTTCTCCCTTTTTTGACAGATCATTGGAATTAATCATTTAACATAATTACTTTGCTGGGGAAGACGATTAACTTCTCTTATTTGATAAAGTAGTCCCGCCGTAGCTGTTTGTCTCATTAGTTGTATGTTATCTACACATACAAACACACACAGCCAAATATATATATATATATATATATATATATATATATATATATATATATATATGTGTGTGTGTGTGTGTGTGTCTGTGTGTGTGTGTATACACATTACACATTTTAATGTTAAACGGCCATGGTTCGTCCGAAAGAAAGAGCAAAGCATACTGTTTACATAATAAACGCATTCGAATTTTATTATGTACTAGCATGGGCACCCGGCGTTATCCGGGTGTAGGGAAGTGGTATAGTAAGGCTATTGAGCAACCAACTTCCTAAAAACAACTAAAATAATAGCGAGTGCCCGTCCGAATGCAACAAAAAGAATTAGCCGCAGTAGCCAGATGCGAACGTGTAACACGAAAGAAGAAAATGGAGTGAACAAAAGCAAACGAGTAAGCTGGCTCACGGCCCACTTGTGTAGTCGCAAGCTTTCGAAATAACGTGTTTTTAAACGTACGCTTAGATCGCGAGGCATGAAACTTTGCAAAGTTGTCGACGACAAAACTGGACCCTCTTTGCAAAAAATGACCTACTTGACGGTTAAAGAATTAATCTTTTTGGATAAGTTTTACAGATTTGTCGTCCGAAAGATCTCTCTTTGTAATGATACCAATTTTGGTAGTATTAGTAGCGTGCGTCGAAAGTTATTGGCACCCATAGAAACACACACACGCGCATGCATACACACATTTTATCTTTTATATAATTGACGTTTAAATTAAAAGAAAACAAAAAAAACAAGAGACAAATTATTCACGTAACAAAATATTTATTTAATATTTTACTTGTATATTATTTCTTAAAGTCAATTCTATAGATAAAGCCTGAAGAATAAAAACGAAATCTTGATTGATATATTAGCTAAATGGCGGAAAGGTCAGCTGGGAGTAGACAGGACTTAGAGCCGACTGGATATGGACATAATGCATTACGGCAGCAAGCACTTCCTCATCCTGATTGATTGTGGATCGACGATCCTCGCGATCTGGGGCCCATTAATAAGATAGCATTCCTCCAGTTTGACCTGTTAATCGAAGTAAATATTTTACGAAACGGGCCAATTAAAGAGATCCTCACAGACAATGACATAGCTTTCTGAAATGGGCAGTTCAGGCGTTTCATAGATGCGTGGAAAATCCGGCTAAGACGCCGATGTGCATGTGTGCCAAGTGGCAATGGTATAGCAGAGCGGTGCAACTGGAGTGTGAAGAGGATCGCGACAAGAAAACACTGCACAATCGCAGAGGCGGTGTGATCCATTGCTATCGAGTTCGCATCAAGGGCATTGACGCTCGTCGGCCTGATCGGCAGAGAACTCGAGGGCCGTATAAGTAAGGGGACACCGTCTGGGTGAAGCCTGCCAATAGCCGATGCACCACAAGCTTTCAAGGAGGACTAATCACTGGCATCATCAATGAGCAGGTTGTGCTCGTCAATTGTACCCCACGCCATGTAAGGGATGTCTGGCTCGCCTTAAATACGAACCTGTTGACGAATAGCGGTAATCGTGAATCATCCAAAAATGACCTGTGGATCCGACCTATTCCCGCCTCCATGATAGTACAACTGCGAACCCCAACGCTGATGCCGATAGTTTCAGCACCCCTTCCGAGAGCTCCGATGAAGATGAAGAAGTCCAGCCTGATAGTATGACTGTAAATCGTAACGCTGATGCCAATACTTCTAACGCCATTTCTGGGAACTCCAATAATAATGAAGTAGTCAAGCCCCCTTCGTATGAGGGCGAGCAACCAACGACCATGTCCACAATGCCACATATGTGATCTTAAGATCAGGATGGATGGAAAGATTGGAATGTAATAGTCAAAGAAGCAAGCGCCCACATGTGTGTGTCTTATGTTGCTATACAACTTACCTTCAAGTGCGATCTTAAAGAGAGAGAGGGGGGGAGATTAAAGATGGAGGCAGTAGCTTGATAAGGTGTGGTCTCGTGGAATCGCAAGAGTTCACACCTCCGATTGCACACATATGCAATCAGTTTTTTTATAAAACTCCTGTTGACAGAAGTGAGGAGAAGAGGTGCGTGCGGGAAGTTCAGAGTGAAAAATGTGAGGGGGAGGAAATATAATGACGAATTCTATATATGAACTTTTTGGGGGGGGGGTCCCTAAAATTACAGCTTATTTCACTGCAATTTCGTCAGTTAAAATCTGTTCAAGAAACGATAACAATCGGGCTGCATTAAAAGCATACAACAATACCAAACATTGGCTTCGAACGTCCGGTCTGGCGCAATTGCCAGAATCGAAAGGTGTTAGGATTTAGTAAGCCAAGAGAAGAAAATTATTATATACTAACGGGAATCGAATTAGTTATGGATTTAATGTTGGGGAGTGGGATGCGACTAATATTGAACCATGTAGTCAACTAGATAATCCGAAATCGGTTCTGGGAACCGAAGCCATACATATCCAATGTAGACCCAAGAAAGATGAACCGGCAACGTGACTCAATCCGACCCAACTTTCATTTTTGGAGACTGAAATAAAAGCTGGAGTAAAAAGCAACGATTTATTCCAGCGTAACCAAGTCAAATGCTGACACGGAGGATGCAGGGTTAAACAAAAGAGATGTGGATTTTAGTTAGCTCGTTATAAAGGACTGTCATGCTCATGAGCTTTTGTTTGTTTAAAGAACTTTATACACATACATGTATGCACACGACATCGATGGCCATATAACATCGTCACATGGTTTAGCAGGGCGGAGTCACATGCCGCACATCGCGTGATACGATCAAATTAGTGAAAGAAACATTTGATTAAGGAATAATTTCAAGAAATGGATCTGTCAACTAGCCACCTCGTTCGTTCGGTGTAACACATTTAGAATGTCTTCGCTGTGGATATGTAAATTTTCATTTCTACACTGAAGGCAGACACAAATGACTTCTTGGATGGTTACATTCGACGCCTTATTGCTAAAATACACCCTGATATACTGGGTAGAGGTATAAAAATTAGATTACGACATAGACGCGCGAGTCACGGGAGCCATATGCACAAAATTCTATTAATATTCTTAATGCAATAATATAATTTTTAAATAAACCACATATTTGTATGACCAAAATATTTTTTGGAGATGGATTCATTTTAAAATTCGCCGCCTCTTAAAAGTGATCTCTCTCTCTCTCTCTCTCTCTCTCTTGCTCTCACTTACTATATATATATATATATATATATATATATATATATATATATATATATATATATATATATATATAAGGGGGTATGAATATATGTGTGCGTATGTGTGCATAATGTAGTTATCCACGAACACGTGTTTCATAGTTTTACGCTTCATGAGTCTCGCTGGACTAACGAGGTTTAAATACTGCACTACCATATACTAAAACTCCACGCCCCAACACTGCATGTATAGGTTCTGTAGATATGATGACTCATTTTATTTATAGTACTTTGATATAGTCTATACCAATAAAGTTAGGTGCGTGCACATTCCCCATTATATATTCCAAAAATTAAGAATAATCAAATTTCGTCGATAGTGCTCAAAGAGAGCAAATTATATTATATTATTTTTAATGTAAATACAGTCACACCTAGCTACGATGCGCAGACCGTTTCGATCATATTTGATTTCATCAGGCAAGAAAAATTAAAATACTAAAATTAAAACATTTTCAAATTTTGAAAAGGGAAAAAATGTCATGACTGGTGTGAAGAAAAGGTAATTTTTATGAGTTTAAATAAATTACAAAAATCACATTTACGTTAAAGAAGGATGGGGTTAAAAAGGTTAGATAAAGTGATCAGTAGAGAAGGATAATATAAATATAAAGAGGGGGTATGAATACACTAAGGGGAGGAAAAAGAGAAGGAGGAATGAAAACAGTTAGAATGGTGTCGGGCGACGATATTAACTATAATTCAAGCGATTTAATAATGTTTCAACTATAAACAAAGAACTAAATTGGGTTATCCAGTTTATAAATAAAACATGACGTCTTTCGTTCAGTTATTTTTATTTTATTTATTTATTTTTTATTTTTCATTTATATCTTTTGTTTTCAAATTAACGCTGACTTTTTTCCTGTTGTATCGGATTGAATATTTCTTTATTTAATTTACATCATAATAATTTTGAAAATTTATGCTTCTCAAATAGTAGTTATTTCAGCTTTTATTTTTCCTTATATACGCACACATATATACATACATATACACATATAGACACACACACAAATACACATTTATACATATATACCCGCACAGACGCACCTACATAACTAAATGTACATGTGTAGATTGGTTTTTAAAGTTTTTTTCTCTTCTCAAAATTCGAAAAGGCCTGGAACGTTTTTAATTTTTGTAGTTTAATTTTTCTTGCCTGATGAAATCAAATATGATTGAAATGGTCTGCACATTGTAGCTAAATATGATTGTATTTACACAAATAATGATAATTATATATATATATATATATATATCTAACTACTTCATTTACTCACATAAAATTAATATACGAAAGTATAGATTTATGCGTAAACTTTAAGTATTTACTTCCAAAGTGCTCAATACGTAGATAGAGCTAGTTAGTAATTTATAAAATATATATGGCGATTAAGCTACACTGAATATTCGGCGTTTCATCCAATCTAGGATTCCTCAGGCTTATGCGCGAATTCTGTGGTTGTTTATCGTTTTTATATGGTCCTTATCTATTTTTAATGTGGTGAAATAAATTCTTTTGAGAGTGCTCGGCTGTTTCAGGAGCTAAGTATAACTACTTCATTTACTCACATCTCCTAAAACATAGATATGGACCATATAAAAACGATAAACAACCACAGAATTCGCGCATAAGCCTAAGGAATCCTAGAGTGGAAGAAACGCCGAATATTCAGTGTAGCTTAATCGCCATATATATTTTATAAATTACTAACTAGCTCTACCTACTTATTGAGAACTTTGGAAGTAAATACTTAAAGTTTACGCATAAATCTATACTTTCGTATATTAAATTTATGTGAGTAAATGAAGTAATTATCCTTAGCTCCTGAAACAGCCGAGCACTCTCAAAAGAATTTATTTCACCGCACTAAAAATAGATATGAACCATATAAAAACGATAAACAACCACAGAATTCGCGCATAAGCCTGAGGAATCCTAGAGTGGATGAAACGCCGAATATTCAGTGTAGCTTAATCCGCATATATATTTTATAAATTACTATATATATATATATATATATATATATATATATATATATATATATATATATATATATATATATATACAAGATAAAACAGTAGAATTGACATAATCTCATTTCCGTTTGTTGAAAACCGGTTTTCACTTTGTCGCAAAACATCTACTAGTTGGTCAATTATGTACAAATCCCAAAAACGATAGGAGTCTTCTAGCATGTCGGAAAGTAACACAATGTTCAACGAGCCAGATCGCAGAAACGCCGCTGTGTAAGCAATGCCGCTTACCGGACCATTGCTAACACACGGAAAATTCGAATCCGGACGGTTCAGCACTTGAGGGCACAGTTCAACAAAGTTTTCGTCTTTGGTATAATTACAAGTGAAGGCCACAGAATGCCACCTCACATAGTTGCCTTGGAAGTAACCATCAAAGTTTACTCGGATGTACTGAAGATTGTGGTGATCCCCTGGTTAAGTCAGGTGGAAACTTAAAAAACTGTCGCAGCAAAACTTGGCGCCGGCTCACAAGTCCAAAGAGACCCAGGCTTAGCTTCAGAAGGAGTGCTACGATATTGTACGCTTCTCCCACTGGCCACCCGCCTTTCAGATCCTGCACCCGACGGATTACTTCGTTAGGTAATGCGCCATGAACATCACCAACATTTGAGACACCACTAAAGCCAGCCTCATTTGCTGCTCCCGCCGGCGCTTCTGGAAAAGGCATGCCCACAGTTCCGGATCCGTATCGGGGCGAGGATTGAGGCCTGAAGGCGGCTACATTGAAAGCATGCCAGCTGTGGGGAATGGAGTGGCTGGTTACTTTTAATGCATCTAAAACCAAGCTTCTATCTTTACATCATCAACGTTCTGATCCCCATTTGGCATCAATTAAAATGAATGGCTCTCGTCTTGGGGAGGCCTAAAGTTTTCACAGGCTTCTGGGCTTGATCTTTACTTCTGATCTTAAATGGAATACGTACATCAAATCTGTTGCCAAGGCCGCTGGAAAAATGGTGGGATCCTTCTATCGATCCAGTAGATATCTCACTGCTGATGCAATTCTCTATCTATATAAGAGCCAGATACGTCCAAGGATGGAATACTGTTGCCACATATGGGCAGGAGCTGCCAGAAAAGACTTGTCCTGCCTAGATAGGGTTCAAAATAGACTTCGTGGTCTGGTGGGAGATGTCCTTTTCTCTTCGCTGCAACTTCTATCTCACAGAAGAGATTTTGCGAGTTTGTCTCTGCTTTAGCGTTATTTTCATGGAAAGTGTTCGACTGAGCTTCAATCTATGGTCCCCCCGCCAAACTTTCACAAGAAGCACTCGACTAGCTGAAAACATTATCAATAATTTTCCCCACTCTTTATCTGTGCCTAAATCTAAACATAGATTCCATGATCAAAGCTTCTTTCTTAGAACTGCACGCCTGTGGAATTGTTTTCCGTTTTCCTGCTTTCCAGCTGTCTATAACATGGTTGTCTTCAAGTCCAACGTGAACAAGTTTCTGATTAGCCGTTCCACTTAAGTTAACAAATTCACCGAACTTCCATTACTATCGATTACTATATTGTCCTTTTGACTACTGTACACTCTTTAACCCTTATCCTTGAGTGGCCTATCGGCCTTGATAAGTGGTGACACCTATGTAGAAAAAAATCACGAAGCTGAATTGATTTTGTCAATTAAAGTTTTAAATTAAAGCTGTTGTATTGTTTTCGTTAGAGCGACAAATTTATTGTTCCACCCTGTATATGTATGGTTGCTGTCTCTCGGTTTCCTTTATTTCATGTTCTCTGTCTCCCATATCCTATTCTCTCCTCGAATCGGATGTGTTCGCAAGTAGTTCTTCAGGCTATCCAAACCGCGACAGATTTTTCCACTGAATTGGCACACTCGATCCGTATTTCTTTTAGTGTCATTGTTGGCGTGCAGGAGAGGTTTTGCAAATGGCTTTTAAGAGAAATGCATAATTTTTCATATATGTCACAGTTAGTGTGGTGACATTGGAAACTTTGTTTGCTTTTGTGAATGAATATTTTTCCAGACGCTCTACTTTATGGGCTATTCTCAAATTATTTTCGATAATAAGTTTCCTCCACTTACTTCTAACTAAAGCCATTTTCTCTATTGGTTCACACCTAGACATGATAGCGTTAGATAATATTTTATTGTCATTAAATCATTTCTTGGGTTTGGATGCACTTCTCTTTCCATTCCCACATTTTACCATAGAATAATTGCTTTGGCAGACGATCATAATCCATACGCACAATGTGACTAGCCCAACAAAGATAACACTTATCCTCGGGTAGCTTTGATAAGAGGTGACGCTTTTGTAAAAAAGAAAAGGCGTGCTTTCCCTAATGCTTCGGTGTCTGGGATAGCGGACTGCCAATTGATATGAAGTATGTGTCTCAGGCACTGTAGATTGAACCCCTCAAGAAGTTTTATTATACAGGAGGGTTCTTTCGTATTCCTATGCACTATCCTCTCTGAAGGATGCATATACACAATGATTTTTTTAACTTGATACCATGCTGGAACAACACACGTTTTTACTTGCTGAAAAGGATCAACAAACCTTTTAATGCAGAAGAGATTCCTCTGTCATGGCTGCATCCTTCAGAGAGGGTAGTGCCGAGTTATACAAAAGAGTGCACTACATCTAATTTATTACCTCACATAAGGGGACCCGGGTGCTAGGTCATATATGTTGGCTGTTTTTGTTTTTTTAACTTGATCTTTAAAATGAACGAGTTACATGCAGATACAAAATGGTTCATTATTTATGGATTGATTGGTTGTTTTCTTTTTACGGAATATCAACCCTTTCAAAATGGTTCATAAAGCATTGAAACTCACATTATGAATGTGCAGCCATATCACAGTCACCGCATAAAGCAGCTCCTTTATTAATAAAGAAGAAATTTTTGTTTGACACAGTAATATACGGACATTATATACACTATCAAATGTCCGATATCTTGTTAAGATACCGTTTGATATTCAATAGAAGGTGACAGGGAGGCTATTGCAAAGTAGATATTGAATAATAGAGTGCAGAAATGTTACCCCGCTTGACCCCATTTATCATGGATTGGATGCGATTGAAATTAACTCTAGCCCTCATCCCTTCGTGAAGAGAACGAATACTACTCACAAGTCTGTCAGGCAGCCAAACTTCAATAAGCTCTTCCAGAGTTAATTTGTTTACAATATCAAAAGCTTTTGATAAGTCAACGAAACAATTGTACAACGAAAAATTTTCTCACAGAAAAATTATATCCGCAGTGCTGCGGCTTTTATGAACGACACACTGTGATACCGGATGTGTTGTATTGACAATTGATTAGAGTAATCTATTCAGAATAATCCTCGAAATAACTTACAAACAATAGACGGCAAAGATATTCCCCTAAAATTGCTGCTCTCTGACGTCAAACGCTTCCTATACAAAGACACAAGTAGCGCATATCTTTAGTCTTGGGGTACTTAATTTCCTCAAACCCTTTACATGACTGGCTCCAGGTGATCGATCGTTTTCTCACCACCATATTACTATCTATTTCTGGCACCCTGTTCTTGTTCATTTGACGTACAGAAGCTTTTATATAACTTCTAGAAGGCTCTTCCTCAAGTGACATGAGTGGTCTATGTTGCTTAATGAGATCCAATACAGTCTCAGCACTTCTTTTTCCAAATCCATAAAAAGTCTTGAGGAGCAGAAATTACTTTCACTGTAACCTCCCTTAATTTCTTTCACACAGTTTAATAGAGGTAAGTGCATCTCGAAATATATTGTTATTGTTGTTTTTGTTGTTTCGGTGAGATGCGGAAACTTTGAGATCTTAAGCTTTTTTGCACATGTTGAAGTTGTATGTCGTACTTTGGGACAAATCTTGAGTTCGAATTTATATATATATATATATATATATATACATATACATATACATATATATACATACACATATACATACATATACATATATATAAACATATATATACACACATATATATGCATATATATACACACATATATATACACACAAACATATATACATATATATACACATATATATACATACATATACACATATATACATATATATACACATATATATACGCATATATATACATATATACATATATATACATATATATATACTCTTCAGAATTAAATTATCTAATAATCAACTGATATTGAAATACGTGATTATAATTCTTTCAAAATATTATTGCCATTAATATTCTATAAGTACTATCCCACCTAAATAAAAATAGCTCGATATACAAGATAGAGCAAATAAATCAAATTTTAGTCATTCAATGAATTTTAAAAAATTATTATGTGAAATAATAAAAATTTCGACAAGTAACATGAGAATCAAACAAGCTCAAAATATTCCCCTTTATTTAATACCTAGAAACAAATGTAACTGCCAAAATAAAAATGAATGCACTCTTAATAACGATTGCATGCACAAAGACGTGGTATACGCTTGCACAGTCATGCAATTGTCGAAACGTGCAAACAACCAATCAAATGGAGAAAATAATGAATATAATCCAAGCATTCAGGACACAAGTCCATATAGTGATATCTATCGTCAAGGTTCTAATAATAATAACAACAACAACAACAACCAGAATAACAAAACTAATAATATAATGCCCAATAAAAACCAGAGGATTAACATCTTCAGGTTCTCTCTCAACTTCCCAATATAAGATTCACCAATACTGGGATAGATAAAACACAAAACAATAATAAAACATTGAAAACATTTATAGGTGCAACCTCAAACTTAATAAAAGTAAGAATTTCAAACCATTAGCATTCATTCAAAAAGGAAAAGTCTCAAAATCATGATGATAATAGTACATCTTTAACTACATTAATCAATAGCCTGAAGGACAAGAAAATTCCCTATTCAATTAAATGGAGTATACTGGATAAAAACAAATCATATACACCAGGGGACAAATTTTGTAATCTTTATATATCCGAAGCAGTTAACCTTGTCACCTTCACTAAACCTATAATAAATGCTTAGAACGAACTAGTGTCTAGATGAAATTTAGATACAGTCAACTTAAAATAAAATAACAGATTTTCTGCATACCTGTAAATGTGTTTCCTTTTCAGATTAAATATGTTTTAACTCTTTTTCAAAGTGTTTTTAACATGTTTTATCAACTATTTGCTGTTATTATAAGCTCTATCTCCTATTTGGTTTTATCGAGCTTTTACATCTGGTTGAGATTATTTTGTAAATATTAATTCTTTAATATTTATAATATACTTTAGTTTTACCATCTTGGATCATTTTGGTAAATTTAATTGTTATTTTTTTTTATTTTATATATATATATATATATATATATACATATATATATGCATACATTCATATATATATATATACATACATAGATACATATATATAATATATATACATACATATATATATACATACATATGTATGTATGTGCGTGTACATATAAAATAAAATAAGGATTACCTATTTTATGTTATTATTGATCAGCATTTCATATTTACTTCAGAACATTCTCAAGATATCTTATACAGAAAACATAAAAAGTTAATTATTTGTTTCTCTATAGCGTAAAAAGTCCTTTTAAACGGAAATTAAAATTCAGAATGTGTGGTCTGTTCATGACATTTCGACCGATACATGGCAGTTATAATTCAAAATATAGGGTACGCTTATAAAGTCGATAAATTAGTTTCTTTATTTTTTCAATATCGGCGTAATGTAAAATGTTTTTTTTTACAAAGATAGTATAACATAACACACGTGACGCATTACGTAACATTAAACCAAGTAATGATTTCTACAGTTTATCTTCTGCAACTGGAAAACTAATATTTATCGGATAGAACTTGAGAGGAAACTGGTTATTAATGAAATATATTAAGTAATACATTTTAAAATGATCGGTGCGCGCACCTGAGAGCCAATAACGTATAGTACAATTGTAGACTACAGAAATTATCATTATAAATTATAGCATATTTATTCAATCCAACAGGATACATAACGTGGACATATGTTTACATAATTACCATTTAATGGGATATTCCTGCTAGAGGAACTATCAGGAACTATCAGAGGCTGATTAAATGTCTCACTTCCATTCTGTCAAAGCTTTTGAATCTTACAAGCGTATTAAAAGGTTCATAAATTCTTCTATTAAGTCTCCTTTAGTTTTAGTAAGTAACTGTTCGTATAGTCAGTAAATTATGCTTATCGTATCTGAAAATATAATCTCGTCTCTCAACCAAAATTTGCTAAGCTGATACATTGGGTCAACTATTACCTGCATTGGAGACTGACGCAGTCAGTTGTTTTATCACTTCTGCATTTAGTACAAAAAACTATACAACTGCTGTACATTATGTATAGTATTACAATCTTTAAAAGATTTACGTGACCAGAAAAAGAAAAAAACAAAAAACAAAACAATAACTCAGTAAATAGGCAATGACACACAGAAAATGTCAACAGATCGATAAACCACATAATAAGCAAATGCAGAAATCTGTCTTAAAATGAATATAACATAGCCGCGCTTTACTTCCTTTCGCTTTTCCTCTGATATTACTACCATTTCCTCGGATATTACTACCATTTAGACATACGAGAAGGGGATTGTTATCTTCCAAAAGAAAAGAAAAATGGGGGAACTAAGAGTCAGATAAAGTTGGCTATATTTTTTCTCTTATATTATACATTAGCATTTAGTGACGAACAAGTTTTACCAGCAAATTATAGTTTGTACAAGATGACATTCACATTCACAGCGACTACTACAGGTTACAACCGCATAAAAAGAGTAATAGTGATGCTGAGAAAAAGCGAAAAAGCGAAATTATTACGGATAGCCGTAATCAATTTCCAATTGTCGTGGAAAAGCAAAACTGTTATTGATAGCAGTAATGCTATATGATCAGAAAAATGAAATGAATAGAATCAAACCCTGACTCAGTAAATAGGCAATGATAGACAGAAAATGTCAAATAATTGATAAACCACATAATAAGCGAATGCTTAAAGCTTTTTTCAAATGAATATAACATAGTCGTGACTGGTATTGTAATATCCGTCGAGCGAGAACTGCGAGAAAGAACTACAGTTTTTATACACAAACCGTTGGTAAAAAATACTCTGGCATTATGAGAAAATGATCATGATGAAAACCCTCTACAACATTTTAATACATATAAACAAACTCATACAAGCCATACCGACATCAAAATCACACATAACAAAATAAGAAACCCGTGTTTAATACTACAGATTTACGTATTCGCTGATCACAGCGCGAATCTGTAGAAACACCGAAAATTAAATATTAGAATGAATTTTGAAAGGACTATCAAACACCAAAATTACACAAATCCTAGAGTTATTTAATGCCGAATCCAAAGATTTTGAAGAAAAAAATTTTTTAATAGAATATATTTGTTGTTTTCACGTCGGTTTCTATTTAACCCATAGTTGGGACCCTAACAGGTACTACCACTCCGGGTCAGAGTGGACCTGGGAGCAATGGTAATTAAAGGGTGGCTCCACACTCCCCAAAGCCCACAAGCTGGGGCCTCACCACTAGATATAGTTTAAGGTCATATCCAGGACCTCCATTGAGGGCCTTTTACCCTCTGCGGGGGGGACAGTCAACGTATTCTAATGCCCCACCGACAGGACCCTACATTCTAATGAAAAAAATACAGATACGTATCCTTACAGTTATTGTTTTAAGAAAGATTTAAATTGTTATACAGAAATATGTTTATTACTCCTTGTTCTTTACACCTTGACAAAATATTAATGTACAGAAATTCAAATAATACTAAATTGTAAAACTTTATCTGTTTGCTAAGCAGATACATGTTTTTTTTTCAGGATAAACACCCGTCTAGCTGAAACCACTCTTTATCTGTGCCAAAACCAAAACGTAGTTTTCATGAACAAAGCTTCTTTCTTAGAAGTGCGCGCCAGTGGAACTCTCTTCCGTCTGCCTATTTCTCACCTGACTACAACTTGGATGTCTTCAAATCCAATATAAACAAATTCCTGATGAACCGCCCCCTTAAGTAAGACATGTTATCAAGTCTCCAATACTAACGATTACTATGATACTATCCCATTGATTACTGTACACGCAATAAGCCTTATCCCCGAGTGGCTTCAGGCCTTGTTTTGTGATGACTACCATGCAAAAAAATAGGAAATATTCTTATGTAATTAGAAAAAAAATGAATAATTATCCTTTACATAACCACAAATTATTTAATACTTCATTAATTAAAAATTAGATGAATTTTTAAAAAATTATTTTGTCAGAAAAACACCTATTGTGTATAAATTTGTTGAACATGTTTTGTTTGTGTATGGCAAGTACATGATTTGAAACTGCGAGCGTCACGTGATAATATTTGTACTAACGAATGCATCATAATTCACATAATTATTATAATATAATAATAATTATTAAAGTATACTAGACTACCCGCTATCCGTTGGGTCAGTATGTTATATTAGCTATGGAATTAATGTATGAGCCTGACACTTGTGACGTAAAGAAAATAGTTTTTTGTGACATAACAGAAACATCTCTATGAAAGTATATTAAAATGAAAATATATTAAAATGAAATGAATATAGATAGATTTCTATGAGTCGTTCTGTTTATAATTGTTTATTTTGGACAAAAAAAAGAAACTTACATCCATAGAATTATAAGTGGTTTTCAATACTTTTAGGTAAATGCGCACTGAACAGATACTATAATACTAAAGTTAAATTCAAATTTTGAAATATCTTTTTTAAATGAAATTGTTATTTGAAAGGACAGCATAGTTGAAAACACTCTCCCTATGTTTAGAAGGGCTTTTTAAATATAAAATGAAAATAAAATGTAACTTTTCATTTATTTTTAACAAACATTCCTGATCCATTGGGTCAAATATTTAATTTATATATTAATAATAAGATTAATAAAACTAATTAGGAGAATGCAGAAATGAACGATGTAAAACAAAAGAGCGGAACGTATTAACAATTGTTTATTTGGATAACTTAAACTCGTAAAAAATAATTGGGACACTGAAAACATACATAGTAAAACAATGCGTTTTATTGTCGCGTTGATTATTTATTTACGCTGTTATGGGTTTATATTAAATTATGCATGCGCAACCGGAAGTCGTAAACCGGATTTTGGGTTACAATACCCGTTACAAGGTCATTTGAGTTTTATAATTATATAGATTTTAATAACATAAGTGTTATTAAAACAAAGATCATTAATTTCTAAACTATAATTTATATAAAGAATTGATGCAATTGTATTCGATAGTTACGACTTTGTCAATAATTGTTTTTTTTTCCAGATTTAATAAACGAACACGTAACAAGAATATAAGGAGTTAATGGCACATAATTTATACTCAATAGTAATAACAATACTGTTTCATGTGTAAATGAAAATTTGAAGCGGACAATAACTGAGTAGTTTAGAAAGTCCTGATAAATGCCATTCGGTACACATAAAATAGCTTCTTAATGCAAAAATGTCTCATATTTAATTTTTTTTTTTTTTTTTACAAAAAACAAATAGCAAAGTATGTATAATTGTATAAAACAAGATGAATTGCGGAGTAACGGTTCGCCATGACTGGGACAAACAAATCGAATAAGACGTGAATGGAAAATAAGCTAGTTACTATTATATTAAGAAAGATTTTCATCGCTGGATACACAGATAAACATCGCTGGATGCACAGACTTGGTCTCAGAATATTCATTTCTGTAATCCGTAATATAAGCCATCGTATGAGAACGAACACCACGATGACAGTTTTAGTTGCGATAGATGAAACATTTCCGTTATTCAACACCAACGAACAATACTTATTTTTAACGAGTAACTTAATACGCGCTAATAATTTAAATAGAGGTTTATTTCTCTCCCTCGGGTATGCATGCCAAGACGAAAGGAGATGCAGCGAGTGCTAGACTTTATCCTGTAATCCAATAGTCTGGTTTACCTATATATCAACCGTAAAAGCCAGAACTTTTCTCGGTCGCGACATTTGTATAGTCAAATATAGTTTATAACTTTTGAGATTACTTAACACCAAAACGAAATAGCTATTGTGAACAAATAGTTTTAGACGCACTTCTATGTGAACCAGAAAAGAAATTGTAAGGTAATGTGTAAGGTACGTAATTAAACAAGTGAACGCTGAACTAGCTCTTTCCATTCCATAGCCTCTTCCTGTACACAATATCGCCAATCAAAAACCGCAATGTTTGATTTTATTAGTGATAATCGGATGGCTCAATGTTGTTTGGCTTTATTCTGCGCATCTAAAAGGGATAAAAGGTTTTTTTTAATGAATACCCCCAACCTTTGTTAGTCTTATCGTCTAATTCAAGCGCATGGAATTCGACGGTTTTATGGCCGAATAATTTTCAAAAGAAACGAATGCTTTCTGCAGTTTTAGTATTTCATCTATTATCAGTGTGTGTCTGCTTGCAATAACAACAAGCATTCTTCAGATTTAAAACTGAGTCCTGACAATGCTATTTCACTAGTCCATTCGATTACACAAGGCTTAATTCAATGTGATAATGCATTTTCTAGTTTCCGAGTTTTTTGTTGTGTTCACTAGATACGTCTGTTTGATTTTTCTGGACGGCTTAACTTACAGATTAGAGGAAACGCATATTCTGAAGTTGAATGCATTCAATATGTACGATTCACGAGGAAAAAAATTATATCTTTATCTATAAATTTAGGTGCGTTAGTATATGTATATATTTATATGTATAGACTGAACTCCTAAACTAATTAATCCATCATTATTGATTTCGGTTTTGTTTGGTTTTCATCCCTATTATTTAACGATGAATCCAGTAATTTTATAGAAGTCATATCATGCTTTAAGTTGTTTACATCTACAAATATTTAGCCTTAGTCTTGTTTTGTTTTTTTTAAATTGATTATTGAATACAACTGCTATGCTCGAAGGTTCAAATCTGGCCTATATGCAGATCTTTTGTGCAATTTTATATGAGTTTAAGGTGTCGAAAATAGTAGCAATAAGAATTATACATCAATTAATATGTATTCCCTTATATTACAGTTATTTTTTCAGTTTTTTAAAGAGATTTTAGCGAGTATCATATGTGGTAGATATAGTAGATAACGTCGAGTTGATACCTGGTTATACATATAGACAAAATCTATTAAGACATTCAAATATATCCGAGTTGCATGGAATTTGATTCGTAAGTTGACATATATTAAACGAGATTTCCTGCATCTAAATTTAATCTTAAGACACTGGAAGTTAATTTTATACATTTTGATGATAAAAATCATGTAATGAGTTTTATTTCAAAGTCTTTTTCAACATAAGGTTAAGTATATATTATTCTTAATTTTTGTAAGTAGAACTAATAATGGTGCGAAACAGTTTTGTTCGGGAAAGATTGTTTCACCGTTCTTAATGCTGAACTTAGTAATTTTTATGCCTCGTTCACTGTGCACTTACTGGGGGCCATGAATGCTTCACTTGTTTTATACAGTTTTGAAGTATATATCAAAGATACATTAAAAGATTCGTTTAAATCTAAGGTTCACCATTTTTACTACATGTTATCCCTTATAATTTAATTAACTGCAATTATAAAGTAAACTTACTTGAAAAATCACTTTGTATATTATTCTAACATCTTTATTTAATCAAACAAGATTTATTAGCCGTGAATTTTAAAGGAAGACTATGAGATTTATTCGGTCAGGAGTTTGGCCGAACGTTGTTTGTTCATATTCCATTTTAGTTTTTTCGTCAATGAAGTTGGAAGCGGGAAATAAATTTCAAAGGAAAGCGGTTAGAGAAAGGTAAATATAAGAGTAAAAGATCTCGCGCTATTTAAGAACCTCTACACTGAGGATAATAGCTTCTTTTCTTCTTTTTCTTTTTTTTTTTTTTTTTGCTAGCCAGGCTTATTTTCGTTGAGCGGATACAAGCGCAGTAATTTAATCGAGGTACATTCCAGAGAATAATTTGTAATGGAAGCGCATGGGTGCAGCACTGCGTTATAGTTTATAAATACAACTACCATTGTATTAATACCATAACAAAATAGAGATTTTAATAAGTATGTCCTTTTAATTATCCGGCCCATTTAGCATAATGGTAAGCGTCTTCCTAATGTACCGGATGACCTTGATTAAATCTTTAATCGTCTATTTAATCATACTAAATTGTACTTTCTGTCCTTTTGTTAAATATTCAGTATTATAATATAAGTGAGAAAGTACTGGAAAAATAGGTGTATCTTCCTTTCTACTTATCGTCGACCAATATACTTTACTTTATTGCCTACATATTAGCATTTTTATAATCGTGTTCTAAAATTATTGATAAGACAAACATAATTATTATAGAGAAGGTGATAGTCTCGGAAACTATTATCTAGGAGAATTACACCAATGGTTGCGGAAAGAGTCCTTGGAATTGTCAGTGTAATAACGTATAGAATACTATTGTTTGTGTTTAAATAATGCCACAATATTCCTCTAAATATGCTATCTTAAAAGACGACCTCCGGGCGATATTTTGTCCAGTCTATGTAATTGTCCTTTTAAAACACTGCTAATCGAACCGATCATTTTAGAATTGGTTGTTCGGTATTAAATTGCTTTCTGCCAAGTTTCCTCCAAGATTTTTCATTTAATGTTGTTATAAGACGATCAATATTTGGCGAGGTGGCAATGAAATGTCTTTTTCTAATTAATATTTATAAGGTAGAGTGTTAGGCGGAGGCATTTAAGATTAATTTAACACATTTCTCAAAGCTTACGATGTTTCCCTGCGTTTCGATTGTAATAAAAAAACGTTTTATGGTGGCTCATTATTCACGATAGAAAAAATAGATGGAATATCAGTAGAATGTAAAAGTAAGCGTAAAATCAGAGGAAGTAATTTTTAAATTCAATTGTTACATTTATATATCTCCGTGCCAAACTACTCTGTCAATTTTCAGTCTACAGACTTAAGATTTGACATAAGGGGCATTGATATTTGAGAAAATCCTTTTAATCGGTTTTCGGTCAAAAATTGTATTGTTAAGGGGTAAAAGTTCAATGATTTGACTTTTGAAAACTCTACCAAACTCCTCCGGAAATTTTGGGTCTATACACTTGAAATTTTAGATTTAAGTTACTTGAACATGGATAGAACTTTTTTAATTTGATTTGAGACCACAATAATAAATGCTAAGGGGCAAAATTTAGGGTCAAATTTCTTTAAAAATTGACTTTTAAAGTCTCTGTAAAATTACTCAGCCAATTTTTGGTCTAAACATTTGAAATATTACATAAAGTGTATTCAGATATAGAGCAAGATTTTTCATCGGTTTTGGGCCGGAAATGTGGCTGCCAAAGTGGTCAACATTCAAAAAGTTAATCTTTGCGGTCTCTAACAAACTATTCCGCTAATTTTGTGTCTAAACATTTTAAATTTTACACAAAGAGTATTCCGATATGCGGCAAGCTTTTTAATGAGTTTATTGCGCGGAAATTTTGCTGACATGAGGTCAAAGTTTAAAGAGTTGACCATATCAGAGTCTACCAAACACCTCCGCCAATTTTGGGTCTAAACACTTGAGATTTTAGATGTAGGTTACCTGGACATGAGTCAGACTTTATATATATATATATATATATATATATATATATATATATATATACATATATATATATATATATATGTCATAAGCCTGAAGAGTCCTAGAGTGGATGAAACGCGGAATATTCAGTGTAGCTTAATCGCCATATATATTTTATAACTTACTAACTAGCTCTACCTACGTATTGAGCACTTTTGAAGTAAATACTTAAAGTTTACGCATAAGTTTCTACTTTCGTATATTAATTTTATGTGAGTAAATATATATATACACATACACATATATATATATGCGCGCATAAAGTTATGAACAGTACATAGGGCTCGAGCAAAGCCGGGCTGAACTGTTAGTAATTTATATTAATAAAACAGTTCATATATGTGTGCGTAAGTATTTAACCGATAAACTCGTAAACTACTTGTGACATAACACTGGAATGAATAGAAAAAATAATTAAAAAAAAGAATGGTTTATAAAAACTAAACTCTATGTTTGGATGGATGAGTAATACGTACAGAAATATGTCGCAAAGTTCGAATGCAAACTTTTTATTTCAACTTGCAAACATATTTTTAATACTTGTGCGCATGCACACGTTCAAAGGTAGCTTGAAGTTGTTTAGATTAACTGGTCAGGAACATCGCTGCAGCGCTAAATGTTTTGGTTTCGATACCAGCTCATGGCACCCGTCATTTTTCTTTAATTTTTAAATCATTACTATAAATTAGGTACAACATAACATTCAATAGAGAATTGGCTCTGTAATAATAATTATAAAATTTACATGAATTGAAATATATTAAAGCGTACTTTACGATGTGGAAAGGCCGGACGCCTCACTATTTTATTCGAAATAAATACAGGATATCCAAAATATCACTGAAGGGTTGAAAACCTTTGTCATTTTGCCATTAATAATTACTTTTTTTTCTTCATTTCAAATGTTTAACAGTTAAAATATTTTGTAAATTATTATCAATAAGTATAGCATTGAACGACATACACAACTTGTGAAAATGTTTTATTAAGATCAAGCAATACTTTGGCGGCAACATTATCTCACGCTATGGCAATATCAAATGCCCACCACGTCCCCAGAGTGCTCGACTTTTTTTTTTGTCTGGGATATCTTAAAGAACGAGTCTATGTCAACTAATCCCAAACCCTGTAAAAATTCAAGAAAAACATCCGGAACGAAATAAGGGAGTTAAATCACAACCCAGAGATTCTGCATCTGTTATGAATAATGTTTTGGACAGAGCACAAATATGCATAATTATTCATAAAATAAAGATGGTCTGAATTTGCATATTTATTAAAATTTCCCAATGTCATAGTCAATTTGAGTTAAAATTAGAGAAAAAATATAAAATATAAAATAAAGAATCTATTAAAGTTCCAGACCTTTCAGTGACGTTTTGGACAAACTGTATAAAAAGAATTTAGTCTATTTATTTTAACAAAAATGGACGCACATGCGCAACATCGAAATGCACAGAACAGAATAGATGTTTATGTTTCAGTTCTTTAAAATAAGAGAAATTATATTAATAACAACTATTGTTTTTAAGTGGAAGATTTTTAGCATCAAATCTCGTATTTGTTGCATTACTTTTGTGTATTATCATAAGTGGAACCTATGTTTACAGTCAATCGCTTATTTATCTCTAATATATTGACATTGTTCGGAACATTCTAATATTTATTTTCTTATTGTAGGGCCGAACATATTTTCCAAACACCTACAACCAGTAGATACGGATATACATCTATATATCTCACAAATGTGAAATTGTGTGTCTGTGTGTGTAGATTTCATTACTCAACTACTCTGTCATTTTTCAGTTTACAGACTCGACATTTAACAGAAAAGGTATTGAGATTTGGGAAAATCTTTTTAATCGGTTTTCAGACAGAAATTTGGCTGTAAATGGGGTAAAAGTTCAACGATTTGACATTTGAAAACTCTACTAAACTCATCCGGCAATTTTGGGTCCAAACACATTAAATTTTAGATGTAGGTTACTTGGACATGCATCAAACTTTTAATTCCATTTGAGTTCAAAACAATAAATGTTAAGGGATTCTAATTGGAGAAAAAGGTTAAAAAATTGAACCTCTGCGGTCTCTATAAAATTACTCAGGCAATTTTTGGTCGAAACATTTGAAATTTTACATAAAGTGTATTCAGAGATGGGGCAATTTTTTAAATTGTTTTTTGCCGAAAATGTGCCATCCAAAGGAGTTAAAGTTCAAAAGAGTTTACCTTTGCGATTGCTAGCAAACTTTTCATCAAATTTTGGATCTACACATTTGAAATATTAAAGTGTCCTCAGACATTCAGCAAGCTTCTTAATCAGCTTTTGGGCGACAATTTGGCTGCCAAGAGGTCAAAATTGAAAGAGTCAACCTTTGCAGACTCTACCAAACTCCCCCGCCAAAGCCGGGTATAAACACTTGGGATTTTTGATGTAGGTTACCTGGACACAATTCAAACTTTATATATATATATATATATATATATATATATATATATATATATACATATATATATATATATATATATATATATATATATATATATATATATATATATATATATGCACATACAATTACTAACAGCAATCGGGCCCGTGCCAAGCCGGGACTAAACTGCAAATATTGTCATAAGAAGCTAGGAGTATTTTGTGAAAAAATGTAATAATAATATTAACTAAATGATGCAGTTAAAATACCAAGCGACTACAAATTCACAATCACAACACGAAATTTAACTATATAATAGCAGAAAAGGTTAAAATGGAAATGATAAACTGTTAGCTTGCAGCTGTTTCCGAGATTTAAAAGAAGCACAGCTGTTAAATCCATGACACTCAAACGTAATATAGCAATTCCGTTGATAATAAAATGTGGACCCGATCCAAGTAGTATTTCTAATTATATATGGACTTAAAAATATATAAATATATGTACACGCACACATCTACACACACGCACACACACACATATATATATATATATATATATATATATATATATATATTAGACCTCTTCAAAATTGACCTTTTTCTTCAAACATATGGAAACTGATATTATTCCCATTTTCCAAGGTCTACATTAGCTAAATATACCAGTTATTGTGATCTTTGACCTTGGCTATGCCTGCCTAAAGAGCCATGCAATTTTATTGTTGACGTTTTTCAAAAACGCTGCAAAATATGGGATATTATGTCCTTATTTTCATTGTAGCTTTCCAGAGGTTGAGGCTATAGCATTGAAAGTGGTACCAAATGAAAGCTAATAAAGCGTTCTTGCATATAGTAGTAAGCACAATAAAACACATGAACACCTGTGTAAATTTTAATTAATTTTAATGTAGAAACATATGCCATCATATAATACATTACTTTTTCTCAAAAATGTTACTCTTAATGCATGTATGTAATTTATTATCACGGAGTATGTTTTATCACTTCATTTCAGATTGTAAGTTTAAGCTAATTTGTTAAGATTTGTGAACTGCTGACAACATGGCATCTGGAAGACAACTACGCTGTGGGAAAGTGGTCAGCGATACAAGTGAACGGGATGAACCAACTGAAAAGAGAAAAAAGGTGGCAACTCCTTCCACAAGGTCATTCAGTGATGTGTATCTCATTGGGCAACCCAGCTCCACCATTAGGGGCTCTCAACTTCCTACTAATCGACAGGTGTCCCAGTATTTCCTGCATTCGAGGAATGATAATCCCAACAGTGACAATAGGTATTTAGCCCATGATACAGTGGATGTCGTTTTGCCGTTCTGGAATATGGCAAGGATTAAAACACTAACTAGACCAAATGCAGTCAACCGTTTCATGATCCTCCATGAAAAGTACAGGAAAATTGTTAAAAACACGGAAGAAAGGAAGAGAAACGAGCTAACTTTCTGAAGGACATATACAAGTTATTTGATATTGGAGCAAAGGATGTTGTGGAGGAGATAAGAAGCAACAGGCTGCTCATAAAGGAGACCAAGGAAGAGGACGTCAATTTCTACTTGGACCAACAGACCACTCGCCTGGCACACATGTCAGGTCAGGATAAGGTGTTTTGGAAGAAGTCTAGAGAGAAAAGCTTCCGAGAAGAAAGAGAAGAGATAATGTTGTCATCAGTGACTGCTGCAGCAGCAGAAGTTGGGAAAATTTCAAGTGATGAAGACCCAGAGAACAGTCAAGGCTCTGGTACTAGTGAGGGTTCAGAATACACTGAGACAACACCAATCTGTTCATCAAAACCAAGTACGATAACCTTACACTTTCCACACTCACTTATGACCAGTGAAGAGATTTGTAGCACTGCAGATCGGTTGTTACTCTCTGACAACCAGACTACAGCCATGGTGTCTGCAGTTTTGAAAGCAGGATGCGCAGATCTTGATGACTTTGTTATATCAGCCTCTACTACAAGACGAAATAGGATAAACACTCGTCATAACTTGTGCCAAAGTTACATGAATAACTTCAAGGAAAGTCCGCCAGATTACTGCACACTACACTGGGATGGAAAACTTCTACGGGATATTCTTGGTGAAAGATACCCAGTGGAAAGTCTTGCAGTGCTCGTCTCTGATACTCCAGTATGAAGAAGGGAAGCTGCTTGGTGTGCCCTTCATAGAAAGTTCCACAGAAATCAAACAGTGTAATGCTACATTGGAATTGATAGAAGCATGGAGTCTCACAGACAACATCGTAGGCTTGGTATTTGATACCGCAGCAAGCAACAGTGGCATCAACAAGGGTGCAGCGAAGCTTATTGAAGAAAAACTAGGCAAAAAGGTATTCTATTTCGCTTGTCGCCATCACATATCAGAGGTAATAATTGGAAGTGTATGGGAGGCTGTGTTCAGCAAGGTCAAGAGTCCTGACAACCCAATGTTCAGCTATGTGAAAGAGAAGTGGGACAAGTTCGTTAAGGACTGCCCAAGATTTCTGGGCCTAGTTGAACAAGACATGAAACCGTAGAAGACAAGCACAATTGCAGTCTTAAGCAATTTCCTTGAGGAAGCAAGTCCGAGGGCAGATTACAGAGAGGTGGCAGAGCTGTGCCTGATCCTGCTTGGTGAGGAACCTCCTCGAGGTATCCACTGGGCCAAGCCAGGTGCCATTCACTAAGCCCGCTGGATTGCCAGGAACATTTACTGTATGAAGATGCTCATGTTTTCCAAGGAACTAAAATACAACACGGACACTATCTTCAAGCTGGAGAGGATGAACAAGTTCCTGGCCTTATTCTACACCAGCCACTGGGTGACCACCACATCTGCAGCTGATGCACCTATCCATGACCTCCAGCTTATAAGGAACATGCTGCAATACAAGCAGTATGACTATGAACTAGAAAACTCTGTTCTCAAGAAAATGAAAAACCACCGCTGGTATCTGACCCAGGAACTAGTGCCATTCACCTTGTTCAGTTCACATGCCAGCATGACCAAGTCTGCAAAAGAGGAGCTCGCAGTACAGCTGTCAGAAACAAAGAAACCTGAAAGTTACAGGAAAGGCAAGCCAGTGTTTCCTGTCATCAATGCAGCTACAGTTCTCACAGACCTGGTAGGGCCAGAGTCTCACTTTTTGTTTGATGCTCTTCGAGTGAAATGTGACTGGCTCCCTACTCCTGCTGACACCTGGGAAGACAATGACAGCTACAGGAATGCACAGAAGTTTGTGAGGTCAGTGAAAGTGACCAATGATGTGGCTGAGAGAGGTGTGAAACTAATGAGTGACTTTGCAACTCAGATCACAAGTGACCCAGTGCAAAGAAGCTGCTTACTACAAGTCGTGGAGTACCACAGGAAAAAATTTGACAGTTTCAAAAAATCCATATTGAACAAGTGATAATACATGTATTAGTAACATCCTATCTGACAATTTCTCATGCAATATGTGTGTCAGTGCAGTGCTATCATACTACCAAAATGATTTTTTGTAGTGTCCCAGCTGTTTGTGCATTAAAATTAGTTAAAATTTACACAGGTGTTCATGTGTTTTATTGTGCTTACTACCATATGCAAGAAAGCTTTATTAGCTTTCATTTGGTACCACTTTCAATGCTATAGCATCAACCTCTGGAAAGCTACAATGAAAATAAGGACATAATATCCCATATTTTGCAGCGTTTTTGAAAAACGTCAACAATAAAATTACATGGCTCTTGAGGCAGGCATAGCCAAGGTCCAAGATCACAATAACTGGTATATTTAGCTAATGTAGACCTTGGAGAATGGGAATAATATCAGTTTCCATATGTTTGAAGAAAAAGGTCAATTTTGAAGAGGTCTAATATATATATATATATATATATATATATATATATATATGTGTGTGTGTGTGTGTGTGTGTGTGTGTGTTAAGTTACTACGCTATTTTATCCCAATTCAATTATCTCTATTTTAAAAAAAAAACTTCCTTCGTAATTTCGTGTCATTTTATTTACTTAATCTATCACCGCTATATTTCCAGACGCAATTTTTTAATCTCTACGATATTTTAACTTTTAGACGTAATCCACCACACTAGTTTACTATAATTTATTTTCTCTCATAAAATTTATATACATGTATATATGATATCTAATTTACATAAGGAAAACCCGCTGCTCTCCCCATCATTATATATAGCCTCAATCCTCCGACTCTCTCTCGTCAATGACCATCCCTCTTGAGGAAGCCCGCATAAATCGGGCGAAACGTTGAGTATTCAGGTCCTTCCACCTCCATTTTATTTCATATCGTCGGATTTAATCCAGCTCAACAATCATATATATATATATATATATATATATATATATATATATATATATATATATATATATATATATATATATATATATATATATACAGGCTGCCCACAATGTCTGGCTACATAATCTACAGAATGCTTCCACAAAGTCTGGCTACATAATCTAACCAGTCTTTGTGGACATCCTGTGTGTGTATATATATATATATATATATATATATATATATATATATATATATATATATATATATATATATATATATAATGAATAATACGGATAATAATACTGTTAATATCTTACTTTCAAGACCTATTATATGCCATGAAATGATATAGAAATAATGATGCATATGTACTTTTAACTAATGCTTATTAACAGTTGTGGTGCCAAAATAATAATAATTGTAAATACTTATTCTCTAAAATATCAGATTCATTAGCATTTTCTTTCCCTATCGTTTGTGCTTAGGTATATTTGAATATATACCAGATTCACTTATAAACTAAGTAACCGATGATTTATCTTAACCATTAAAACTATTAGTCATTACAACGTGAGAACATATATGTCTACTCGAGAATAGGATAAACAATTTTCGAAAACCATTTTGATATATACCAACTCATTGTCTCTCATGTTATAGCTTTGAAGTTCCTTGAGCTAAACAGAATCGATAGTCGGTGTCTTTGTATTAGAAACTATAAAATACAATCTTGTTTCATGATTGTCGATACATATACATGCAGATAACTCACAAACCAACAGACCCAGGCTATTGGCGCTTGTAGTTTTCTGTCGTGTCATCTGGTTGGTGGTTGGCGCCTCCTAGCTAGAAAATAAACATTAACACAAAGAAAAATATATGGACATTTCTCATCGATTTTGCAAAATTTAGTAAATGAAAACGCGGGTATCATTATTGTTTTATGCTGATATTAGTACACTTATTTTTGTTTCAATATTCACAAGACATATTAATTATCATTATTAACTTTTATGCTTCCCATAACTTTTCATTTGGAATCACAGTTTTAGGATGGCCAACCGCCGCAGTTAATAGGATCTCGTCCACTTTGAGAAGTATGGGATAAAATGTGTTGACGATTCAGTTATATATATATATATATATATATATATATATATATATATATATATATATATATATATATATATATATATACGAGCTGGCAGCCCGGCGTTGCCCGGTCGTAAAATACGTTTAAACATGATATTCTGATTTATGTAGATTGCGTTTGTATCATTATAGAATCAATACTTAATCAATTATTTTATAATACAAGTAATAATTTGCTCGGTGGACTAATTCGTAAAAAATAATACTCCTTTAAATTTGTTTTGATATTCACATTAAAGCCCCATTTCTTCTATTAATTTAAAAAGAAAATACACTTTGTTATATATATAGTTCGTGGAATTGCATTCATCTAAAAAAAAAGATCTAGCTGGTTTTCATATTGTTTTAAGCATTCATTTTAATTAATCTCCTATTAGTTTTTTGTGGTGCACTATTGGGATGATTACCTTTAGTTAACTATTACGTATAATTATACTCAAGCAGATATTCAACATGATTTATACTTGCGGAATATTTACGTAAAAATCTTACAATAAACACAAACCTCTTTATTTATATATATATATATATATATATATATATATATATATATATATGTATATATATATATAGATAGATAGATAGATAGATATGCATATATATACATATATTCATGTATGCATATATATATATTTATATATATATAAATATATATATATATATATATATATATATTTGTTTCAATAGATTGCGTAACAAAATTCTCTACCAGTTTTTGGTCTACAAACATGAAACTTTATAATATAGGGTATACGAACCCATGCAAAACTTATATATGGCTTTTAGCGGGGGAATATCGGTGTAAATGTGTGAGAATAAAAAGAATGGAATTCGCCAGGGAAGGTCGGACGACGGCATTACCAATATGCATGCGTAACGTAATAGCTATTGGTTCATATTTTAATTTTTAGACTTGCAGCAAACATGTGATCATAGCTCAGCCATAAAGGTTAAAGGAAAAATAAATCGTAAGCTAAACATTTTGGTGTCGATTCTAGGTGCTAGCGCACGAGTCCTCATTATTTAAACTTTTTAAACCATTATTATACATTGTATCCAATATATATATATATATATATATATATATATATATATATATATATATATATTAATACGCTAGCATGTGTGTTCTTTTGTGTGTCGCAAATTTCATTGGTTGAAATTTAATTCATTTTTGTAATTGTTTCAGAGATATATAGAAACAGAGAGAGAGAGAGAGAGAGAGAGAGAGAGAGACCGACGTGTACTTCCTCAATTAAACTATTATTGCTACTACTATATTTTCATTTGTGTGTGTGTGTGTGAGAGAGAGAGAGAGAGAGAACTTTAGACTTCTACATATTAATACGATGGCGTGTGTCTAAATATTGTTATAACCACCTACTTTTTGTAATAAATACTGATACAAAAGAAAGTCTTCATAATTTTTAGTTTCGGTTTCGATCATACCTGAAGGCACTCAAATCATCTATTTTTTTTAATCACTATTTTATATTTTACCCAATATAATATATCTTATCTTCTTATCTTATCTACATAGTTATACGAAAGCGGATGTGTTATTTTGTGTGTCACGCTTACATCTTTTCTTCTTCCGGGTGACTGTCATTTAATTGTTATGATCTTCCAATTCTTGTAATAAATAATTATACTAAGAATTCTCTATAAGTTTTGGTTTCAGTTTCGATTGTCACCGAAGGAACTTACGTTTCATGTGCACTCATGGGGGACCATGAATGCTTCACTTGTTCATTTTTGAAATCACAACTTTATAATATATAAAATTCGATAGAACATTAACTCTATAATAATATAAACGAAATCATCAAGAATTAAAATATATTCAAGCATAGTTTACGACTGGGCTACGCTGGGTGTCCCTATTAGCTAAGATAGATACTTTTCAGTTTTGATAAAAGAGCTACAAGACGTCTTCGTAAAGGCTGAATGCCAACATCAATATATTACATATTAAAGAGTCCTCTGTGGAATTTCCACAGGTCCCGCTAGTATAATAATAAATACAAAATCTGCATTAATCAAAATATATTAAGCGTTTATACACCAGGGCTATGTCGGGTGGCCTGCTATTAAATAAATACAAAATAATAATCATATGTCGGTCAGAAAAATCCGTCTGTATTTGTTTACAATTTTATGTCAGCTGATATTTATTCTTGACGATGAATGCACTGGAAAAGTCACTTCTGATTAATATTTAGTTTTAAAATGTTCAAACGAAGAAATGATTTTAGATAGAAATTTAGATGGTTCCTCTCTTTTATCGTAAATTGAACTTGATAATGAGAAGAAATTAAATTAAAATGGTAACGTTCACTCGGGCTTGAACAGGGGGCTATGCAACATAAAGTCGGACGCTGTTAGTAAGCTATATCTCAAGAATATAATTAACTTGTTTTTAAGAAAGAATAATTTGCTGAAATTTTATTCTCGCCCTTGACCGGTGTAACGTAAAATGTTCCCTCATAAAGAGTATTCTTTTTTTATCTCTAACAGAGAAATGCTATTTTAAAGATCTGATTTGTGTACAAAACATATCAAAGAACATAGTCAGACATATAAATTAGCCATGTGTTAAATGTGCAAAATATACGTTCAGCCGTTTCGGAACCTAGGGGGAAGGAGTCACACAAACAGCGACTTTTGTATAATATATATATATATATATATATGTATATATATATATATAGGTAAGTAAAGATTATTTCGACAATACATTATATATATATATATATATACATATATATATATACAGGGGCACGACAATATTTTTCGAACACTTTGAAAAAAGTACTTCAAGCAGGTAACTAGTGCCGAAAACGTTTGATATTGTAAGTACGTTGTTAAGGAGTGAAAATACATTACTACTGTAATCATTTTTTTAGTTTGGCTTTGATAATTGTAGTTGTTTTTTTTTGTGATGTTTGCAAAAACTTGGGCGACACTATTTTTCGGGCGTGACAAAAAAATCTTATTTTATTAAGAGCTATGTTCATGTATGCAAATTTTCTGCTTGTACACGTAGCTGTCATCAGAAGAATTAATTGCCTGTTCTATTCTATTGGCAAAACAATTAAGTTTAATGAGGGAAAATGCATTCAAAAGAAGTCGTTTGTTTGGCACTGAAGAAGCGGGAAGATGGTATCAGCATCAGAAAGATCGCCATGGATTTGAACGAAATCAACGGTCGAATACATGCTGAAGACAAACTCTGAGCGGAAAAAGAAGAGAGGACGGAAAAGATCAATTGGCAAGAGGACTGAAAGGAGAATGACAGGGACTGTGATACGGCTTTTGACATCTGGAGAAAAAGTTACAACAAGAAAAGTGAAGGAGAAATGTTAATTGGGTGTAAACATCCAAACAGTACAAAGTACGCTGCATATGCTTGGTTTGAAGTATGCAAAGGCTAAGAAAAAAATTACACTAACAAAGAAACACAAAGGAGCAAGACTGGGGAGTGGTAAAAGGATGTTAATAAAACATGTTGACCTTAAGAATGTTATACTTACTGATGAGAAGCGTCTTAAGTATGATGGGCCCGATGGATGGTAGACTTGGCCGAAAAGGGGTTCGCCTGTTGTACTGAACAAACATCAGATGGGAGGAGGAGGATTTATGGTTTGGCGCATGCTCTTTGCTAATGGAGATTTCGTTCTACAGCAAGACAATTGCAGCATCCATGTGTACAAAACTCATAAAGAATAGATGGCTTAAGCGAATATAACTACTTTGGAATGGCCTGCAAAAAGCCCAGATCTAAATTTAATAGAAAATGTTTGGGAAATGCTTACACAACTTGTCTATGTTAGACCTTAAATAACGAAAGAGGCTCAACTATTAGAACGAATACCAAATGCCAAAAAAAAACTACTAATAGAAACACGTAGAGATGTTATTGTGCATATGTTTGATCATAATGTAGAGAGATTGATAAAAGTTATATATATATATATATACATATATATATATTGGGCAAATCTGTATTTACATAGACTCGAGTATATATATATATATATATATATATATATATATATATATATATATATATATATATATATATACGTCATCATTAATAAAAACTGATATATTTAAAACATGTAACGTTCATGGGTGTAGGAGATTTATAGATGACCTTATATGTATAAACGATAATGATGAATTCCAAAGAAATAAGAATCTTATATATCCAAAGGAGTTAGACTTGAATTGTGACCATAGAGGACAACAGGCTACATTTCTGGATTTAGATATAAAAATTGAGGATGGGATTTTTTTTTTTTATAAAATATTTGATAAAGGAAACGCTTTCCCCTTTCACATAGCACTATGCCGCATAAAGATAGTACCTGCCCTGTGTTTATGTTTTATGGAACCATTATGTCAGAGTTTTTGAGAATAGCTCCCGTTACTTTAAAGTTAATAGATTTTATACCACCAGTTTCTAGCGCGCGTGTGCGTGTGTATACACATATACACACACGCCTGCTAGAAACTCGTGGTATAAAATCTACACACACACATATACATATATGTATATATATATATACTTATATATATATATATATATAAGTTAGAGAAATATACGGAAAGGGGATGCGGAAAAATCTGCGTAGTTAATTATTATATATATTTTAACAACTTACTGCCTTATCCTACTTACGTATCGAGATTACTTGATCATAATATTGAAAATAATACGTGAAAGAAACACATAATATATCTCATAGCATTTTCTGTGAATACAGGAAAAAACATCATATTAATCCATATAAATCTTTTCAAAGAACATTATCATAAAAACTATTTCTTCAGAGTTTTTGTCTGATATTTATTAGGTTTATATTTACAGAAGAAAACATTGGTACACTTAGGGATTATTGTGATTATGAACTTATTTAATTTTAATCCTTAACATTTTCTCATAAGAGAAAATGAATTATGTTAATTTCATTTATTCGTTAAAATATAACTTTTAAATACAAATTTACGAGATGCTTTTAATAAGTTTCTATACTTTATTGTACAGGAATTTAAAACTGCCGAAGACTCTGCAAAATTCGGTATGTTCTTGCTATATACTTTATATGTTTACTGACTAATTTTTATGATTTCAAATGCAAGAAAATTCTTTTGTAACTCAGAAAAAGACCAGAGAAATGTATAGAATACTTCAGACCGCTCTTGGATCATCTTGCTTGAATCGAGCATCAGTTTTTGAGTGGCATAACGAATCCAAGTAAGTAAGGAAGGAAGCCTTTTAAGGATGGTGAGGGATGTGGAAGAGGTAAAGAAGTCGGAACATCAAAGTTGATTGACCGAATAAAATTTTCATGGAAAAGGACAGTCATGTGTCTCGTGAGACAATGAGTGCACAGTTTGATATCAGTGTGAGAACTCTACATACAATTATTCGTGAAGTTTGTCCGAAGCATGCTTAGAGAAAATCAGAAAGAAAGACGTTGTCATGACCGAAATGGGCATCGAGACAGTTCCTTACGCTCTTTATTTTCGTGGCCTTGCTCCCTAAACATTTCAGTTATTAAACCCAAAGAAAACCTTAGGTTTTGTTATGAAATAATTCAGGAAATAAAAGGGGTGGTGACAATGGTCATTTATACGCTCACACAAAAGGACATCCATGGTGCCCTCAAGAAGTTATTAAAACGGTATAACAAGTGCATTGCAACCGCTGGAGATTAATTCAAAGGGAACTAGACTTTCATATGCGCTCATACAGAATAAGTTCGAAAACTTATTTGTTGCACCTCGTACTTGGATTTTTGATATAACATTTTTAGATAACAAATGAGTATATATATATATATATATATATATATATATATATGACAACAATTAGTATTTGTATATATGTATATATACGCACACACGAAAATCCTTTCAAAAGTAAACTTCCTATTTTTAATTCAAAAGGTTGAAGAGCTACGAACACGGGTGTGGTACCATTAAAACGAATTACATGATTTGCTCAAGAATGTATTTTTCTGGAATCACGATTATTCTCGATTCACTTTTGCCAGCGATTAACTTTGCCATACAACGTTTGCTTTAAATGTAAAGTATCTTATTCTTTAACTCAAGGGTTGAATAGGAACAAAGACGGGAGTACTCCATTACAACGAGCGACCCTTTATGTCAAAGATTGTTTTCTACATAGTTACTAGTATTCGTAATGCAGTTTTGCTACGAATTCAATGATTAACCTCTGTTTCTGATACACGTTTGTAACAGGTGTTTGTTTCCCAGAGTCTCACATCCTCAATATCTGCAACAGAGAGAGGAGACTTTTAGGTCACGAATTCATAAGGTTGATCACTATGACAATCCAATTTGCTATCAGTTCTGATCTATTCAGGCAGAATGAAACATAAGAAGTATCGTATATACTATGTGTGTGTGCATACTTATGTGTATATAACGTTTACATGGCACCTTCTCATTGGTTACACCTTCTCCTCCTGTCGCATCCTCCCCGGAAAATGTACATCTCCCTTCATTACAATGAGGAAGACCGAAGGTTAAGTTGAAAATTTAAAAAGTAGTATTTTCTTGTAATATTAACAATTGGTTACATTGATAAATTTAACATACGTCCTCTGTCTGAAAACTTGTAAAAAAACTTCCGGCATGTCATTCCATGAGATTGGACAAGACTTGAAAATGTCTAGATTACATGTCAAATCCGGGTACCAGGTTTCGGGTAATAGAAAAATGGTTTAACGTAGTCCATAGATGGAAGAGTCATTTTACTTCGTCTCCGATGCACCCTCCCTGAGTTTAACACTACCAATTTATCACATTACGATAGAGAGTAAAGCTGTAAATACGAAAAAGGACAAAACCAAATAATGAGATACAATTTCCAGTAGAAATAATAGTAGAGCAGTACTCAGTTACGCTTTTTGTGACATAATATGGCTGGCAATTATTAACTCGCTTGGATGCAATTGTAGAAATGTTAAAATAGCCTGCGTGCACGTAGTTGCCCGGGTGTTTGGAGGTGTGTGTTGAGCAAAAGAAAAAAAAAGTGGTAGTAGGCATGCAGGCTCGAACCCGTGCCGCGAAGGCGGAAAAGAAAATGAAAGAAAATCAGACGTCTTAGCCGATGTCTCCATGACGGGATCGGAAGTCCAAAGCGTTGAAATTAACCGAAGTCAATCCAACGGTGACGATGATTTGCTAAAATGACGACGAAAATCGACACCTCTTTGTACAAGACGGCTGGGTTTAGTCTGAAGGAATTAATATTTTTGGTCAATCTTTCGATATTTGTCGTCCGAATGGTTGAGCTTCAAAATGATTCCGATCATGTCATCGTCCGTCGCCTCTGTCGAAAGTTTTTGCGCGACATACAAACATACATACGTGCATTTAAAGAGACAAATTAAATTTATATTATAGACTAGCGGGGGTACCTGGCGTTGCCCGGGTGTTTAGAGGTGTGTGTGTTGGGGGTATAAATCAAAACATGTTGAAACTTTTTTAAAATGTTAAAATTTCTTAAAATCGAAAAAACAAGAACAAAAAAAAAACGAACGTGATGCAAAACGAACGATGTTTAAACTTCTTTAAAAAAATCTGCAATACAAAAAGAAAAAATAAACGGTGAACGTGAAAAGGGCCATGAATAACCCTGTTTTAATATTAACACTTTAAAAGTCAAAAATGTTATCCAATAACTGGATCGAACCTGCAATCTGAAGATAATAACGCTACCACTTTGGCCATTGCGACATGACCGCGTGAGCCAATCTGGGTCACTTTTTATAATATTTAAACTAATTCAAGGACCGGCGTCTTTGCGCATCCGTATTTGCCTAGATTGTCATGAAGGAACAATTTTTGCTACCTCTGCCTGTAGAAAAGTGTCCCATTCAGTGTGAAGGAATTAATGTTTTTATCCAATTTTTCGATATTTGTCGTCCGAAGGTCGCGCTTCAGAATGATACATATCTGGTGAAAATCCATCGCCTCTGTAAAAAGTTTTTGCGAGATATACAAACGCACACATATTTTTCCTTTTATATATGTAGACTAGCGGGGGTGCCCGGCTTTGCCCGTGTGTTTGTCGGTATAAAAAGTAAAAAAAAAAGCTTTGGTAAGAAAGGACAAAAGCTGGCATCTTACCCACTCGGCCACGATGGGGGAGAAACCAGCTCACCATAAATAGGAGAGTAGTAATTGTCCGATATAAAGGGTTTCCCCCGCATTGATCAAACTTCATTACTTTTGTGGACGTCCCCAGCACGAGTGCCAGGGAGTCTTATTTTGCTGCGGATTCATTTTCGATTTTATACTGAAAAGCCAAACACACACGGAGATTTAAAAAATTGAAATTTATAATTTAAGTATATTTCGGAGTCAAACTCCATCCTTAGTATGTTGTTTTTTTTTTCTACCACACTTTGACATATTTTATATATACCATATATATATATATATATATATATATATATATATATATATATATATATATATATATATATATATAACTTAATTGCAATATGTAAGAACATTATATATATATGTGTAACTTAATTGCAATATGTATGAACATTTACAATAAGTGACAAACACGATATTAATAACACAGAAAATGAATGTGCGTTCTTATATTAAACAGTGTACAAGATCAACGGAGAGGAGAAAAGGTTCATTTTCACTATAGAAACAGAGGGAAGATAATAATAAAAGTATTAGATCATCTAGATTTGTCCCTGTTTCAAGTAAAAATGTACATTACAATCATCGATTGACAGGAGACGAGTAAACGTACCTTAAATATATGTAGATAACATTATTTGACACATATAATATAGCATGTAAACTAAGAGGAAAGATTTTATTAGTAGGTCATATTAATACAATAAAAGAGAAATACTGTCAAGTTGCTGTAAATATCCCTTTCTATCGCTGTTTTTTTTTCTAACAATGACAGACTAATAATGAGGTCGACTAGTTAACGAGGGAATTTGAAGGAGCATATTACACTGCAAAAAAAAAACGGCACGTGCTTCTAGGCGAATTCAAAACATATTTGAACGAATTCAATAGTAATATTATTACACGAATGTGTTTGCCTATGTTTTGAATTATCTGATAAACATGTCGGATTTTTCTTTGTTTCAAAACGGGTATTAATCCTTTTATCGGGTACGGAAATTATATATATATATATGTGTGTGTGTGTGTGTGTGTGTGTGTGTGTGTGTGTGTGTGTGTGTGTGTGTGTGTGTGTGTGTGTGTGCGTGTCTGTGTGTATAAATATATAGGCAAAAGTATATTAAAAATTTTAAAATATTGTTTATCTTACCGTTTATTTCTTTCAGCACGTTAAAATATACGATCATGACAGCATATGTTTCGTAGCGCAGAAACAAGCATACCTTTATGTCAATTTGGAAATGTTTTCCGCTCTGACTAATAAGAAAAATAAGAACTTATTAACTTTAAGAGAAAATAAAAACTTATATACAATTACATGAATCAGAAAAAAATCGGAATAGTAGATGCAATTGTGTTTTGGAATATTTACGCTTTTTTTTTTCTTATATAATAAAAATTGAATAATACACTTAAAATATACATATCTATAAAAATATTACAATTGAGCAACTATTGAATGCTCAGTGTAACCTTATCTCTCTCTCTCTTTCTTTCTCTATTTCTCTACATATATGTGCGTGTGTGTGCGCGTGCGCAGGCGTATGGTTTCCTATTGCAGAAACAACCTGTCGTATCAACCTAGCGAATTTTTTCTGCGTCAAAAATTAATTGGGTACTTTCCGCAAGGCGAGATTGATCGTGTCTATTCTATACGACGATCTCAACATTAGGATGTTGGGGATTGGCCACCAACTACAACTATAGCTTATTTTTTTACGAGGAGAGGCATGCTTCCATCGTACAATGCCAGTTAACAGGCCCTGCTATATATATATATATATATATATATATATATATATATATATACATATATATATACATATATATATATATACATATATATATATATACATATATATATATATACATATATATATATATATATATATATATATATATATTTTGCGGGGTACAAAATTTTATTATGGCTATGTAAAGACTAAATTTAAACTTATTCGAAAACATTATTTTAGATTGTGAAATTAAAAAATAAAAATGAATGTGCCAGCTGACCGGTTTCGAAGCTCGCTCAACAGAGCTAAAATCGAGCTTAATTACGTTTTAAAAAGAAAGGGGGGGAACAATGAATCGGAATTTTGTACCTCGCAAAAAATATTTAAATATCTTAAGACTAGGTACTTACTTGAATTACTCAATGGATTAAATTCATTGTTGAAAATTAGGAGTAAAATAAGAACTATGCAGACTAACCAGTCCTTTATATATATATATATATATGTGCCAGAGCAATAAAGTCTGTCCCGCTTTTATTTTGTTTAAAATAAAAAGAGCTTCTTTCTTAGAACTGCACGCCTGTGGAACTCTGTTCCGTCTGCCTGTTTCCCACCGGACTACAACTTGGATGTCTTCAAGTCCAACGTTAACAAATTCCTAATGAACCGCCCCCTTAAGTAAACACTTCATCAAATCTCCACACTAACGTAATGTACTTATCCCTGAGTTGCTTCCGGGCCTTGATAAGTGGTGATCACTGTGTAAAAAAAAGAAAAAAAGAAGCTAATTTACATCCTGGACAAAAGATTGAAGATGCATTTATCTCCAATTTTTTTGTCTAAACTTTCTTGCGATCTGGCGTACTTGAGAAGGAAGTACTCTGAATTATGGAGAAATTATGTCGGCAGTTTATCCTTGTTTGATGAAATACGATTTATTCGTTATGTTGCAAGAATACACGAGCGCAGCCTTTCCAGGTTGAAGTCAAAACACCAGAATAAATTGCAACATTTAATATTTAATTAATATAAATATATATACTTTCATTCGTCTAGATATTGTTTATTTATAAAGAGAATTTCCACCCCTGATTTGAATTCCTTGCTATGGTTAGCATAAGTTTTCTTTCGCACCTTACAACAGTTAATTTAAGCCTGTGGTCGTCCTTCAAAGTGAATGCTCTAGGGCGAACAGATCCAGATGTCTCTTTTCTAACGTGTTCGACTTCGAACCTTTGACCAATTCGCTTAACTACAGATAGAGATGTTTCCATATTTTCTTAAGACATAAAAAATCTGCTTGCAAGTCATTTTGGACAGCCTTAATCCTGCAATTCGGGTTTTTATATCGTTGTCAAGACACGGTCTTACCATTTTTAGGATTAATTTTTCCACTTATTATATGCTGCTATAATAATAATAATAATAATAATAATAATAATAATAATAATAATAATAATAATAATAATAATAATAATTTACAAAATAGAAATTTTCAGTTAAAATTAACAAAAATTCATGGAAAAATATTTAAAAATCGATTTCTTCCTTCTTTCACTCTTGACCCATTTGTTTTTTGCTCATGAGTATATATATATATATATATATATATATATATATATATATATATATATATATATAGCTTCTAGTTGATGTGTGTAATGATATATATATATACATATATATATATATATAATTACACACATAAACTAGAAGCTTTGACTGCACGCCCACCGTCGAGCATAGCACCATCGTCTGGATAGAAACTCTTTGTTTTATCTTTTTGTTTTTCGCGGCATGCTCTCAATAGAAAAGTAAAGTCCGTATTGTATTCTTTTAAAGGAGATGTTTTAAATGTCTAATTCAGGTGAACAGATGGTCATGCCTGAATTGAATTATAAAAAATCTTCTCCGTGGTAAAATTGGTGTTTAGATTTAAATTGAAATTGGCAGTTTATGAAGACAATAAAACGCAATTCTTTATATATATATATATATATATATATATATATATATATATATATATATATATATATAAACATTTATTTGTTTAAAATCTTATTTTTAGGTGAACATAGCGTCTTCATGAAGATGAGAACAGTCATTCATAATTGAGATCACGCAGGTCCACGCGTAATCCTGACTCAGACATTTACATATCATTACCGTAGTACACTACACGGACTTCGCTTTCCTAATAACAAGTCACAGGGAAAAAAGAAAGAAAAATATAAACACACCCTTTCTATCCTGACGAAGACGTTGTGCTCGTTGAAAAAGTTTAATTTTTGAAAAATAAATGCTTTTTAGTTGCCGGGTTCGAATCTCCCAGCCGGCGGAAACAGTGACACCCTATACACATGATTCCCGAAAGGATGAAACACTAGTGTCTGTAAGTATTAAAAAATAATATATATATATATATATATATAGAGAGAGAGAGAGAGAGAGAGAGAGAGTACAGTGATAAGTATATCCAATTGTGATCAAAAGGGACTAAATTATAAAGTTCGTGGCGAAACAATTATTTTATTGTCTTCATTACTTGAATATAGGGATGAACTCACATTACTTTGCATAATTGTCTGATGTCCCTTGGAATTCAATAGAAATCTTTATGTGTTCTTATGTACCATATGTATATTTCTACAAAAATATTAATTCTTACTAAAGAAATGCGCACTCTTATGATAACTTCTGAAAAAATACATAGGCACAACATTTTATAATATAAGTGGATGTATAATATATCGAATAGTTATATCAAACATCTTTGTCATATAATGTTCACGGTCTCATGTTACTGCTCCTTTGTTTACAATTCAACGAACAAACGCATGCACACTGTCGGCTACTGACATTCCTCAAATTACGTCACGACCACATGTACTTAAAACAGCAATAACTTTTTCAACAACAAAAAGAATGCACAAAACTTCTATTTCACAAACTAAATAAAACCAACGGACTGTTATTTCGAACCAAGATAAAAATAAATACAGTATTAAACATCGAAGACACTTTTAACTGTAAGAAATACGGTGTGAAATTTATTATAGTCATTCGTTGTTTAGCGACACTATGACTGGCTGTTGAGTCTGTAGCACGAACGGCTCTTCATAAAGTCAGGGGCTTTCACGGCATCTTAATTCGGGCCAGGATCTAGGATTACTTTTATCTTGACTTGACTCGTCAAGTGTGCGTTTCTTGTTGCTGTTGGCATCAGGAACGACAGAATGCGATAGATATTCCACTTTCCACAGCTTTAAGCATCCTTGGGCACCCTCTTATAGCCTACCACATTAGTTTTTGAAGTTGCTTCAACACCGGGTCTTTTCCACCACCGCCAGCTCACTCCATCAACTCCTCTGCCTACTCCTGCAGCTCCATCGCTTTCAGAAACCAACGCCTGTTTTTTTTTTTATAAAATCATTTATTCCCCTTACTCTCCCGTCTTGACAACACTTTAAATGCCTCTCCCTGCCACGTACCTATTTAACCTGACTTTTGCTCTTTCTTGCGATCGCACGTTGGCCACAGCCTGTCCATTCTCGCCTTCACTTTATACGTCCGTCTCCTTCGGCGACGACTTTTTTCTCCACCAACCACATGGTGATCTTTTATTTTTTTAGACGCAAGCCCGGGCAGACATGCTGCTCCTGCTGCTAATACGATCGCTTGCTGTCGATCCTTCTGCTGCTGATGATGATGATGTTCTTATACGCGCTTATATGCACTATAATATTATTAATGGAAAACAAGATTTTCTGTGTAGCTTATTTGTTATAACTATATATATATATATATATATATATATATATATGTATGTATATATATGGGTGTGTGTGTGTCTGTATATATATATATATATATATATATATATATATATATATATATATATATATATACAGTAAAACTCCTTTAATTTGAACTTCCTCTAAAGTTGGACTTCCTCTCATTTGGACTTCTTCTAAACCTGGACTTTCTCCAAATTTGAAATGTCCTGTCATTGAAATTGTTTTAGCATATTTGATGCGGAGTTGCAGTAAAACTGTTTACATGGTTTAGTCAGATATTACGTAGAAATGTTAATATTCGTACTAAGTAATTAATGTAGATTATCTATTGATAATTAATTTAGGCTAACTGTACTTTTTTTTCAGATTGATATATTTAAAATAGTATAAAACAACCCATCGCAATGGCTTGCAACTCTGAAATCAGAGAATACATCTAGTCTAAAAAAAATTCTTGAAACCAAACAGTTACCGACCAACCATGCTGTTCTTAAATCACTTAATGCAAATGATGTAGAAATGCGGGTGCAACAAGATGAGGCAACTACTGATCAATATCCTAAAGGCAGTCATGGTGATGAAAATAGCGATAGCTCCCATTCTCTTGACCCTAATGTAAATAACCAAGGACACTCTGATGAAGCAATATCATGGGATGATGCAGAAAGGTCTATGGAGACGGTTATAAAATTTCTAGAAAAAAGTCCTGACTTTAGTGGCAAGTATGTTTTGCAAGCAATGTCACTCCGAATCAAAAGAAGCTACAGAACCAAGAAATTGTAGATTTTCGTGATCGCTTACGGAATATAATCGCAGCGCCCGAGAGCTCAGTCGATGAAAATAGAAACTGCAATGAGACTCATTCAAGGAATAACTGAAAAAAAATACTTTACATAAATGTATGATTTCTGTAGATGATAAATTAGGGAATAAATACCACACAAGTAATAGTAGGTTTAATTTATTTTCAATGTTTTTGTTCCTGGTAATAATATTTAACAATTCCTACTTGCAATATATCGTAAACTCAACTTAATATATACTTGAAGTATCATATAGCAATGAAATGAATTTCATTTACTATTTCTTAATTCTTAGAAAATTAAAGTTAACTGCAGCACATTTTTTTATCACGCAACTTTAACAGCATCCTCTAATTTGAACGAATCGGATGTTCAAATTATAGGAGTTACACTATATATATATATATATATATATATATATATATATATATATATATATATATAATGTCAAATAGGAGTATACATTAGTTCGATAAGAAAAATAATAAATATACAGCTTCCGACAGAACGTGCCGATGTACATACTTATATAAAAATAAAGAAAAGAAAATACTAGCATAGTTATTTGCTTGTTATTTATTCATTCGTACACTCACGCAGACGCATACAAACACACACACGCAAACGCACATAACCACACGCATATGTATATAATGTTATAAATTTAATAAGTATTCCAAGTCGTTCCTTAAAAATCGATAACTATCAGACGGAAATGCCTTAACAGTTGGAAGTCAAATCAAAACGAAAACAAATTTATAAAAGACGTGAATGTTTCTTTGAAAAGTATAACATTACACCACGTGCTGTGAGTTTTTTGGTGCAAACAGCGGCATATTTGGTTTCATATCTATTTATAAACTTTCCTTAATTTTATAAAGCAACGTGATTTCATGTGTTTTTAAAAGTTGTCTAAATTATATATTTGAATAATGACGTAATGTTTTTTTTTTCATTTTACATATTCGTCTTTAAATATATCTATTTTCATCAGGTGAATATATTATGTCATGACGAGATGGATATATTCATTATAAATGTTAAAACTGTTAGGTTTTCTTAATATTTTTTATTTGCACGGAATGAATACACAAAGTTAGATTAACAGATATTTAATAGGTATTATATTGGCTAAAATATTGATTATCGGTTTTCTATTAAATGCATTTAAGTTATATAAAGAAAGCTACTAGTTTTAGTAGAACTTAAATATTTTCTAAAGTTATAACACAAAACGGAATTTTGTACTCACTTTAATGCTGGTAACTGAAAGAAAAAAAACGTGGTTTCTATATTTCTGAATAAAAGAAATTATATCAATTCATTTAATAACATATTTTGCACACACACACTCACACACGCACACACGCACACACATATACATGCGTGTGTGTGTGTGTGTGTATGTGAATGAAAATGTTAGGCTGTCAAAATATATTTTACATTAATTTTAGTTCGATAGGATACACAAATAATATATATATTGAAATTTCAAAGAAATGTGTTCTTCATATCAGAGGAAAGATATTAGCAAATGAATATTCTAAATATTCTAGCGAAGCTGTGAATTTGCTAGTATTGGCATAAATTAAAACAGAATTATATATATATATATATATGTATATATATATATATATATATATATATATATATATGACTTTATTTCTAAAATTTAATAGGGCGTAATGAAAGGAAACTATTAGATATTTGCAACTTCTCTTCCAATTTTCGGATTTTTTTTTTATTTATGTCCAAACGCATTTTATTTCCATTTAGTGGAGTAATTGTTACTATTTCTTCTGATGAGTTAATGACAATATATATTCACTTTATATTATTATATTGATATAAAAATTAAGTGATAGATTTTGTGCTACGAAACAGATACTGTCAAGAATTGTAATGTCAACTCAATTGATTGTCAACATCATGAAATTTGGAATATAAACTTTTGTCATTTATTCATTATATGCTCTGTAATTACATTGGGCATTTTAAATAAGGATTGGTATATATAAAACCTAAATATAAGTTAATAAAGAATATTTCCACATAAATAAATAATTAATTATATATATATATATATATGTGTGTGTGTGTGTGTGTGTGTGTGTGTGTGTGTGTGTGTGTGTGTGTGTGTGTGTGTGTCCCCAATAAGTTGCTGAAGTGTTTTGAACGTAAATACATTTTTAGAGTGACTATTTGGACACGGTATGTGTATATATATATATATATATATATATATATATATATATATATATATATACAGAGAGAGAGAGAGAGAGAGAGAAAGAGAGAGAGAGAGAAAGAGAGAGATAGGGGAGATAGAGAGGCGAATTTTTTACCTAAATAAAATATCTGAAAATCATTAACATTACACCTAAATTTTAGAATTTTATTTGCATATTTTATTACTTGCTAAATATGGGGCACGATAATTAGAATCGGGTTTTTTTTTTTCGAAGTATATAAGATCATGGCTTAATCATTTTAAATGAGAGTAAAAAAAACTATATGCAGAAACCAATTTTTCGCAACGTCATGCCATGATTTTTTTACTGCGATGACCCCACATCACATTCAATAGGATCACTTCCCATTTATAAAATCAAATGGCCAGGTGTTGTCTATTAACTTAATCGTGTTTCTCTATGAAAAATGTTTGCACGAGTATCAGTTTTCCTTCCAGGTATGGGCCAAATACTGTTAGTATTCGTCCAAGCCCCCCCCCCGAGGAAGTCTACTGATCGGGACCGAAACTTCCACCGATATGATTTTCAGCGTTGAGGACATACTTGGAGGTTGGCATAAGTAGGTGTAATATAATAGAATCGATTGTAATTTAGTTTTTTTATTATTATTAAAAGAAGAAACTGAAATTCTAATTGTAAATAAGTAGTTTTGTGTAGAGATACGTCCGTAAGGAAAGGGAGAGGTATCGCACAGAGAATGGGTGATTTCCAAACCAATGCACGACTGAACAATCGACTATCAGTTTACTCTAATGTATTAACATCTGTCTTTCTAACGTTTTTCTTGCCTCTTGATTTATTTGCTTCATAACTACCAGACTCTCAACGTTTTTTTCCTATCCTTCTCCTATGAAAAAACAGCTGCGTGTTCATCAACTCACAGGACGTCAAAAATTTGACATTCTTTGAAATATCTAACTTTTTGGCAAAGTAATTTGACAGAATGCCATTAGATATTCGACAGTAAATTTTGGATTAACAAGCCGAGTCTGCAAGGCCCCCTCTTTACGAGTGAAAAATTGACTTTTACCATGACTAATGTTTGAGCATTTTTTTTTTAATCCAAAGCATTTTTATTGGAAAAGTGCTAACAAATGAACGGATGAACGATTTGGGGGCAATTTTACCCCTATAATGTCCCCCTTGGAGGCCAACCAGAGTTACTCCAGAAAATCCGTTCTGGTGAAATATTACTTTCACCATGACTAATGTTTACGCAATTTTTTAACTCCAATAGTAGTTATTGAGCAAAGTGTTAACAAAAGAACGGACGATTGATTTACCCCTAGGAAGACAAACAGAGTTATCACGAAAAATCTGTTTACATTCACAATGAATAAAGTCTGTGCAATTTTTTTTTTAAATCAGAGGTGTACTTATTGAAAAAGTGCGAACAGACGAACAGGTGAACGGACGAACGAGAGTGAATTACTAGGTCCAATCCGTCGTTTGTCAGCGGATGAAAAAGCAAATATTTTAACACCATTATTTACACCAGTTCCTTAGTTGAAACTATTTTCAACGTGTGAAATTCCGAAAACAAAATTGCTAAAAATATTAAGGCATACAAGTTATTATCACTTGAAAAATCTTAGAGCAACTAACACCAAAAATATATATGTAACGTGGTCGTTTAAATATAAGGACACTGTTTAAGAAGACAAAGTCTCAGACTCCACACGTTGTGTTTGAGACAGTCGCAAGCAAACAAACAAAAGGAAATTCGACTCGGCTTTTTTTTTTCACTTTAAAAAAGGTATTTATTACCGTTACTTTCTAAACTACGCCTTATCTTGTTTTACAGTGCCTCTTGCACTGATATGTGCTTAACAAAACATCTGCCGTATCGAACACGTGCTGTAAAATTCCTGCACATCCCGTGGGCTACACGTCTATCTCACGCCAGCAAGCACTTTCTCCAGTCTTCTGCCGCCTCTGTGTTTAGTGTCGTTGACTGTCGACGTCTGTCCTTTTTTCTTTTATCTCTTTTCCTTTTCTTTCTACACTTTGACGTCATTCCACACACCGGCTCGGTCATTTACATATGTGTGCGATGCTGCTGCTGCTACGTTACCTGTCAACGATTTTATTACAAATAAGGGAGCCTTACATTTTTTACCTCTTTATTGTAATAATTTCAATATTTTAAATGTTAATGATTGTTATGGTCTAATGTTGATCTATCCTTTTTCATTTGTAAATGCGCTCCTCCTCAAACTGTGAATAGCTAAAGTTACAGCAATCATGGCAGCAGTTATTATTAACAATCATAATCAGTATTAAACCCAGACGTTATATAACATATTATTTATGTACTTATGTAAATACAGTATTGTAAATATCCCACCGTTTTATCTTAATGTTTATCGACCCAGAATTGTCACAACACTGGTGACGAGAGTTTATTCTAATCATGTTTTTTGCATAACATACTACACAGCTACTGATGATAAATCCGGTACGAAAATAACTCTGACATGTTGCATATCATAACTGCAAAGAAAACTCGGATTTACTTTTGCAGTTGATATGTTGTTGGGTTTTTTTAGTGAAAATAGTTTGATATCATGTTCTTTATATTAAATTAAGCTGAATTTTAACAAGCAACGTGCGTTAATTTCACGAAGTTAAAAAAAATGTACACTCAGGCGCCATAAAAATAATTGAAGAGAAATTGTCGTTTTCTGAGTAGGGCGAAATAGTTTACAAATACATGTTTGAGAATTTAAATCATTAAACAATGACGTAAAAAGCGAATAATTACCCCAAATATATACTTTTGTAAATTAGAAACATATCTTTACGGGCTTATTTTTTCTTTTCACTAAGAGATTACGGCTTTATTACCCAGTAATGTTAATGCGCCGATATTATATATATATATATATATATATATATATATATATATATATATATATATATATATATATATATATATATATATATATATATATATATATATTGGACAGAAATATTGCATATGTATGTGACGAATTTTCATCTTAATGTGTTTACGTGTTACTAAATATCTATGGGTGTTCTTCATTATATATATATAGAGAGAGAGATAGAGAGAGAGAAAGAGATAGACAGAGAGAGACATAGAGAGACAGAGAGAGAGAGACATAGCGAAAGAGATGATATAGCGAGAATTCAGTTTACTTGAAGTAAATTATAAAAATTAAGGAAGTCAAGAATGACTTTTCAAAATTTCCATGTATAATAACTAACTGCGATTGCAAAAAGACCAAGGGACATGTCAAAAAATGGATGTAGAAAACCTTAAATTTCTGAAAAATATTAAATTACAAAATGTACAAATCGAATAGCAAAGAAAATTTAAGCGGAAAAGCATCGAACAGAAGAGAATGTCCATGAACAGCAGAAGGAACAGCTTGTGTTATATTGTTGGGTTTGAGTGTGTATATGTACTGAATGGAATTGCTGCATATGTATGTGACGAAGGGTCCAGCTGAATGTGTGTACGTGTCACTAAAATATATATATGGTGGTTCTTCACTATCTGAACCCTTGCTTATTGTGTTGCAGTCAAGGTGTATGTGTTCTAAACATTTTCTCTTTTCTTTAACTCTTTTAACCCTGCCATAATCGTTTAGTATGTGTGTGTGCGTTTGTGTGTGTGTGTGCGCGCGCGTGTGTGTGTGTGTGTGTGTGTGTGTGTGTGTGTGTGTGTGTGTGTGTGTGTGTGTGTGTGTGTGTGTGCTGACATATGACACAAATATATAAACGTAGCATACCTGGTTCTGTTGCTGGCTTTTTTGGAGGTTTCTTCGATCCTCTTGAGAGAGTTGATTCTCTTAACAAAAGGACGCATGCGATTAACTCAAGACGTTGGGTTTGTTTTTTATAGTTGTTTATTATCTCCCAGGCATGACATCCAGCAGAGGAGTGGTCGCCGATCTTTCCTTGGCTGGTTAGTTCTTACATGACCCTCGGCGAGATGCTCGCCACCTTTGAGAGGAGGCCTCTTTCAGATCATCTTCTTCTGTTGACGTCCTCAAACCAACTCATCTATTTTCCCAATTAACCTGATCATGTTACCACCACATCCTCCTGGTGCAATTTGTCCAATTTATAGCTTTGAAAAGTTTCACTAAACAATAAATAACCGCCAATATAGACTATTTTAACAATATCACTGAATAGACGGATAGATAAATAGACAGACAGACAGATAGATAGATAGATAGATAGGCCGACAGATATAAATTAATAATAATTTCTTGCGTTCCCAACTACATAACTTTTGTACAAATGATAAAGAACATCTTCAGATTCGACAAGAACAGAACAAATATTTGAATCATCGGATATGTGCAAAAATAGTAAAGATGAAATTGTGTTTTTATAAAACACAAATGAAACACTATTGATAATTCTATTTAAGATCCTGAAAACGATGTTACGTTGTCTGACTATTTCAGAAAATACAATGACATTTATAATATGAACTCAGCGAATTTAACCGATTTTTAAAAAGTTCGTTCGCTTTTTTAACAAAATTGGTTCGGTTGAGCATTTGTAAAATACGTTACCACAAAAATCAACAATGGTTCATTTTCTGGTACGATGCTTTTATGTACTGAATTGTTTGGCAATCAAATATCTCTTTCGCCAAAAAGGTGGCAAGACATGAATTTTTAAAAAAGTGACGAAGACAACACGACATTTGCTAGCGCAGTTAACAAATATTGTGTGATGTCAAGTTATCGGTGCAGTTTTAATAATCTGTATAGCTTATATTTGCGCAAGTATTCCTATCGAATAAATGTGAAAATCAAAAGAAGTATCTTTAGTAAACTGTAAAATAACGTAGATTTTACACTCCAGCATATTGAAGAGGACTAACAACAGCTTATAAGCGGGCATCAAGATGAAAAAGAATAGAATGAAGTATCACATATCAGAAAGCCAAGACTGACAAGAACGTGACTAATTTTTAAAAGGGTTTTTAAAGTGGTTTTCGTCTACACAAAAAGGGAAAAAAATTGAATGTCTTAGTAAAATGAGAATATTAGACGATCAAACTTTGTTCGAGCGAATGTGTGAAGATATATATATATATATATATATATATATATATCACTCTGGTAAATACATCGCCTACACAAAGTTCTCTAAATTTATACATTGTTACAGTGTTTAAGACAGTTTCTCTTAATGAGATTCACTAAAAAAGAAAATAGAACAAATTGGGCCTGAACGGGAAACAATGAATCAAACCAAGAAGTAAACCGTAATTTATGAACTTCATTAAAATAAATTTGAAAAGAAAGTACCATTACCCCATACGGACTATGATATTTTAATGTGATATTTATTTACTCTATTTCAAGAATAGACAGACTCTTCCAGAGATTATGAAAAGAGTGTCGTAGCTGTATGAAAAAATATTGAAATGTATACGTCTTTGTTGTCGTTTAGAAATTTAATTAGATTTAATTAAATAATTTTACGAATAGAGTGTCGTAGCTGTATGAAAAAATATTGAAATGTATACGTCTTTGTTCTCGTTTAGAAATTTAATTAGATTTAATTAAATAATTTTACGAATAGAGTGTCGTAGCTGTATGAAAAAATATTGAAATGTATACGTCTTTGTTCTCGTTTAGAAATTTAATTAGATTTAATTAAATAATTTTACGAATAGAGTGTCGTAGCTGTATGAAAAAATATTGAAATGTATACGTCTTTGTTCTCGTTTAGAAATTTAATTAGATTTAATTAAATAATTTTACGAATAGAGTGTCGTAGCTGTATGAAAAAATATTGAAATGTATACGTCTTTGTTGTCGTTTAGAAATTTAATTAGATTTAATTAAATAATTTTACGAATAGAGTGTCGTAGCTGTATGAAAAAATATTGAAATGTATACGTCTTTGTTCTCGTTTAGAAATTTAATTAGATTTAATTAAATAATTTTACGAATAGAGTGTCGTAGCTGTATGAAAAAATATTGAAATGTATACGTCTTTGTTCTCGTGTAGAAATTTAATTAGATTTAATTAAATAATTTTACGAATAGAGTGTCGTAGCTGTATGAAAAAATATTGAAATGTATACGTCTTTGTTGTCGTTTAGAAATTTAATTAGATTTAATTAAATAATTTTACGAATAGAGTGTCGTAGCTGTATGAAAAAATATTGAAATGTATACGTCTTTGTTCTCGTTTAGAAATTTAATTAGATTTAATTAAATAATTTTACGAATAGAGTGTCGTAGCTGTATGAAAAAATATTGAAATGTATACGTCTTTGTTGTCGTTTAAAAATTTAATTAGATTTAATTAAATAATTTTACGAATAGAGTGTCGTAGCTGTATGAAAAAATATTGAAATGTATACGTCTTTGTTGTCGTTTAGAAATTTAATTAGATTTAATTAAATAATTTTACGAATAGAGTGTCGTAGCTGTATGAAAAAATATTGAAATGTATACGTCTTTGTTCTCGTTTAGAAATTTAATTAGATTTAATTAAATAATTTTACGAATAGAGTGTCGTAGCTGTATGAAAAAATATTGAAATGTATACGTCTTTGTTCTCGTTTAGAAATTTAATTAGATTTAATTAAATAATTTTACGAATAGAGTGTCGTAGCTGTATGAAAAAATATTGAAATGTATACGTCTTTGTTCTCGTTTAGAAATTTAATTAGATTTAATTAAATAATTTTACGAATAGAGTGTCGTAGCTGTATGAAAAAATATTGAAATGTATACGTCTTTGTTCTCGTTTAGAAATTTAATTAGATTTAATTAAATAATTTTACGAATAGAGTGTCGTAGCTGTATGAAAAAATATTGAAATGTATACGTCTTTGTTCTCGTTTAGAAATTTAATTAGATTTAATTAAATAATTTTACGAATAGAGTGTCGTAGCTGTATGAAAAAATATTGAAATGTATACGTCTTTGTTCTCGTTTAGAAATTTAATTAGATTTAATTAAATAATTTTACGAATAGAGTGTCGTAGCTGTATGAAAAAATATTGAAATGTATACGTCTTTGTTCTCGTTTAGATCAATGGATGGCAGAATTTTGAGACAATTTATTTTAAAATCCATAAAATAGAAATTATTTATGAGAGTGATACCAATTAATTTTTAATTGTTTTCATCGTTATATTTTATATTTTGCGATCAGACAATTTAATTGGGGATTGGTAGTAAAAGATGATTATGTATGAACAGCGAATAAGTTTACTGTTATACAAGTTTTTAAAAGGAGACCTAATCTGGCATCAGGTATAAGGATGTGAAATACCTACAATGTGTTGAATAGAAGATCTGTGTGAAAAACATGTGAACCATTTGGATATGTGGAAAATATATTTATAGACTCTTTTACCATCAGGGGAGAGAATTTATGCAGATTTATAAGCATACACATGTGTGTGTGCGTGTGTGTATGTGCATGCGTTTATGGAAATATGATTATTCAATTATATTTCCAAATTTATTTATACTAAACCTTTTTTATTTATGAAGGTCAATGTATGTTGAATATAACTACATAGCTTATATAAATGAATGACAAAAGTCCATATTTCTTATTCAAGGATGCTGTTCATCTTACCGTTTAATTCTCTCAGCATTTTAAATGTTCAATTCTTGGTAACACCTATTTCGTAGCAAAGTAAGAATCACATATATACTATGTCAGTTTTTAAATATTTTCCGCCCTAACTCATTAACTTTAAAAGAAAAGAAAAAAGAAGTTGGTTATGATTACTGTAATCTGGTTACATTGAAGAGTAATTGTAATTGTGTTTCATGATATTTACGCTATCTTTGATTTTGTAGGGCAGAGTCATTCACGTTTAACCAACGGGTTAATATAATGTGATCATATTGTTATATTCAACACTAAAAATATCTTATATAATATTTTTTGAAATTTAATGTTTATAAATAATTTATATTTATAGCCTTCGATAATTTTAACCATGATTCAATCATGAATACGTGTATTTAGAGATATATACAAAGCTAATTTTATAATTCATAGAATTTGTTTAACTTTTTCTTTTCCTTAACATGAGAAATTTTTTAATTCTTCGTTACGTCTGTTTTTCTTTTCAATGTAAGAGAAGCTATTTCACTTTAAAAATACTCTTTATTATCTCCCTTACATATTGTAATCATTTTATGAATTATATTTTGTGGATGAGTAAAGGTTTGGAATATTTCTTCTCGTAAAACTCGTCAAAAGGAGACAGATATAATAAAAAAAAACAAATAGTGCCTATCTAATATTCGCCGTTAATAAATATGTGCACCTGTGTAATAATATCTAAAGCTTTGAACCCCATATTACTTTTTTATATGTAATTGTAATTTCTATGAGTTTCCATTTTTATAGAACTGTTTCCGTTAGGCGCGGTGTATAAAGGGTGACCCCCCAAAAAAACGGGCCCCAACTCTAATTAGGCCCCGTTTCTTAGTGTTTTGCCCGAATGAAATTAAACTTTGGTCATAACTAGTTTATTATATTCAAAACATCACATAAAAACACAGGGGTCTTTGGCCTTTTTTTTCTCCGTTCTCTGTTCTATGTTTCTAGATGGCCTCCATTTAGCTCTTGTTTGTTTTTTGGGTCACCCTCTATATTTTAGAAAATATCGATTAAACAATATTTTCTATATCAAAATAACTTTTATTCACTTTCGAACAATGAACCTGTTTATGTACGGGTCACCATGGTAACTCCTTATTTATCCTTTATTTATCTTTTAAATTATAGATTAAATATTAATATTAGCTCTCTCAGAAATATAGCATTAAGCAGACGTACTTTTAATCGTATATAGATAACAGAAGCTATGTGAAAAGAAGGGAAATAAAAAAACCTGATTTACATTTGCAGATATGTTCGGCAACAGTCAATGCTGTCTATTCGTTTGGACTTACGGTTTCTGCTATCCAATTTGCTGAATAATTATATATATTCAAGTGGAGAAGAAAGCCAATTTTATTTGTGCAAATGATAAGGATGCCACGTAATCTGAGAAGATAATCAGTAGTCAGAGTAAAGCATATGCGTTTTCTTCACTATCGTTCTGCCTGCGCAACAATTGTCAGAAGTCAAAAAGAGAAGAGAATCTTTAGTGTAATACCATGTTATTCAGAGAAAATATCTTGTGACGTGATAATAATTGAAAATGGATTACAGATTAACTATAATGAAATTACAAAGGACAATTCCGTATTAACCTTTAAAATAGTCTAGACTAGCAGGGAGAACCGGGATTGCCAGAGATTGAATGAGGATCAACGAATGTTCCATCATCTCACATTTTATTGTCTTCAAAATCGATCATTTTTTCAATCAAATCAATTACCTGATCTAGTTAATAATCCTTCCGTAGTGTACTGGAACTAAGCTTCACATGCCTCTTCGCAGTGACGTAGGTCACAATACATTGAAGTTGGCACTGCACTGTAGATAATTGCTTGAATTAAAGTTTAAAATCCAAAGTTCAAGTATCGCGGTTTAATTGTGCTATAAACTAAAACATTCATTTCAAACACGCCACATGTCATATCAAATAACATACTGTTGATTTTATATGCCGGGTCTTTCTACTTGCGTGGTGATAATGACTTGAATTAAAGTTTAAAATGCAAAAGTCAAGTACCATAGTTCAATTTTGCTCTAAACTGAAACTTTCATTTCGAATTCGACACTGTCATATCAAAGAACTTTCAGTTGGTTTTATATGACGGGCTTTTCTTCCTGTGCGATAATAAACCTTCACAAATACATGTGTGATATTAGGCTGTGTAAGGCGTTAACATGAGTCAAAACTGTCTCTTTTTTTTTCATTGACTTTTTCGATTATCTTATTTCTTAGAACTGCACGCCTTTGGAACTCTCTTCCGTCTGCCTGCTTCCCACCTGACTACAACTTGGATGTGTTCAAGTCCAACGTTAACAAATTCCTAATGAACCGCCCCTTAAGTAAACACTTAATCAAATCTCCACACTAACGTAATGTACTTACAATAACCCTCATCCCTGAGTGGCTTCCGGGCCTTGATAAGTGGCGACCACTGTGTAAAAAAAATTGGATATATAGTGCTTCTAAAATATCTTACTTTTTATTTCCATTATAGGTTAAAATGTTCCGACTTCTGTTATAATATTTCTGTATGTCAGCGATTCGAACGCTTTCAGCATTTTGGTCGGAACAAATGAAACGAATAAAATCAGTGTAAAACAAAAATATGGTATTTCTCCTTTTCACTTGACTTCCAGTTTTTGATGAACTGAAAGGTGCAAGCTTATATTTTTGTGTATTTTGCTTTTATTCCGTATTCGTTAGTATCATGCGTATGTTATACAGAACTGCATTTCCCCATGCTTCAAGTATTTTCTTTATTCCACTTCATTAGTCCATTCCAAGGACAATTGCAAGGGCTGTATACAACATCGCGTTACTGTTGTCAGTGAACTGCCAGGAGAGGAGCTCAACATAAGGTCGGACTGGGCCTCGAGATTTGCACTGCGTAGTTGTTCTTATACTTGAACGGCCACACACAAAGATTACAGAATTTACACCGCTCACAGCAAAAAGGTCGAAGTGAAGGATATAGATTCATACGAGACAAAATATGAATAGAATCTACAAGAAGTTTACATTACAAGCAAAAGTAATTTGATAATAGGATTTCTACGTATAAAAACGCTCCATATCCACTGATAGGTGTATTATTATACTAAAGCTGAATCAACTAAATTGTTGTTTCGTTCAATAATTTACTTGTATTTTTTTTAATCGTACAGAATATTTTTCAGTTGTCGACATCATACTATTAACAGCCGAGGTTTAAATTAAAATAAGAAATTAAAAGATAGAAACTGTGAATTATAAACATGTGCAAAATATTACGTTATTAAGTAATAATAAATATTTTACCTGCTGCTATAGAAATAAAAGTAGAGAAAGGTAAGTACATTACTTTTGGGGTTGTCCGTATATTTTCCCTTTAAATAATTTTGAAAGTTAATTTTTCCTCATTCAAACAAGCAATTTTTTTATGAAATATTTATATCTATATATAGGGCAAAACGTGTGTGTTTGTATGTCTCGCAAAATATCCGACAAACACATCGGAACGTGTCGAAACTGGCATCGTTTTAAACTTGGTCTTTCGGACAACATATATCGAAAAAATAGTCCGAAACATTAATTCCTTCATCCTCAATGGCCAGTTTGCTACAAAGAGGGGTCGCATTTTCATCGATATTTTTCCAAGTCATCGTCTTCTTTCGATTGACTAGCCTTAATTTCAACGTCCGCGACCTCTGGCTTTGTCATGGAGGCATCGGCTAAGACGTTACGTTTTTTTACCTTCTTTTTCTCTTTCGCGTATAGATTCGAGCCTTCCTTCCTACTACCAGTTTTATTAACACCTCTCTCCATCCAAACTGCCTACTGTTATTTTGATCCCCCCGCTACTACCACTTTTTTCATTTCCCCCGGGTTCCTTACTACATACCTACACACACCCGGGCAACGCCGAGTACCCTAGCTAGTATACGCACACACACACACACACACATACACACACACACACATATATATATATATATATATATAGAGAGAGAGAGAGAGAGAGAGAGAGAGAGAGAAAATATTATAAATACATATACATGTATGCATATAATTTGCATTCCAATAGTTTCATTCCAATGTTCAAATACAAAGAATCAGTCCACACGATTTTGCTAGTTTTTTTTTTATTTTGTCGAATATCTATGTTTAATTCCTTCCGATTATACACGCGTTTCGCATCCCATCATGAAAAAAAACGGTTCTTAGTCTATCTGAGACACATTGTTTTAAAACCAAATAGAAGAAAGAAATGTGCTTGAGAAGAACAATAAATAAGCTTTGCATGTTAGGAGAACCCCCACCCATATAGTCCGCAATAAATAAATTAATATAAATAATACTCATCTCAATAATGTATTTCAATTAAAATAAAGTATGATTTCCTCAACTTTAATTGTAACGCATTAAACGTTTTGTTTAAATGTGATCCTCTGAAAAGAGTTTTCTGTATAATTAATTTCATCGATTACATACTGTAATCGATTATAGGTATTTTATTTTGGTTAATTGTATTTTAGAAGAAAAGTTTTTGCCCCTCAAAGAAAATCTACTAACATCTTAAGACCTGGGAGCATAGGTATTAACAAACAATTGGTAATTCACCGATTGCCATCGATTTAATTGTATATTAGATAAATGGCCATGAAAGTTTCTTTTTGTTTCTTGTTTTTTTTTATACTAACAGAAAATTGTACGGCAAATAACTTAATGAGAATGTAAGAAAAATATTTTACATTTAAATCACTTTTCTGTAAAATGTATCGATGTGTTCGTTTATGTATTCTTCATTTTCATAGATATCTTATATTGTGCACATTTATTTAAGATTGTACGACTTCATTTTAGTAGAAAAATAAATATTTTATTCATTTCAAGCGTCGCTGATTCTCGTTTAGAAACATTACATTCTATTTTACAGTTATTTGATTTGTGATTTGAATATCGTTCACAGGAATATAGGTAAATCAACATCAGTTTTTGTATTTACTTAAACTTTGGGAAGTTTTTTTTTATTACATTTTCACTCCAAACAAGGCACATTGCGACTTTGGTGTAGGTGGCTACTATCAGGGGCAACAGCTACTCGGGAACTATGTAGGGATTTTGGGCAGCACGATGTCGGTTAACGTTGCACGTCAGTTGGGAAAGCAGGGACCTGAAATGGAATTCCGAAGTCTAGCGGTTCTGGGGAAGAAACTACTGGAGTAGAAAGATCTTTTACATCTAGGGATATCTACAGTGTGAGGGTGGGATTTAGCAGCCTTTCGGGTTTGTCGAGGGTGTTCACGTCGTGGGGGCACAAGAGGATTCACCATTAAAATACTTGTAGAATAGGCAGAGGGGTGAAACGTCTCATCGATGGGACAGAGGCTGAAGCTTAGATGTCAGTTCAGGGCCTATTAGATTGGCGACTCTCTTTTGAACCTTGTCAACGAGCGAGAGACTAGTAGCAGATGCACCAGCCCAAGTATGACAGCAATACTCCATATATGGGCGAATGGTGGCCTTATATAGGTACAAGATACTTTCGGGTGTTAGTAGTTTTCTAGCACGGTAGAGAGAGCCCACCTTCCTTGCAGCGGCCCTGGCGATGCTTTCAATGTAATTGTTCCAACTCATGTTTCCTGGGAACGTTAGGCCAAGGATTTTGAAATATGTACTCTCAGATAAAGAGTCGTTGGCCATTGCTATAGGTGGTAGAGAAGGTTTCTTGTAATTATTGGATGAAACTAGTTTAGTCTTGGTTGCATTGAATGTGACCATCCATTTTGTCCCTATTCCACTATAGATTGGAGGTAATCCTCTAGTGTTTCTGCCATTTCTTTAGATATGTCTTCATTTGTTTTCCTGCCCTGCCTGTTACAGAGTGCGGTGTCATCCGCATATATACCCATCTCAGAGGAAATTTTGTTGGGGAGGTCATTTATGAATATCAGGAAGAGTAGTGGTCCAAGGATAGACCTCTGAGGAACTACCGTATTTATATCATATTGTTTCGATGTACATCCGTCGAGGACAACCTGGATTTTTCTCTTATCTAAGAAGGATTTAATTATGTTAAGTACTCTACCAGTGATACCGTATGATCTAATTTTCCTGAGGAGACCCTCATGCATACCCTGTCAAAAGCCTTAGATATATCTAGAGCTACCGCTCTGCCCTACCCTGCTTTGTCCAGTGAATGATATATACGTTCAGAGATTACAGTGAGGATTTCTGCTGTGGAACGGGCTTGTCTAAATCCATATTGTTGCTCGGTCACAAATTTAGCATCTATAAGGGGGTGGACTAGAGCATGGTTAATTATGGTCTCAAATATTTTGGCAAAGTGGGAGGAGGCTAATAGGGCGATAATTTAATGGGTCAGTTCTTTCACCAGAATTCTTGAATACTGGTAACACAGGAGCAGTTTTCCAACAGCCCGGAAAGCAAGATTCAGGAAGGCATTTGTTGTAGAGTGTGGAGAGAACTGGAGCTACTTCGGCTGAGCACTTTTTTAATAGCACAGCTGGGATGAGATCGGGTCCACATGCTTTGAAGTGTCCAGGTTTTTTTACGATAGCATGCACTTGAGCAGGGGTGATTTTCAGATCGTCTAGCGTGGCGTCTGTCTGCATAGGAAATTCAGGTAGGGGTGGTTGGAGGGTCTAGTGTGGAGTTTGAGACAAACCGACTGGCAAGCATGTTAGCCTTCTTGGTTGCTGAGCAAACAACCTCGTGATTTTTGGTTAGTGGGGGAATTGTTGATTGTTCATTATTTACTACACTGTTGTAGATTTTCCAGAAGTCACGAGTTCCTAATTTTTGTGTTTCGATGCGTTTTTTAGTGGTTTTCGTAAATTCTCTCTTAGCTGCCGCTATTTCTTTCTTTACGTTACTTCTAGCTTCTATGTACTTCTGTCTGTTTGAACTGGACTTATGTCGGTTAAATATGCGGTATGCATGCTGCCTTTGAGCAATGGCAGTTGCGCAAGTCGAAGTAAACCATTAGGGAGAGTGGGGCTTGCTATAAAATTTCCGCATGGGAACCTGTTCTTCGATTGCAGTTTTGAACTAATCGGTGGTCTCGTTTGCGCACTGTTCAGCCGGAAGAGAAAAAATATTCCCCCATGGGACATTATCACTGCATGATCAGCGTTCCCAAGTGGGCTGTCGGCATTCGTAATACAATCATCGCGAACAGTGGTCAAAAACAGATATAGAAGGGATGCATATTGTTCTTCCTAGTCAGGGAAGCGTAACAATTTGTGATAGGGAATGAGATATAGAGAAGCTATGAGTTGTAACTATTTCATTTAACCACATAAATTAATATACCAAAGTATATATTTATGCGTAAACTTTAAGTATTTATTTCAACAGTTCTCAATACTAGGTAGAACTAGGTAGTAAGTTACAAAATATATATATTAATATATTAAAGGAATAAATTGTAAGATGGTCAATGTCATGAAATTTGGAATATAGACTTTCGTCATTCATTCACTATATATATATATATATATATACATATATATGTATGTATGTATGTATGTATGTATGTATGTAGGTATAGTGAATGAATGACGAAAGTCTATATTCCAAATTTCATGACGTTGAACATCTTACAATTTATTCCTTTAATTCAGTTGATACTTACAATTCTTGACAGTATCTGTTTCGTAGCACAAAATCAATCAATTATTATATCAAGCAGTGAATATTTTGCCTTTAACTCATCAGAAGAAATAGCAACAATCAATCCATCAAAAGGAAATAAAATGCGTTTGGACATGATTAAAAAATTCGAAAATTTAAAAAGAAGCTGCAAATACTTTATATTCTTCTTTAATTATACCATTTTAATTTTAGACATTAAGTCACTAAAACCCCCACTACTAAGAGAGAAGGCCAGTGAACATGACAGCGTAACGTCACTTCCTGATCAATTTGTAGGTATAGAAAGTTTCTGCCTTTGATAACATTTATTTGATATATTTTGATTTTTTGGCCACTTTTTCGAATCTATGTGTATATTAATACAAACTCCTAAAAACATACCCAGTTAGGTAGAATGTAACTTATCTTGCCTTTGATAACATTTATTTGGTATATATTTGTTTTTGACAACTTTTTGGAATCTATGTGTATAATACAAAGTCACGCTAACAGGCATAAATAATATGGCTACCGATTTTGTTACCGATTATCCATGGCTACCAATGTGTATTACTGATTGTCCATGCATGTTCTAAAGAAAAAGAACAATTCTCCATTTGGGTTATACTTATTATAATTACACATGGGGGTAATTTTAATCTAACAAAATATAATAAGTGAAATAGTTTTTGAACTTTTATTTCTATCGGAGAAAGTCGAATATTTCATTTTTTTTTTACTGCAAAACAAACATTTTTATATATTTTCCAGTCCGTTCTTTTAATAATAAATAAAACTTTCACTGAGTATTTCCAAATATTTTAAAGTTAGCATTTTTCACTGCCGTTTTTTTTTTTTTTTACGGTCGGTGAATTTTCAATATTTAAGCACTAGGCGTAATTTATTTCTTTGAAATATAATTAAAACGTCAATTTACATGACGGATTTGTTTGTTTGTTTGTTTTGATAAGTAACTTATCTTGCCTTTGATAACATTTATTTGATATATATATATATATATATATATATATATATATATATATATATATGTTTTTGACAACTTTTTGAATATATGTTTACAGTAATACAAACCTAAAATTTTATTTAACTTGGAAATACTATTTAAAATACACGTACGTACACTGCAAAAGTACTCTTATTATTATCATCCTCATAATAATAGTAACAATACTAAAATAACTGGTGTAGATGACATCGACTGGCGCCAAACCAACTAGTTGTGAAGGGTCAAGGAGGATGGAAAATCGAGGTGGGAGAGCACTAACTAAATCTCCACTGGAAGTGTGCAGTTCACATCTGGTACCTTGGAGAGGCATTTTGTCACCCAAACCCCAGGAAACACCATTGTCCAATGCCAACAAGAAATCAGTGACAACGGCTGTTGCGATAACGTGCAATCATCTGCACAAATGGTCAAGATGTGGAGAACACTAGAAATTTGGGGAGCCTTGTTGTTACTTGGTCTCTAGGGAACACCACAGGTTACTGCCAGTGAGCCATCACTGATGATGGCCTGTGGGACAATTAATACGCTACACATTTTGATGAAAAAATGGGGAAAAATGAGCCTAGAAGAACAGAAAACCAAAACTTTAAATATAATTTCTGTATTTAAAGTAATAGTTATTTAAATATTTCAACATATAATCTTCTGCAGAAAATCCAGCTTCCCTTTAAGGGACACTCAGGATAGGAACAAAAATAATCTCAGTCATTAAAGATTTCTCCTCCGCCGACCGGAGACAGAAAAGGTAAAGTGTAGCATCAAAACAGATACTACACTGTGACATTGTCCCGAAGGCCAAAACATATTTGTGTTTAATGTTTCTTTAACTGTTTGTTCCCTAAATTCATAATTCAGTTTTATCAGTATTAAATTGTATATTGCTTTAAAATGACTTAATTTTACATAGATAATATTTATATTTTATATTGAATAAAGTTCAGTTTAAGTATTAATAGAACTGAGTTCTTTTTTCTTTTTAAAAATGTTTTATTGCTCTTTTTCAAATGACCCTCATATAGTACTGACAGTCTGACAAATCTTACCTACATTGCCTGCAGACATTTTTCAGTTATCAGGCATTATTACTCTCAGTGGCCGGGCTAAAACCCACATACGTATTAACAAATTCCATTAATTTAGATATATTCTGCCAGAAATGTTCTATTTATTAATTAGTCAATATACTATTTATTATTATAGTATAAATGAGTATTATATATTACACATGTTTACGCATACGAAACTAAAAAAAAAACAATATTTTTAATATCCAGTTTTATTAAATTATTAATTTAACTTTAAAACTATACATAACTAAGTTCTTATTACTGTTATAATAAAATTTATTATTACATTAATTATAACTCTTTGTATTTCTTAATTCTAAAACTATAATTTTATTCGGTTGATATTTATGAATTCACTATATAATCCATTTACATAATTGCTGATCTTCGGCGAAAAATATTAAAAGCTAATTTTTATTGATAATCTTAACGGAGTTATTGCCCTATGAACAAAAATTGAAATATATCTTACTAGCATTTCTGCCCGGCGTTGCCCGGGGGTTTGGATGTGTGTGTTGAGCAAAAAAAAAGTGGTTGTAGGAAGGCTCGAACCCGTACCGCGAAGGAGGAAAAGAACGGGGAAAACGTGACGTCTTTGCTATTACGACCACCGCCAAACCGAAAGTGACGCAGGTTTTAATTAAGGCTGGGCAATCGGAACGAGAGGATAACTTTCAAAAATATCGGCGAAAAAAGATACCCTCCCCCTGTAGAAAGGTTCCGAGGTTATGGTGAAGATATTAATGTTTTTAGCCAATTTTTCGGTATTTGTCGCATGAAAGGTGGAAGTTCAAAACGATACTGATCTTGGTAAAATCCGTCATCTCTGTCAAAAGTTTAAGGCAGACATGCAAACATACATACATATATTAAAAAGCTTGCCCTATATCTGAATACTCTTTATGTAAAATTTCAAATGTTTAGACCAGAAATTGTCTGAGTAATTTGGTAGAGATCGCAGAGGTCAATTTTTTTTAATTTGCGTCTATTATGACCCCTAAACATGTATTGTTTTAGGCTCAAATCAAGTTATTAAGTTAGATCTATGTCCAAGGAACCTATATAAAAAATGGCAAGTGTTTAGACCGAAAATTGTCGGAGGAGTTTGGTAGAGTTCTCAAAGATCAAATCGTTGAGCTTTGACCAGTTAACAGCCAAGTTTCTGGACGATACCGGATTACAAAGATTTTCCCAAATTTCAGTAGCCTGTATATCAAATTTCATGTCTGTTGACTAAAAATTTACAGAATTATTGCGTAGGGAAATGTACACAGACACACATACACACACACAGACGCGTTCACTTTTATAGATACTAGCATTTCAGCCCGGCGTTGCCCGGGTGTTGGGAGATGTATGTTGAGCAAAAAAAAAAAGAAAAAGGATTATTTTTTTTTATTTTGACCCCTGTTATGACCCCTTAATATTTATGGTTTTGGGCTCAAATCAAGTTATTAATCTAGATCCATGTCCAAGGAACCTATATCTGAAAATTCAAGTGTTTAGACTGAAAATTGTCGGAGGAGTTCTCAAAGGTCAAATCGTTGAACTTTGACCCCTAGCAGCTAAATTTCTCTCCCGAACTCTGGTTACAAAGAATTTCCCAAATCTCAGTACCCTGTATATCAAATTTCGAGTCTGTAGACTGAAAATTTACAGAGTTATTTCGTGGGAAAATGTACACAGTCACACACACAGAGACACACACATAGACACGTTCACTTTTATATATATAATAGTTATATATTTACAAGTCTATACGTCATGAAAGTTTATTAAAAAGAAAAGTGGGTAAATTTTAAAAGCAATCGTAAGTTTTATTAATTACTAGCATTTCATCCCGGCGTTGCCCGGGTGTTTGGGGGTGTATGTTGAGCAAAATAAATAAAATGTCAGTTTTTTCACTTTTACCCCTATTATGGCCCCTTAACATTTATTGTTTGGGAATCAAATCAAATTATTAAGTTAGGCCCATGTCCAAGAAACCTATATCTAAAATTTCAAGTGTTTATACCCAAAATTGGCGGAGGAGTTTGGTAGAGTTCTCAAAGGTCAAATCGTCGGGATTCGACTGCTAAACAGCAAAATGTCTTGCCGGAAACGGATTACAAAGATATTCCCAAACCTCAATACACTGTGTATTAAATTTGGAGTCTATAGACTGGAAATGGACAGAGTTATTGCGTAGGGAAATGTACATACACAAACACACACACGTTTACTTTTATATATATACTAACATTTCAGCCCGGCGTTGCCCGGGCGTTTGGAGGTGTATGTTTAGAAAAAAAAATAGTAGGAAGGCAGGCTCGAACCCTAACCGCGAAGGAGGATGAGAACTGGGGAAAAAACTGACGTCTTTCTATTACGAACACCGGCAAACCGGAAGTGACGTAGGTTTAAATTAAGGCTGGACAATCGAAAGAAGAGGATGACTTTCGAAAATAAGGGCGCAAAAACCGCCCCTCCCCGCCCTGTAGAAAAGTGCCTAGTTGAAGGTGAAGATATTTATGTTTTTAGCCAATTTTTCAATATTTGCTAAAATCTGTCGCCTCAGTCGAAAGTTTTAGGCGCACATGCAAATATACATGCATACATTGATATATTGGTAACTGAAAATTTTCGACCCAAACCGACGAAAAAAGCTTGCCCTATTTCTGAATACCCTTTATGTAAAATTTCAAATGTTTGGACCAGAATTTTTCTGAGTAATTAAGTAGAGACCGCAGAGGTCAAATTTTGTTAAACTTTGACGCCTATTATGACCCCTTAAAATTTATTGTTTTGGGTTCAAATCAAATTATTCAGTTAGATCCATGTCCAAGGAACCTATATCTAAAATTTCAAGTGTTTAGACCCCAAATTATCGGAGAAGGTTGGTAGAATTCTGAAAAGTGAAATTGTTGAACTTTGACCCCTTAACACCCAAAAACCAATCACAAAGATTTTCCCAAATCTCAGTACCCTGTAAATCAAATTTCGAGTCTGTAGATTTAAAATTTACAAAGTTATTGCGGAAAGAAATGTACACACACACACACACACACACACACAGAGGATCATTCACTTTTATGGATATACTTGCATTTCAGCCCGGGTGTTTGAATGTGGTAGTAGGAAGGAAGGCTCGAACCCGTACCGCGAAGGACGAAAAGAACGGGGAAACCCCCGACGTCTTTGTCGTTACAATCACCGCCAAACAAGAAATAACGTCGGTTTTAATTAAGCCTAGAAAATAGAAAAAAAAAAAGATGACTTTCAAAAATATCAGCGAAAAAACCGACCCCCCGCCATTTAGAAAAGTGCCAGTTGAAGATGAAATATTAATGTTTTTAGCCAATTTATCGATATTTGTCGTCTGAAAGGTCGAACTTCAAAACGATACTAATCTTGTAAAAATCCGTCGCCTCTGTCGAAAGTTTTTGACATACATGCAAACATACATAGATATATACATTTATACAGAGGTTACTTTAAATTTTTGACCCAAACCGATTAAAAAGGTGGCCTATCTCTGAATACCCTTTATGTAAAATTTCAAATGTTTAGATCAGAAAGTGTCTGAATAGTTTGGTAGAAGCCGCAGAGGTCAATTTTTTTAGTTATTAAGTTAGATCATGACCAAGAAACCTATATCTAAAATTTCAAGTGCTTAGACCGAAAATTGTCGGAAGAGTTTGGTAGCGTTCTCAAAGGGCACATCGTTTAACTTTGACCCCTTAGTAGCCAGATTTCTGGCCGAAAACGAATTAAAATTGACAGGATTATTGCGTAGGGAAATGTACACACACAGACACACAGATACACAGATAACCAGACAGACAGAGTGACACTTTCACTTTTATAGATATATAGACTAGCATGGGTGCTTGGTGTTGCCCGGGTGTTTGGAGGTGTATGTTGAGCAAAAAAAAGTCTATTTTTTTTTAAATGTGACCTCTATTATGACCCCTTAAATGTAGTATATCTTCTGCAGATGCTGCACTTAAGATAATCTGTACCAGTCAATGGAGGGGAAACCCTCTATACTGGGAAAATTATTATTTTTGATAAAAAGAGTGCCTCCTTTTTGCTTACTTTTAGGGGAGCTGGTTTTTACCCCACATTAAAAACGGCCTTGTGCCTAATTTTCTTTGGTGGGGAATCAAATAAATACATTAAATAAATAGAAAAGAGGTTTGCCTTTTTTCTGTTGTTCTTGGCCTTCGAGTTGGGATCAGAGTGTAGTATCTGTTCCGGCAGATGCTGCACTTAAGATAATTTGTACCAGTCAATGGAGGGGAAACCCTCTATACTGGGACAATTATTATTTTTGGTAACCAGAGTGCCCCCTTTTTGCCTACTTTTAGGGGAGCTGGTTTTTACCTCACATTAAAAACGGCCTTGTGCCTAATTTGCTCAGTGGGGGAGCAAATAAATACCATCTGTTCCGGCAGATGCTGCAAGCTGTGACTGGCAAAGACCAGATGTGGGGGCAACCCCACATGTCTGACCTTTAACCAGCTCCCATTTCCCACCTCTCGGGAGCTGGTCCCCTTTTTCCATTCCCCCTCCCTTCACTCCTCACATTAAAAATCGGCCTTGTGCCTAATTTGCTCGGTGGGGGAGCAAATAATTACCATCTGTTCCGGCAGATGTTGCAAGCAAAGACCATATGTGGGGGAAACCACACATATAAGACCTTGGTCAATGTAGGGGCAACCCTTCATACCAAATGTCACTATCCAGCTCCCCTACTCCCCGGGGAGTTGATCCCCATTTCCCCTTCACTCCTCACATTAAAAATCGGCCATGTGCCTAATTTGCGCGGTGGGGGAGCAAATAAATACCCTGTTATTTTTGGCCTTTCGCAAAGATCAAAGTGGAGTATCTGTTCCGGCAGATACTGCGAGCAAAGACCATATGTGGGGCATCCCCACATATAAGACCGTAGTCAATGTAGGGGCAACCCTTCATACCAATTGTCACTATCCAGCTCCCCTACTCCCCGGAGAGTTGGTCCCCATTTCCACTTCACTCCTCACATTAAAAATCGTCCTTGGTCCTAATTTGCTCTGTAAGCAAAAAATACCCTGTTGTTCTTGGCCTTAGTACCGGGATCAAATTGTAGTATCTGTTCCGGCAGATACTGCAAGCAAAGACCATATGTGGGGGCAACCACACATATAAGTTATTGGTCAATGTAGGGGCAACCCTTCATACCAATTGTCACTATCCAGCTACCCTACTCCCCAGGGAGCTGGTCCCCATTTTTCCTTCACTTTCCACATTAAAAAATGGCCTTGTGCCTAATTTGTTCAGTAGAGAAGCAAATAAATGCCCTGTTGTTTTTGGCCTTCGGGCCAGGGTCAACGTGTAGTATCTGTTCTGCAGATGCTGCACATAAGTTAATTGGTCCTTGATCAATATAGGAGAAACCGTTTATACTGAGACAATTACTATTTTTTGGGATACTGCCAGAGTTCCCCTTTTACCCCTGTTTTAGGGGAGCTGGTTTAACTCCACATTATAAACGACCTTATGTATAATTTGCTGTCGTGGGGAAGCAAAAAAATACATAAATAAATAGAAAAGAGGTTTTTTAATATGAATATCAATAAAAACAAAAGAAAAACGAATTTATAGGAGTATAGATTAAAACTATTTCAATATACAATATAGCATAGTTCTGTGTTTTATTTAGGCTAAATTAAGTTATAATCCTCAGATGAATAGTTAATATATATATTTCTATATATATTTTTTTGTTATTAAGCATATGATAATTTATTTCTTCATAGGTAAAGGGGAATAATATTGATATACTAGCGGGGGTACCCGGCGTTGCCCGAGTGTTTGTTTCCGGGACGGGGGGGGGGAGTTTTAAAAAATGTTATGGTAGGTAAGTAGGAAGGATCAAACCCGGAGTCATGAGTAAAAGTAGGAAAATAAAGTGTGAAAAAAAACAAAAAAACATCTGCAACGTTAACAGTTCGGCCACCAAGAAAAGTCCATTCCAGTTGTTTAGGAAAAAGAAAACGACTACGGTAGGCCGGCGCGAACGTGAAAATATAATGTTAATTGTCCAGCACGCTAACCACTACGCCACAGAGCACTGCAGCTTAGTTTAGTGATTTTAAATAACTTCACACGAAAGAACTACGAAACCAAACCGGTGTTCTCTTCTCGACTGTTCCTTGTGAACGATCCCCAAACGGTGTTAAGTGGTGGCAGGGGGAGGAGGAATTTATTAGAGAGAAAATATTTTACCACTTCCATTGATCTTAACCGATTTTGGCCGTGACTTCTCAGCAGAAAAAGTATAGAAATCTAAGATTATCGAGGAATTTGAGAAATAATAAGCCTATAACACACCTCAGATATTGTTCTGCCGTTTGTGCATATTATATTTGCATGAAATATCTTGATTTTTAATCCTATTAATGTCAAAATCAGACGGGAAAAAATGAGTTCATTTTATTTATATAATAATATAATATATATATATATATATATATATATATATATATATAATAATATATATAATAATATAATAATAATAATAATAATATAATAATAATATAGATATAGAAGAAGATAGATAGAAGAAGATAGATAGAATAGAAGAAGATAATATTGTGTAAAACAACATTAATATTCCTTAACCAATAAAAAGTTTAATAAGAATTAACAATTTTAAATCTAAATATAAGAAGAATTAAGATTTATACGATGATAATCAAAAATTATACTTAACAACAGAACAAGTTCGAGAAATGTTTATTAATACTTGATTTAAGTATGTTAGTGTAGTAAAAATGATAGAACTGTGAATTTTAAAGTATTGTATTCCAAATAATAAATGATGATGATGATGAGGAGGAGGAGGAGGAGGAGGAGGAGGAGGAGAGATAAAATAAATATAAGTGTAGTAACTAAATAATTTATATTGTGATATTATGGAGAAATGAATTATATGTTTAATAACAAATAGAAATTCTTATTATTTGTAAGAATTAATTAGCAGAATCCGTAGAAATTCCACGGTAGTTGAAAATGTTTAAAACACACAAATAAAATGAACAAAAAATGAAATAAGACAAATTGAATTAATGAATTTAAAACGATTTTTTTAGCAAAGTCCTTTTTAGCATTTTAAGTTAAAACGAACTGATTAAAAAATTATGGCCGACTTTTACTAAATTGGCCCCTCCTCCTCTAAATTTTACAAGTTATACTTTTATTTTAACTTTACTTTTTAAGTTTGTTGCATGTTGAATTTTTATTGAAAACATTCTAAATTTGTCGGGTGTTTAGGAAATTGATCCCTCCTCTAAATTACATAAATTACACTTTTTTTCACATTAATTTCATTGATTACAAAATTAACATTTAAAAAAAATAATTGAAAAAATAGTTTTCAATTATAATGTTCTACTAAATTAAACCTGTACTTTGTGACCATCGCAGAGAAAAATAATGCGACTTTCTTAGTCGACCGGTGTTAAATCCCGTCTAAAAAAAACGGATTTGGGTAATGTTTTGTCTGAATAGACATAGCATGTTCACAAGAACACAACTTGTTGGTTGCAACAAGATGTTTTGCATGTGCGTACTGTAACACATTATTTTTCGTAAAATTTTGCAAAACGTCTTGGAGTGAGCATTTTCTTATAGTAGCGATTCTTTCAAGCGAGACGACCCGGATGAAATTGATGAGAAATAGAAAGGGGTAGAATGGGGTTCAAGAAGGTTCCCTTCCTAACACCTTTTTAGACGCATTCCGATGAGAAAGTTAGAATTTGAAAAAAAAAATTTTTTTTTGTAATCTGAAATTTTATAATCGATGAGATTAACGTGAAAAAAAAAGAAAGTGTGAAAATTGTGAAATTTAGAGGGGAGATCAATTTCCTAAACCTCTGACAAATTTAGAATGCTTTCAATGAAAATTCAATACGCAACATTTTTTTTTTCAGATTAAAACAAAAAAAATTGAAACTGATCCTTTTGGGGCGTTGAGTTCCATGGCGGCAAGCATATTTTTTTAATAGCTGCTCGCCTACATAGGCTAACGGATGCGCGGATAACATTTTTAATATATTTATTTACTTTGATAATTTCGGTGCTTATGCACTTATGTTACTGTGCTTTTTTAAAATACTATTTTCAAATTAAGTTCAAGTTTTACGATACCTTCTTTTATTTAATTGTTAGATGAACGTACAGAATAATTACAAAACACCCTCCCCTCGTCATGTTAAGAATGGCTTTCAAAATAACATTATTTCAGCACGGTAACAAAGGAGCATAAGTACCCATTTTTTTTAATTTACATGCGCGGATAAACAACTAATTCTTTTAATTTAAAACGTATTCAAATTCAATGAATGGAATAATAAATAATTCATTGTACGTGTAAATATCTATGTAATGCAGTAAGCATTAATGTTTCTGCTGTTTTTGGTTTTATGTTTAAGGGAGCGACTATTAAATAAATATGCTTGTCGCCGTGGAACTCAACACCCTAAGAGTACTGAAACCTTTTTTATATAACTTTTATCGCCCGGGATCATTTTTCAATTATAGCGTTCTACTAAATTGTACACCTACTTTGTGTCCATCTCTCTCACGTGACCAGTGAATATTGCCGTTTAAAAGAGAGGTTAGATTAAAAAAAAAACTTTCAGAACTCGATTACGACTGTTACATACGCTCGAGTATGCTGAAAATGAATACCACAGTAATGTATTAATTTAGTGCCGGAAAAAGTTTTTAAAATATTCAATTATAAAAAACATAAACGCAAAGTTTAATTTGTATAATTGGATAAAAAAATAAATAAAAACACGATTTTTTGGGTCATGAGTAAAAACATCCGAAAATTCCACGAGTCTACCATAGCATTTGGTACAAATAATATTTAGTCATACATTTTTTTCAGACGCTAATATAGAAGATTACTTATATGCCATTTTTGAAAGCTGAATATGTCAGTATAGTCATGCTATGTCCACAAGAAGTTTTGTCTGTGGATAATGTAACAATATTTTCCGTAAAATTTTTCAAAAATCCATTCTTGGAATGGTTTCATTTCAATTTAAAAAAAAATAATATCTTTTTTTATTTATTTTTATTTTTTACAATTTCTTATAGTTGGGATTTTTTTTTCAAATAGGTAAGAGAGAGGAGGGTTAGAGTGGGGTTAGAGTGGGGATTAAGAAAGTTTGCTTCCGTTTTTTTAGAAGGCAATATTCACTGATCACGTCAGAGAGATGGTCACAAAGTTGTTGTTCAATTTACGTTTTGTTTACGAAGACATTGAAAAGAATGGATTTTGGGTACGTATTCAAAGTGGCACTTATTGCGAACTTAAAAGTAAAGAAAGTACAGAAAAGTCTGCATTATGTACGTAATTGTTACAGAACGAAGATGTAATATTCCAAAAATCAGGAAAATCGATCAAGTATTTTTTTGTATAAAAAAAATATCAAATTTTGCGACGGTGCTAATGCACTTATTGATCCGCGCTATTTATAAAATAGTATTTTCAAATTTAATTAAAGTATTATGATATCTGTTTTTATTAAATTGTAAGGATAAAACATCCTATTGCATAGTTTTTAACACATTAAATATTTTCCACCAACTTCTGGATAGACACAGAGTCCAAAATCGATTAGAAAGGATAGCATAAGAAACTGCTAAATAGACACACACAGACAATTTTGGGCAAATATGGTAAAATTGTCCCAAAAATTAGGTGTTTTTATTAGCCTAAGAAGAGCTACTAGGGCACAACCAAGAGTTATCGCGAAATATAGACAAACAAAATTATAAAGAAATCAGTTAGTTACAACGTTTCAGAAACTTTTTATAAAAATCCACGCATCAATTTTTTTAATAAGCACAAAACTGTAAATTTTAGACATATTAATCCGAAAGGGGCTCCTAGGGGCGAGCAACCGGGGTTTTCCCGGAAAATCCGTCCTGTTACTTTTTACTCATGTTTAACGTTTGTGCAATATTTAAAAAAAAAAAAAACACGGCGTAGTTACTGAGAAAATGGTGGATAGACGAACGGACGAACTGCTGAACGGACAAGGGTGAATTTACAGGTCCACACTCCTTTTGTCTGGGTAGCAAAAATATATAACCATGCAGTGTTTTACTATTAATGTATAATCCGCTTTATCTATTTCCTTACAACATTCATTCTCCGAATACATCTGGATATAGATTAAATCCCGTTTCTATTTGACTTCAGCTTTCAGGACAACCCGTGCCGATGAGCAAACGAACTTGATAAGCTATGGTGTAGTTTGGTACTTTTGTAAATCATAGATTCTAAATCTACTTGACAGCATTGAATAAAATGTGACACGTTTTACCCTGCCTTCCCATGGAGAATTGCGGCATATGTATATTTCTTATGCAAAGCAATACACATTTACAGGTTCACTAGTTTGCAGTTTGGAGACGGAAGTGTTGTTGTGATAAGTGATTCTCTCTACTAATTCGCACTTTTTATTTTTAGATTCAAATATTAATAACTACATTTTATTTCAGTATTTAATTTATGTATTTCTGTTGTATTAAATGCTGGCTTTTTTTTTTATCTCGTCCATAAATGTTTATCTACCAAGTTGATCTTAAATATTGTATAATCAATCCATTATATTATCATTTTCAGTCCCCCACCCCTAATTTCTGATGTTGCGAGTTTGTCTCTGATGTATCGTTATTTTCATGGAAAGTGTTCAACTAAGCTTCAATCTATGGTCCCCCCTCGCCAAACTTTCACAAGAAACACTCGTCTAGCTGTAAACACTATCAATAATTTTCCCCACTCTTTATCTTTGCCTAAACCTAAACGTAGATTCCATGAACAAAGCTTCTTTCTTAGAACTGCACACCTGTGGAATTGTCTTCCGTTTTCCTGCTTTCCGGCTTACTACAATATGGCTGTCTTCAAGTCTAAAGTAAATAAGTTATTGATGAGCCGTTCCATATAAGTTATCAAATTTACCAAATTTTCATTACTAATGATTACTATATTGTCCAATTTCTACTGTACACTCTTTAACCCTTATCCTTGAGTGGCCTCTGGGCCTTGATAATGTGGTGATGTCTATGTAAAAAAAAAAAAGGTTCGGAAATGCAATTGATCAACGGATCATATTTGAAATATCAGACATTTAATAGAGATGGGAGAAAAATATTGCTTATCATATCATTATCATTAATCATAACAATTAATTACTAGCATTTCAATCCGGCGTTTCCCGGGTGTTTGGACCAAAAAAAAATAGTTGTAGTAGGAAGGACGACTCGAACCCGTACCGCAAAGGACGAAAAGAACGGGGAAAAATGTGGCGTCTTTGCTGTTACTACCACCGCTAAACCGGAAGTTACATAGGTCAAACTTAAGGCTAGGCAATCGAAAGGGGAGGATGGCTTTCAAAAATATCGGCGAAAAAAGCCCCCCCCCTGTAGAAAAGTGGCCAGTTTAACGTGAAGATATGAATGTTTTTAGCATATTTTTCGATATTTGTCGTCTGAAAGGTAGAACTTCAAAACGATACTAATCTTGGTAAAATCCGTCACCTCTGTCAAAAGTCTTAGGCAGACAGGCAAACATACATACATACATACATACATTTATATATTGGTAACTGAAAATTTTCGACCCAAACCGATTAAAAAGCTTGCGCTATCATTGAATATCCTTTATGCAAAATTTCAAATGTTTAGACCAGAAATTGTCTGAGTAATTTGGTAGAGACCACAGAGGTAAACGTTTTTTTAACTTTGACCCCTATTATGACCTCTTAACATTTATTGTTTCGGGCGCAAATCAAGCTATTAAGTTATTAAGTTAGATCCATGTAAAAAGAACCTATATCTAAAATTTAAAGTGTCGGAGGAGGTTGGTAGAGTTTTCAAAGATCAATTCCCAACTCTTAGTACCTTGTATATCGAATTTCGAGTCTGGAGACTTAAAATTGACAGAGTTATTGCGTAGAGAAATGTACAAAGACATACAGACACACAGGAAGACACGTTCACATTTATAGATATACTAGCATTTCAGCCCGACGTTGCCTAGGTGTTTGGAGGGGTATGTTGAGCAAAACAGAAAGCAGTCAATTTTTTTAAACTTTGACCTTTATTATGACCCTTTAATATGTATTGTTTTAGGCTCAAATCAAGTTATTAAGTTAGATCAATGTCCAAGGAATCCATATCTAAAATTTCAAGTGTTTAGACCGAAAATTGTCGGAGGAGGTTGGTAGAGTTCTTAAAGGTTAAATCGTTGAACTTTGACCCCTTAACAGCAAAATTTCTGAGCGAAAACCGATCACATCGATTTTCCCAAATCGCAGTACCCGGTATATCAATGTTCGAGCCTGTAGACTAAAAATTTACAGATTTATTGCGTAGAGAAATCTACACAGACACACACACATAGACACACAGACACGTTCACTGTTATACATATAATAGATAGCTTGCATGAAACAATTGTGCCGGCGTCATCCTCCTTTTGTCGGGGGACAAAATGATTTTTTATATTAAACGAAATACTTTCATAGATAAGAGTGGGATTTTAATTTAAGCATATTTTGTTTACGAAATAAATTATTTTATCTCGCCAAAGCAGACAGTTTGCTGATCTTTGGGGTGAAACAAAGGTTTTGTTCGAACTTGACTAATAACCTTATCTATTGTCATCATTTTACCTATTTATTAAAGTTTGCAAAACTTATCAAGTATGTGCGTACATGTAAATGGATAGACTGGAAGTCGGATGAACGAATGTATGCAATTCGCCCGTGTCTACTTATTCACTTCAGTTATTCATTTAAGATAGAGATAGAGATAAGGATAGAGAGGGAGAGAGAAAAAAAGCGTTTGCATTACGTAGATAATTAGTCCTGCAAGTAGCTTTCCTTCATATAAGCACCCGCCCAGTTTCAGTTGGATAATAAAGCGTCCAAGCACAAAGGGATGCGGATGGCCTTAAACATTTCGGATATTCAGAAGATTGGCCACTATGAAAAGCGGTTCCTTTATGCCTTTTGACATGGCCGGTTCAGACGCATCTCACTTATGGCTTCTTCCCACCGATCTCCCCTTTGATCGCTGGCCTGTAATAAACCTCGAGCCAAATAGCTGTGGTTTTATATCAACTCCTGTCACAAAAGCCGTATTAATCTCCGTGGGCTCGACTTAAAGTACATTATTCGTTTGACTCGACGAAGCAATAGAGTTTCTCCGTCTGAGCGATTTTTAACTCGGATAGTGAGATACGATTGAAAGGATGCGGCGATTTTTATTATCGTCTGTCGGAAGCCGATGTGTAACATGGTTTATTTACATTTTCGACTCTGGAAATATAGTGATTTGCAAAGATGGAAAAGACACTACAGGTTTTACTCAGAAACAGAGTATGAACAATTTCATTTAGAAGTTAACGTTTTCGAATTAATATCATAAAACAAATAATATTGAAAGCTATGCCGGTATTATCGATGGTCGAGGTATTTTTTTTTAATTTAAGCTTTAATAAACAAGAGAGTGGAGCTCAACTTTGCCGAGATGTAAAATACGTTTAAATATATTTTTATCCATGCAGATTTCGTATTGATTATTACAAAGCTAATTTTCATATATACAGCAAGGGTTTTAAAAATAAATTGTGTGCCTGCATCTTGAATCAAAACCAAAACATATAGTGGTCCAGCAACGTCTCCTACCAGTTTAACTATTGAGAGATAAGTAAGAAAGATTATTAAACGACTTGTAAAAATAGAATTGAATTTGAGCATGCGCAGAAAGGAGTACAAATATGAAGATGAAATAACTTAAATCCCAACTTGCGATATATCTCTGTACGCGATATTAATCCATCCAAACAAAGATTTTACTCGTTATAAATTATCTTTGCTGTATGATTAATATTTACTGTTAATTTTAGTGTTACCTGATAAGTAGTTTAGTGGTTTATCGGTCAAATATTAACGCACATACACATAGACACACACATACCGTTTTATTTATATCGTCATCATCATCATCATCATCGGCGGTCACTCGTGCCCGAGTAAGACTGTCCTCCGTTGTGGCTTCTGTGGGTCCTCAGGTGAGCATAGAGCCCAATCCTAGACCCAATTTGTCTTGTGCAATTTGGACAGATAAAGGTAGTGGTGGTGGGGTGGGGTTGGGTGTGTCTGGTTGATAATCTGTCCTTTCTGTGCTTGCGTTTATCCTCAGCAGCTTGATTTAGGTCACTACTATAAAGCGCAGCACCTCTGTGGACAGCGCTCCTCCATGCCAACCTGCTCCCAGCCACGTCCTCTCATGTCTCAAGGTCCATGTGAAACCGCTTTAGATTTGCTTTGATGTTGTCCTTATACCTCATCTTTTGGCCACCCTGGGCACGCTTTCCCTCAACAAGCTGAGAGTAGAAAATCTGTTTTGGGAGGCGGAGATCCGGCATTCGGACAACATGACCAGTCCATCTGAGCTGGCGTTGACCAACAGTAGCGGTGATAGTGGGAATGTCAGCCTCATTCAGGACGCTGGTGTTGGTGCGTCGGTCCTTCCAACTAATTCTGAGGATTTTTCGGAGGCATCTTTGGTGGTACGTCTCCAGGGTTTTTACGTGCCTCCTGTATGTGGTCCAGGTCTCCGATCCATAGAGAAGAGTGGGCAGCAAGACAGCTTTATATACCATGATTTTGGTCTTTGCCAGAAGGTCACGGTTCTCAAATACTCTCTTCCTTAGCCTTGAGAAAGCCCCACTGGCACAGCTGAGACGGTGTTGTATTTCATCATCTATGTTGGCTTTTGATGATAGGATGCTGCCTAGGTATGGGAAGTGGTCCACATTTTCCAGTCTAGCGTTGTCGATGGAGATGTTTGGGGGTGAGACTGGAGTACTGTTTGGTGGTGATTGATGGAGGATTTGGGGTTTTTTATATTAATTGTTAGTCCTAGCTGTTTGTACGCCCTCGTGAAGGCAACCAGTGTACACTGTAGGTCCTCTTCTGAGAGGGCTACAAGGGCGTTATCGTCTGCATACTGTAGCTCCATAATGGATATGGTGTTCGTTCGACCTTTGGCCCTAAATCTGTTGATGTTAAAAAGTCGCCCGTCAGTTCTGTACATAATCCGAACTCCATGGGGAAGATGTTTGTCCGTGAGATGGACGATAGCAGTAATGAAGATGAAGAACAGGGTTGGGGCAATGACACATCCCTGTTTCACTCCCGTGTCAACCCTGAAGGGCTCTGTTTCATCTCCACTACTACTGAGGAGTGTAGCTGACATATTGTCATGTAGCAGTCTCAGTACCCGAATGTACCTCTCTGGGCATCCAAACCTTGCAAGAACCAGCCAAAGGGCTTGACGGTTCACAGAGTCAAAGGCTTTAGTAAGGTCTATAAAAGCCATGTATAATGGTAATTTTTGCTCCCTTCACTTTTCTTGGAGTTGACGAGCAGTGAAGATCATGTCCATCGTGCCTCTATTTGGTCGAAAGCCACTTTGGGACTCGGGAAGGATGGTTTCTGCAAGGGGTGTAAGCCTGTTGGCTAAAACCCGAGCTAGGGCTTTCCCTGTGGTAGAGAGGAGAGAAATGCCCCGGTAGTTCCCACAGTTTGCCTTGTCTCCCTTCTTAAAGATAGAGACAACTAGGGCATCTCTAAGTTGTGCAGGGATTTTCTCTTGTTCCCATATTTTGAGCAGCAGGGCATGGATGTGTCTGAAAAGATCAGGCCCGCCTTTCTTCAGGATTTCTGCTGGGATGCCGTCAGAACCAGCCGCCTTATTGTTTTTCATCTTCCTAATTGCATCCCGCACCTCTTCCAGACTGGGTGGTTCTCCCATGCTCTCAATTATGGGCTGTTGGGGGAGTTTTTCAAGGGCCTCCATCTCTGGAGTGGTGTCCCTGTTCTGAAGAGCTTCGTAATGCTCTTTCCATCTATTTGTTATTTCTCCCTTTCCTTTCAGCAGCGTGAGCCCATCCTTAGACCAAAGGGGGGTCAGAGAACGGTAGCTGGGGCCGTATACCACTTTTGTGGCTTCAAAGAATCGTCTGGTGTCCCCAGAGTCAGCAAACTGCTGTATCTCCTGAGCCTTCTTCATCCACCAGAGGTTCTTCAGCTTCCTGTCTGTCGATTGGACAACCGCTTAAGCCTTGGCATGGGCAGCTCTTTCAACCTTGCAACCTTAAAAGGTTTATTTATATAGATAATGAAAGAGAGTTACACGAAAGGAAAAATAGAACCACTTTGAAATTATTTTCCTTACTCCAAAATGATGTTTCAAAACATCTGGTAAAAAAACAAACGGGGGGGGGCACGTAAATAGTAATAATTTTATGGACATAGCTCCAGACCAGACGTGATGCAACTTAATGTAAGAGGCTATAAAGAACGAAAGATGAATATTGCAAACATATGATATACCTATTGACCTACATCTTGCAAAGACTAAAGTTAAAAGTAGATGAAAACAATTAGCAGGTAAAGAGTTCCACAAGCTTGCGATTCTTGCAAAGAAAGAACTGAAATAAGAATTTGTATTACAATGAGGTATAAACACAGCAGATTGATGGAGACCACTACATCAACGAACCAAACAAGCCGGAAAAAAGAAGCAGGGAATAGATCAAACAATTCTGGACAGCACAGCTCATGATCATATGTATACAAGGACTGAGACAAGCTACATAGCATCTATGAAAAGAAGATTGAAGAAAACAGGATAGGGTTAGTGAATTACATAGCAAAACACGTTTCTGTGCTTTATCAAGAATCTTCAAAATGAATGGAGATCACAAGCCGATATATGACAAGAATATATTATACATTGTTAGAAAATAATTTTACAGATAGAGAATAGCTTCAGGTATATATATATATATATATATATATATATATATATATATATATAAAGATACTAGCTGTACCCTGCCACGTGTTGCTGTAGCTCAATATGGTGTAATGGAAAATTCTAATAAAAAAGGAAAATGCATGGTTCTTATATTCTTAGTACAGCAATCCACTCCAAAAAGTAAAAAAAAAAGGGCGGAAATGAAAAAAAAATGGTACTCTTGCAGAATTCAATCCTGATCCTCGGGATTACCGTCAATCATGGCTTGAGCTCGACCAACAATCAGTGGATAATGCTGAACTAAGCAAAAATGTTGAAACGCTAAATGTTGTTTTTTCTGTATACAAAAATGTGAGTTAGTAATTAATATTTGAGTGATGGGGGGTTACTATACACAGATTTGAAAAAATTTCCCAAAAACAAATAAATGAAAGCAAAGGTAAGTTACGTTTCTTCCTAACTGGATAATTGTTTAGTGTTTTTATGTAATGTAAAATGTTTAATCGGCTAGAAATATAGAAATGGTTGAAGACTCTGCTGAATATGTTAAGTTTGGGAAAGTAAGTTGAAAACTAAAAGCTATACAATACAGTGTCAAAATCCCACCGAATATATGTTACTATGACATAGGCTGACATAATCGGTGGGTTTGTGACAGTATCTTGTATAGTTTTTTTTAGTTTTAACTCACTTTCTCAAACTTAACGTAATCAACAGTGTCCGCCATCATTTGTATCTTTGAAATACACCGACAAACACTGTTTTTCGAGCCGACTAAACGTTACATTAAATGAAAAGGGTTTGTATTACTAAACACAGATACAAAGAAGTTGTCAAAAAATAAATATATAACAAATAAATGTTATCAAAGGCAAGAAAAGTAAATGTTCTACCTAACTGGATAAGATTGTAGTGTTTTTATGTAATGTATAATGTTTAATCGGTTCATAAACATGCAGTTTTTATCGGTCTATTTGAAAAATACAAATGGCGGCAGACTGTATTGAACACGTTAAGTTTGGGGAAATTTTAGGAAAATGAGTTTAAACTAAAAAAATATACAAAATGCTGTTAGGAACTCACTCAATATATGTTACTGTGACGTGGGCTGACATATAATCAGTGGTTTTAAACTTTTGCTCGATACAGGTGACGACTTTTAAGAGTCCCTTTTAGTGATTACCTGATTTGAGGATATTATACAACTAAACGGCAAATCTGCCCCAAAAATCCGGTATTATTTTACTTTAAGGCCCGTCTCATGTTCGTATATAACGAAATATTTTATTGTAGATTTCAGTATACTAAAAACGAATCTGCAAACTGTTTCCGTCGCAAAAAGAAAGTTTTCGTGATATGAAGAAATTACTTTTTTGAAAAGTGGGTGATCACTTTTCAATGTAAATTTAACTTAGAATGAGCACCCGCTTTCTGGCAACCTGAGAGAGGGGCATATTTCTGTGTGTGGGACCGCGGCCGCCAAAACACCCCCTCCAACCAATTTACACAGGTAAATTTAAAGGATTTTCCAAGGGTAGAAAGAAAGCCCCCCACAAAAAAAAAACGTGGCCACAAGGGGGGGATCATTTTACGTTAAATTATTATGGAAAAGTTATCCTTCACTTTTTTAAACTAACATTTTTTCATATCTTGGAAACTACTCGTTTGCCTTAATTATAAACGCCATTTTCCTTTTCAGCGACCCCGAAAACCTATAAGAGTGGTACTTTTAAAGGAATTTGCGAGGGTGGAGTAATTATTCATTTTTACCTTCTTTTTTTTCCAGTAACATAAGAAATTAAGAATTAAACAAATTTATTTTAGGTAGGCTTCGTCAGGAAAGCTTTTAAAAATAAAAAAAATAAGATAAACAAATGGTGGCAGTGCCCTTACCGATCCGCGCTATTTTTTTAAATCGTATTTCCAAGTTTAATTAAAGTTTTATGATATGTTTTTTATTCAATTGTAAGGTTAAATTACAAATATATATATATATATATATATATATATATATATATATATATATATATATATATATATAATTTAAAAAATAGGGTATTTTTTACCCATCTATTAAATAGATAGTTAAATGTTGTAATTCGAAAATCGTCAACGTGTGGTGCACTTGAAAGGCTCATTTCTACCGGAAATGAAATGGCGGACAGTATCGCAGTTACGAAAAATATTTTTATTTTATTTAATATATTTTTTATTATTTGCGATCTTAATTTATTTTAATAACATGCAAACATTCCTTGACTTTACAGATACATTTTCTAAAAATTTCAATTAAATTGGTAACGTAGAAATATGGTTTTATTCACTTTGAACGAACCAAGAATTACATTTATTCATATATATATATATATATATATATATATATATATATATATATATATAAGTAAATGGTAGTTTGCTTGAAGCATTGCTGGTAAAAGAATATATGTAAGTTTTAAAAGCCAAAAGCAATGCGGAAAGAAAGAACCTGAATCACAAGGGTAAAGAAAAGAAAAACAAACAAACATATAGACGGGTATGAAATGTCTAACTGTTAATTCATCTATCATTCCTCACCTCGTTATATAATTAATTTGTAATCAAGTTGTTGGTATGTCCGGTGGATATAAAGTTCGTTGGTGGTATGGAACTTTGATTAATTTCGGGAGAAAATACCTCCCCTTTTCAAGAGGAAAACGAAAGTATATTCAAGATGGCGAAAGAGAACAGGACTGTAGATAGCGGTTAGAACCGTAGTAAGATGTGACTAGTTAAAACCGCAGTAAGATATGACTAGTTAAATCCGATGCTTAAAACACATAAAAATATAAATAGTTATTACCTTTTAATCATGTTCTAATCACTTTTTCACCTCGTTTTCGAAGGGAATTTGAAAAGTGTCGACCGAAAGATATGTATGTTCTTACTTTCTAGTTTAACATATACGTGTGCACGAAAATACTACCGGGAACGAATCCCTTCTTTTAATTGTGTAGTTTTTGATCACTCCTGACACCGAGCTCTTAAAATATCTGGCTGGTGTCTTAGTTTTTGGGGAGAAGATTTTTTTTGTTTTCCTGAAGAGTGATGGTGTTACAATAAAACACTGTCTTCTTGTCTACCACTTTGCCGATGACCAGTTTTTTTTCTTTTCAAATCTCCTCATATCTTTGTTTATTGTGAGTCTAATCTACATTCTACTATGGATAATGGTTATTTGCTTATGGTTCGTTTAGGCTCTTCTACGCATTTACATGATCTCCTTTTACGTGTCCCCAGTCTTTTATCTGATAGGTGTCGTTATAACTGCTATAGTACACTCTACTTCGTACTTATTTTTTTTTATTATTCACCATTTAACAATGAGTTGTAAGCTGTTGATGCTATATCCAGCAGTATTTCCAATGCATTGAAACTTTATTCATCAAGTTTTATCTTAGTTTTAGTTACCTTAATGCCCATCATTTTGTTTGGTCTCTCTACTCTAATTGCACAGATTTATCTGGGGAAATCTGTTTTAATTTTTCCCTGTCGCATGATTTGTTCGCAAATTCTCAAGTTTCCTCCACACTATCCTCAAAATGCGCGTAATCGACCAATCTTACTTGATATTGTTCTCACTTATTTTCTGTTTACTCTTCTGCTCTACTGCATTCTCCTGATCATGCTGTTGATGATATTGAGATTGCATTTCCTGTTGAGTCTTCAATTGATCGTGCCTTCCATAGAAAAAGTTTTAACAACGGAGGGCTAATAGGAATATTCCTATTAGCCCTCCCGCAGTTAAAACTGTTCGCAACCTCCATGTGTGATGTTCCATCGGGTATCCTTTTTGGTATGTCTGCGAATGATGCAGCAAAGAAGGTTACTGACTGGCTTCTTGTTTAAATTGAAAGCTTCACTACTCATCGTCAGTTTTGATAGAAAATTATTTCTCATTCTTGGTTTTCATCCGTTTGCGCTTCTCCCATTTCCCATCAAAATCATGATTTAAAACAATATCGTCGGGATGGCTCTGAGGCTACATACAGAGGAGTTACCAATGTCTGCAATGGAAACATTTCTAAGGCTAAGTTTAGTTACTCTCAAAGAATTGCTGTCTTTATCTCATCTAAAAAAGTTGTCTCTCGTGATTTTCTATAATAGTGCGATTAATAGTGGGAAATATGTTATCCCTCCTCTATTGAATGGGTGCAGTTGTAGATTGGGGTACGGAATGGCTTGTTCCGTTTAATCTGTTTAAACTCAGCCTCTGTTTTCCAACCAAATGTGTTGCTTTTCTCCCTGAGATTCTCATGGATGGCTTTATTCTTAAAGAGAAATCAACTCTGAATCGTCTTAATCTTTCTTTCTCATCAAACCTTTCCTACTGTACATTGTTTTTTTTCTGATTTCCGTGAAGCACATTCTCTATATCGTTCTAAACACTTTCTCACGCCTACAACTTATCTCAATCTTAAAAAATTTACTATCTAACAATGTATGGTGTATTCTTGTCATATTTCGACTGCTGAATCTCCATTCAATTTGAGGATTCTACAAAAACGTAAAATCAATTTAATTTGGACCCTTACACATCGTGCCCTTATGATTTGTTTAAAATAAAAATGGGATGAGGAATTTAAAACAATTACCAATACCCTATTCAAGAATTATACTTTCCTGATGTAATTAGGTCAGTTATGAAAATGGAATAACATTGAATAAATGTAAAATATATCTACGTTTACCGTGGTGTGGAACAGTAAGAAATTCGCCAAACAAATCAGCTGAACGGTGAAAAAATTTATTTTGCTCCAAACACGAGAATTTTAAAGCCATCCTCCCAAAGTGATGATCCATCCCCCCCATTGAAATATAAATGTAATTTATAATTTTTAATGTATATGCGGGGGCCAATTATGTGGGTCGAGCAACATTAAGATTGGATGGAAGAGCCCAAAAGCACCTACCTAGCTAAATCAGAAATGGGACATACCGAGCTACAGACAGACTTGCCACCACATACGGCTCTTCAATAACAGACTATCTCATAAAAAAACGTCATGTGCAGCGAACTTTAGCACGAACTCATTTTCAATTCTGAGTTATGCTCAGTCATTATTCTATTTGAAGTACAATTATGGAGGGAAGTAGTGAGCATACTATCGTGCTATTACAAAATTCGGTTTGCAAAGTATATTGCAATTTTGCAAGAATTTGTTTGTAAAAAATAGTTCTTAAATTCAACAATAAATTGCAAGATTTAATATTCAAAACGTTTGAATGTGCCAGCAACTAAAATATTGGCAAGAACGCCTTAAATCTATCTTCGTATGACTTGTCTCCTTCTGAACTTTTAATGCTTGATCATAGTTTAGAATTTTGTATTCCATTAACCGGTGTAAAACGGGAAGAGTTATTTTCCGACTTAATCCCCACGCGGAGAGACTTCACCGGACTTTGAAATTAAAGTAAAAGATGTAAAAGCAATATTAAACGACCTTGCCCACAGCTATGCAAGTACACCAATATCCTATGTAGAGTTTAAATGGCGCAAAGAGCATTAGATTGTTATTAAAATTCTGCGAGAAAATAAATCGTTAGTCATTACTAGACCGGATAATAGTTCAGAGCTTGTTGTATTATACCATAATGATTATGTCGACACAGAAATATTTGTGAAAGTTGGCCCTGTCGCAACTCATAATTCAACAAACTCTTTAGAAACAATATTCCAAAAGAAATTAGTTAAGTGTGTTAAAAGTGGAGCACTTTCTTCTAGCATAGATAGTGGGATTAGACCCTCCGGATCTATCCGTCCAAGGTTATAAGGTTTACCCAAAACTGACAAAGCGGATATCCCTTTACGGTGCATTTAATCTATGGTAGGATCACTACAGCATACAGTCGCAAAATGCACCTTAGACACTTTACAACTAGTGTTGGAACATTACAATAAATACTGTCTTAAGGATTCAATTTATTTTGCGAGTTATATTTAAAAGTGTAATGTTGTTAATAAATTTATGTGTTCTTATGACATTGGCAACCTGTTTACTTGTGCTCCGATTTAAGAGATTGTAGATATAAGTAACAGATGTTTTACATCATAGCCAGATATCGCCTCCTCCCATTTCTGAAAGCTTATTTGTTGAGCTGATGAAATTTGCCACTCTATTTGTTGAATCCAGTTTCAACGATGTAATGTATCTGCAAATAGACTGTGTGTCCATGCGCTCAGTCCTTGGGCTGATAAGGGAGAATATTTTCGTGATTTTCATAAAAGGCAATTATTTTCTGAACCCATAAAACTTCTACTCTATTTTCGATATGTGGACGATATATTTTGTTTCTTCAATAACCAAATGGAGGTAAATACTTTTTTCTCCCTGCTAAATAAAATGCATCCCTCGTTAATGTATACTTATAAAGAAGAGTGTTACTGGTCTCTAGATACCCTTTATGTATTGGTAACAAAAACATTATCTAATTACCTTTCATCAGTATACCGCCAATTTGCATTTGCGGGCCTGTATACGCGCTGGAATTCATTTTGCCCCAAAAATGTCAAATCAATTTAATTTGGACCCTTACACATCGTGCGCTTATGATTTGTTTCAAATAAAAATTGGATGAGGAATTTAAAACAATTGCCAATACCCTATTCAATAATTATACTTTCCTGATGTAATTAGGTCAGTTATGCAAATGGAATAACTGAGTTTTCTTGAACTAAAATTCAAACATTGAATAAATGTAAAATATATCTACGTTTTACCGTGGTTAGGAACAGTAAGTAAGAAATTCGCCAAACAAATCAGCTGAACGGTGCAAAAATTTTATTTTGCTTCAAAC